>NC_140034.1:34958534-35509506 GCF_963513975.1 Fringilla coelebs
GGAACAGAAATTGTCCTAAGCAATTTTTCTGCTTGCTATGTTGTAATATTTCATATCTCTGGCAAAAAAAAAACATACTGCTGTTGGACTCTGCAGCAGGTGCCTTGTGTGGAGATGTATGAGGCGTCCTCCCACTGCCTACAGGGGTATGATGTGCTTCCTTGGCAGTGCCAGCTTTCCGCACTGTGCATGGCAGGCTGGTGCCTTCTGCCAGGCAGGGATCTGGCTTGCTGCACCAATGACCATTTCTGATCTGTATTAACTGCTCTGCTGAATCACTTGAAGCTCAGAGGCTACAGTTCAGCTCCCCAGGAAGTGGTTGCAATCATGAAAATAAAAGGGCAAGTAGCAAAGACAAACCAGTAGCAAAACAAGTCTTATACAAGTGCATAAGAGCATAAGAGAGTAAGGTAGGGATAAGCACTACCCCAGCCCCCAAGGTGGCCAGGAAAGACCTGTCTCTCCTTCAGATCTCATGTGCTATTGGAAGAGTGTTGTCATTGGGTGTGGCTCCATCATTTAGATTCCTACTGGTTAGGCTATCAACTCCCTGGCTGTGCTGGTGGGAGGGACCAGAGGGAAAGCGTTCTTTCCATGTGGGAGCCTGCCTGCCATGCTCACGTGAGTGAGCTAGGAAGAGGGTTTGTGTTAGAGGTGAAGCCAGCATCCTGTACTGATGAAGTGGAACTGACATTTGTCATTGAAGAGAAAGCACCATCACTTGAGGCTACCCATGCATATGATCTGGCAATACTGAGAACAGGAAACAAATGTTACATGTGTCAGAGTGCACCTGCCACTCAAAGGTTTTAAAAAGATTTATGAATCCTGCATTGCTGTATTAGCCTTCCCTAATTACTTTGCAAGACAAGCAAACATGACAGCACCATTCTGCAGAACACTAAAGTAAGCCGCGTGGGTGCTCTCCTGTAACTCACCAGGCCACATCCCACTTGGGGATGATGATGGATAATCCAAATGCTCCTACCCAGTTCCTTTGTCAGCAGCTTCTCAAATTTATTTTATCTATTACTTCAAAGTGTTTTTCTTTGCAGTGTTAGCTTGAGCTAGAGCACAGGTGTTGCCCTACTTTAGCTGCCATCTGTACACAAAACCCTGCTGTAGCTTGGATCTCTTGACTCAGATGGTCAAGTGGACATCCTACATACACTGCTTCGTAGGGTAGCTGCAGGCTAATGCCTTAGACCGCCTGTGGTCCTCCACAGCTTTCCCAGAATTCTCTGCCAAGCATCCAGAAAGGAAAAGCATGCTCTCCCACAGTACTATCAAAAGCTTACTATATGTCTGTGTTTTGTGCTAGGCCTTGCACAGAAATGAGCTCAGGGCAGGTGTGGATCATACAGCATTTCTGCCGTCATGGGTGCCAGGCTCACTCAAGGTCAGCAATGTGACCATAATTAACTCAAACTGCAGCCACTGGGAGGGTATTGCAAAAATGCAGAAGGCAAGAACAGAAATATCTTCATGAAAGGTTTCTGTTATGTAACTTGCTTGACAAAACAAAAAAGGAGGAAATTAAGGAAAATTGTTAAAAACAAAAACAGAGTGAATTCCTTGAAACCATAGGTCTGTAAAGTACTGTATTTATTTAACCCACACCCACAAAAATACTAAATAAACTGAGGAGCTTAGTCTTGGGGTTTTAATGAGTGTCTAGGGCATTTGTCTCTCTGCCAAGGGTTTGGGTGAAGTACTGGAAAAACATATCCAGAAAAAAATGGGAAATTGTGTTTTACTTAAGGAGCAAGAGAGTCAGAGCAATTAATCTGCCAGAGGCCATCTTCTTCCTTACAATGAGTAAGTGTTTACTGCTCCTGAGTGGGGTACAGGTGGTGTGTACTTTACAGCAAACAAAGATGAATTATCTGGAATAGATAGCAGACATCTGAGCTTATGAAGAGAGTGAGGGGTCTGTTCATTTTTTCTGCAACTGATTCTCTGCTGGGCTGGGAATATACTGGTCAGCAATTCGATATCATGCTACCTAATGCAAAGACAGATTAACTACTTTTAGCCCTTATTAAGGCAGTAGTGTGTAACAATTGGATTCAATGCTGTTAGGAAGGCAAGGGTATGTATGACTCCTGGTTTGGTCCATTCCCCCCCACCCCCTTTCTTTTTTTTTGATTTGTTTCTGAAGGAGGTGGTCATGTTTTAATTTCCTTGTAATGAACATGAGGGTAGAAAGCTAAAAATAGTTTTAGGGGAGTATTTTGCAGTCTCTATAACAACAAAACGTACAGCTATGTCACAGTAAAGCTTTACTAAACATGCAGTTGTTTATGATCTAGGAAGGGACAGCAATGAAGAACTGAATGCAATCCATATTTTTGAAAGCAATGTGCCTTTGTAAGACAGAGGATGTACTGATCGATCCTTCTTTCAGATTTGGATCCAAAAGTGTACATTTCTCTCTGTTTCCATTCAACCTTTCACAGAGCATGACTTGAAAACAATACATTTAATGTCTGGCATTTTTTTCCCAATTGCTTTTTTCCAAGTTTATTTGAATGTGGACATGAGTGAAGGCAAAACACAATGGCTCAGACAGCAAAGAACACCCTGCATCTTGTCCTAAGACTGTTAATTAATCCATTAAAGATTGCTGGGGTTGGCAATACCACGTCTACAGGGAGCTAATTACTTGTGCAACTGATAAAATACCATGACAACAACAAAGAATGATATTTTGTAGACAAGTAACAATGACAAGCTCCTGCCCTGAAGCATGAAGTTGGTAAGGTCAGCTTGTACCCTTCCAAGTCAGGGGGGTGTCTCAAGTGAATAAGAGCGACTTAGAACCCAGATTTTTGCTGAGAATGTGATTAGAAAGAATGCAGTAAACTCTGTAAATATATAGATAGAGATGTGTCAATCAGTGCAGATACACTGCAGCTACACAGTGCCTGTAGTTGGCTACTACTTCAACAGCAGAGCGATGGGCCCAGGGCCCTGCTGATTCACTTTTTCCTGGTTTTCATTTTACATCTTCATAGAGATCGTGGGTTTGGTTTAAAAGCCTCTCCAAGGGCATCTGCTTTGGTGTTCTTTTTTATCTTTTCTCACCAATACCCCCAAAGGAGTTCCCTTTCTCTGCAGCAACAGCAGCAGAGGGGCTCTAATTTGTTTGCTGGAAGCATGTTTTTGTGTTGAGAATTATGTGTGTTCCTCTGAGACCTTTCAAAAGAGCCTACCTTGTGTAATCACAGGATTTCAGCTGAAGTCTGACTCTTGAAGGATCTCTTTTTACTCAGTAACCTATATCACTTACTTCTTTCCCTGACTATAAGAGCCTTGATTTTGAATTAATTTAATATTCATTAAGAACAGAGACTAGTTGAGGCATCTACTAAAATCTATTCTTGTAGATTTTTATAGGAAAAGAATTCAAGCAAATTTTTATGAGGTGGAAACTAAAAGCCTTAAGGGTACTGGCATTAAAACATGGACAAATAGAGACTGGGAAGAGAATGGATTGAGAGCAGCCCTGAGGAGAAGGATTTGATGTTGGTTAACAAGCTCAACCTGAGCTGGTAATGTGCCAGCCAAATTAAAGACAACCACATCCTGGGCTGTATCAAAAGAAGTGTCAGCAGGTCAAGAGAGGTGACTCTTCCCCTCTACTTCACTCTCATGGCATCCCACTTGGAGTAATTTCTCCAGCCCTGGGGCCCCCAACATGAGAAGGACATGGACCTGTTGGAGCAGACCCAGAGGAGGGCCATGGAGCTGGGGCACCTTTTCTGTAAAGACAGGCTGAGAGCTGGGTTGTTTATCCTGGAGAAGAGAAGGCTCTGGGAAGACCTTATAGCACCTTCCAGTACCTAAATTGGGCTGCTAGAGACTTGGAGATAGACTTTTTACAAGGGTCTGCTGTAGGACCAGGGGAAATGGCTTTAAACTGAAAGAGTATAGATTTAGATTAGCTATTAGGAAGGAATTCTCTACTGTAAGGGAAGTCAAACACTGGTAGAAGTCACTAAGAGAAGCTGTCTACACAGTTTTATAGGTCTTGATCACATTCAACCTTGATTTTCTCTCCAAAGAGAAGAACACAAGCCTTTTTAGTCTCTTTAAGTCAGCTTCTCTATCCTCTCAGCTTTTCTAGTTGCTGCTGTCTAACTCTGCTACATCCTTCTGAGATGTGGAGACCTAAGCTGTACTCAGCTGCTGTGGATGGAACAGGACATTACATAGCAGCAAAAGGGTACCTTTCAGCCTCGATCTGAGTGCTCTTTCTGATGACACAGAAGCATTTCATGGTACCTGGTGGGTATCTGTATTGCTATATATATGTCAGGACTAATAATAAAAAACTGCAGCTGTTTGCCTATGCAAACAGCACAAAATTCCCTGAAAAATCTATCAGGGGATATATGGATATGTCTAAAGACTGAATTAGCCATTTATTCTGGTGACTGCTGTTTTTCAAATGAGGTAAAGGGAAAAAAATATCCCACAAAATTGAAAACCTTCCTGACACTTCAGTAGCCACCCCTTTTTTTTAGCATTGTGGAAAATAACACTCAACAGGAAGGGTCTAAACTCTGAATTGATGCAAAATTGCTAGGCACAATTTTAAATGAGGAATTTTTAAGTCTCTGAGACCTGGACTTCAGCCACCTTCCTGCAGCCCTCTTTCCTTTTCCTACCCCCACTAGGCAGCATAAGGCATCCAGTGAAAGAAAGAGCTGTGGTGATTGGGGACCTAACTATAGGCTCCTGTTTGTGGACACCAGCTGGGAATCTGCTTCAAATGAATACCACCTTATTTTTCCTCCAGAAATGATTCTCCAAAAGGCAGTGGCTGGAAGGAGAACTTGTGGCAATCCCACTCCCCTGAAAACCTGGCTTGTGAGCCTCAGGAGAGAGGGAGAATGGTTCAAAATTATGAGACAGAAAGCTGTTGCAGAAACCACACAGTTTTCTTGGCCTTCTCCAATGGATTTTTCCACCAAAAAGAAAAAAGAATGCTTTGGCCTAGCAGCAGTAACTTGAGGTTCAGTATGCCCAGCAAAGAGTTTTCCATACCCAGCTTCCTGTGAAACCCACAGGAGAAGCTGATCTGTTCCACACAGGCACAGGGAGGGAAGGCTTGCAAGGGCAGACACACAGTGAACTGCTACAAGAAGCACCCAGGTGGGAGTGCTCACAGTGCCAATTCAGCATTGAATTTCAACCACATTGCTTACTAAACTTCCTGTACCTTCAGCATGAGATGCTGTTGGTGCTGTGGAGGTCATGTGGAGGAGGATGTTTGGCTGTGAGGGCGCCGTGGTTTCCCTGCTTGCCTGTCTCTCTCTCTCACTGAGGGGGTCAGCAGGGCTGGCTCAAGGTGAGAGAATGTTCCTCACTCCTCCACATGACTTACAAGGCCTTGCTACGGGGCCAATCTCAGCACTCCTTACTTTGCCACTGTTATGTAACACACTATGCTACTTTTGGCTGGGGTAGAGTTAATTTTCTTCACAGTAGCTAGTATGGGTCCGTGTTTTGAATTTGTCTTGGAAACAGTGCTGCTAATACAGGGATGTTTGGTCACTGCTGAGCAGTGCTCACACAAAGCCAAGGCCTTTTCTGCTTCTTGTACCACCCTGCCAGCCAGTGGCTTTAGAAACACAAGAAGTTGGGAGGGCACACAGCTGGGAGAGCTGACCTCAACTGACCACAGGCATATCCCATGGGATATGGCACCATACACAGCATGGAAAGCTGCAGGAGGAAGGAGGCAGTTCAGAGTGATGCATGTGTCTTCCCAAGAAACCATTACACATGATGGAGTGCTTTCCTGGGGATGGCTGAGCACCTGCCTGCCCATGGGAAGTGGTGAAACAATTCCTTCTTTTGCTTTGCTTACACCCACAGCTTTTGCATTTCTATTAAACTGCCTTTATTTCAACCCATCAGTTTTCTCATTTTCACCCTTCTGATTCTCTCCCCCATCCCATCAGGGGGGAGTGATCAATTGGCTGTGTGTGGTTTAGTTGCCAGCTGGGGTTAAGCAACACATATATATGGACTTGGTATTACAGTCCAGGCTTTACATTCCTCTGTAAGGTGTGTATACTGCATGTCTTGCTACTGCAGGCATGGAATTTACAAGTTCTCAAATGGCCTTTCACTACAGGATGGATGGATGGATGGATGGATGGATGGATGGATGGATGGATGGACGGATGGAGTGAGTTCCTACTGGATTGGGCTCTGCATGGTAATCTTCTAGAGACTGGTGGAAATGATGTCGCATACATTAGTCATTTACAGTGAGAATGTGCAATGACATCATGAAACCTCTCTGGCCTTGGAAGGTGACTTTTGTGCTATGCAAGGAAAATGGGGTGGGGCGGGAGGTCGTTGTTTTAATTCTGCAGAGTTACATGTGTCTCAAAGCTTCTCCTAGTTCCCTTTCCTGATAGATCCCTGTTTGTAACAAAGGAATGCTGCTCGAGCAAAGACACTTTTTGTTGAGCTCTTTGTTTTTCTATTGGTCAGGAAGGATCAGCACTGTCTGTTTAACCTTTATGCTCAAAGACTATATCATATTCCCATGCACAGATCTGTCTCTTGGTGCTTTTCTGCCCCTTGATGGTTGGCTGGTCAAAGAGATCCCCTCAGACATTTATAAACATAAAGTAAATACACTTTAGACCTATCTGGTCCATCTCATCCTCTCTTCTTTCTGTAATTGCCAAAGGGAATGCTGCAAGCTCCCAGTTTCACTTTATGAGATGCATATGAGCCTGGACTGTGCACGGGGATGGGAGAACCAGGTTCAGCAGCTTTGCAACTTCCAGGCAGCTGAAGGAAGACAGCCATATGAAAAAGAAATCATACGAAAGAGCATATAATGCAAGAAAAATCAACCAGTAATGTTGGACCTAAAGACTGGAAATCAGCTTTCCAGAATAAACAGTGAGGAGAATCAAACAGAAATTGAGCTCAAATCTCAGTTTTTCATGTTTAAAAACACTTTTTCATTAGTTCGAAGATACTAGCACTTATCAAAGGAAGAGCTTTTTCGCATCCTCTCTTTTACTATTCAAGTTGAGTATTGCATCCTGACCACAAACTACTAGTGTCACGGTGTTTTACCTTTCTGCCAGGAGTTATGGTCTATGCATCCATTTCCAGCTTACTAGGCGGACAGTTTAGCCTTCTGACATTTAGGGGAATAGTCTAGTAAACATAAGTTCCAGCAGAGGCAAACAAAAAAAAACCAACCAAACAACCAACCAAACAAACAAACAAAAAATGGAAAAAGAGAGGAGAAACTTTAAAAAGGGCGTGGAATCATCTGCATTTAATTTTTATGAATGAGTTTTCCAAATTCACATTATGTAGTCTGCCCTCATGACTCTGGGGGCAAAGAATGCAGATTTTAAATTCAGTCCAGCTAAATCCACATGATTTCAGAATTCACCTTAAAATGACAGTGCAAACACCACTCGTTGTTCCCCAGCTTCATTTCCAAAGTCTGTAACAGCATTAGTGGTTATTCGTAGATGCCCATTACTGTTTCATCACTTAAGTAACTACAAAGAGCAGAGCATAGTGTCTCCTGGGAGCACTAGTGAAGCACTGTAAACAGCACATAATCCTTTTTTTGTGACAACCTCTAGCACTGAAGTCCTGAAAGGAGATGAACAACTGGTGAGTAACATTCCCACAGCTAGCAATTGTGATGAGAAAGTGGTCCAGGCATCTTAATGCCTGATTTTGCAGGGGACTGAGCAAACAGGAGAAGCCAAGTCCTTCCCAAAAGCCCTGGATGGTTGGAGGTTTGGGAGAGATGCTGCCCCAGCTGCTTGCTGCCAGATCCCTGTAGTGAGGGCAGTGGTAACAGCTGTGGCTGAGGCTGGGAGCTGGGATCAGCTCACCCTGGAGCCCCTGGGAGCCTGGGTTGCACAGGCATGCAGCTGGCTGGCCCTGGGGTCAACAAAGCTGTGAAAATGTTGGACTTTGGAGCCTGTCCTTAGGGAGCAAGCGTATCGACTGCTGTAGCATGCAAATGTGTAATTGCACTCTAGTGGCCTGTGGACAACAATAGAGCCAGGACTGTGCAGATGTGATTACAAATATTGTCTACATGGGCAGTTACATTCACTGACAAACTCTACCATGCTTTTATATTGAATCCCTATTTTAAGGTCACGAGAGCATATTAAACTTGAGCTCTGTCCTGCTGGAGCGTGGGGGCAGCACTCTGGCTTCCTCCTGTTCTTTGTGGGTCCTGTGTGCCACAAGGACAGAAAAAAAGAGCCAAGTACTGAGCCGGTGTATTCCTATTAATACTAATCCAAGAATTATAAAACCTCCAATCTATTCTGATGTTCCTTTGCTCAGACTTATAAATGATCAGAAACTCCTAGTTTGCTTCCAGAGGCTTTTCAGAGCTCTCATGGACTTTTCTCTAGCTTTTTATTTTTCATTACAGCCTTGTTTTATCCATCCCTAACTTTACTTTTGTCATCAAGAGTGTTTACGCTATGTACATTTTGCATAAGTGAATCTTACCTACTTCCAAAATCTTCTTCTCATGGATAATAAAAAAAAAGCCTCTTATTCATAAGCATGAAAAGCCACAGAGAAGACTAAGTAAATCAGGGAGTTTGCTTGCTCCGAGTGTTGTGTGCCACAGAATTTGTGTCCCAGCAATGATTTGGAAAGAGACAATATATACAATAAGCAAAGAACAACCAATAGAAAGAAATTATGTTAGTTTTGTAGACATAGTCAGAAATAGTCTGCAGAATTAATTACTTTAAACAGTTAGGCAAGCTGAAACAATTTAACATCTGTGGATTTTTTTTTTTTTGCCTGCATCTTAGGAGAGATAGCAGTGATTGGCCAGGCATAGCACAGCCATGTGCATGTCAACTAAATGCAGAACAGTTGTTAGCTCCAGATATTTGCTGAGGATAGGCTTTCTGAGCCACAGAAAATGATGCTGACACAAATGTAGTATGCATGAGAGAGAGATGTGTGTTCAAAGGATAGGACATCATGCCCATGTGGGACTTGCCATAGACTTGTTTTTTAACTTGGCAACTTGAGGCACTGGTCTTTTGTTCCTTTTGATGAAGAGCTTTGGGATATCTGCTATCTGCCCGTGAAGTGTATTATTACGAAAGAGTTCCCTTGATTGCCCTTTCCACAGGCAGACTTTGGCCTTTTTCCAAAGGCATATTGTATTTGCATTGATCACACTGCTGACTATATGACCTTGTCATTAGGAAAGCATGAAACATAAAATATGAGTTACTTGGACTCCTTCTTCTAGTATTACTCATTATTTTAATTTTTGATCTCTGAAAGAGATTGCAGAGCCAGCAGGAGGTCTGTTTGAGACCCGCTGACACCATGGAATTTGTGGTACTTTAATTATCCAAATGATCTAAACAAAAGAAGTTAAACACTGGGTAGTGTGTGATGGATTGTTAGCTGTAAACTGCAAAAATTAATTTGGCAGCTGGAATGGTTACATGAAACTCTGGAGGCTGCTCCTCTAACACCCCAACTAGGGCATCAGATTAAATGTGCTGGATGCAAATAAAGCTGGAGGCATTCACAGAAAATTGTTTCTATACTCAAAAGCACACTTCTTTCTCTGTTATATTTCTGTAATGAACTGCTCAGTTATTACAGTGGGCATTCTCATTGTTCTTCAGGTCAGTTTACAGTCCCTGCATCCCTCTTCCCCTTATGTTCTTGAGTGTTTACAGTTTTGTACTCATTTACATGCACATTGATGCATCAAGCCCAGAATGTCTGCATGTTCCATAAGTACAGAGAGCAGTGCTTTCTACCACAGCACATTAGTCTCAGGGTGTAAGTTCTGTATGCCCTGGATGTAAAAAAACTCCAGATTAAACAAAAAGAAAGATAATGTATGAAAAAAAAAAAAAAAAAGCCAAAACAAAACAACCCCCAATTTCTTGGCTATATTTGTGGCAGAAAGGTCTGTCAAGGGTAGTTTAGTGGATGTGGGTACAGCAAAGTTGAAGGAGTCCTTAAAGTGCAGCTTGCTAGAGAGTATTCTGGGAAGAATCACCCTGTGCTTGCCGTTTGCTAATCATCCCTTACTGGCAGTAAGACAGTGGCCTTTTCTGGCACCCTCACCTTCTTATGGTTTTGTCCTGGATGTGGAAGGAAGGATTGGGTAACAAGGACACTTTCCCCCTTTCACATCACTGCCAGCCTGCTCTTAGGAGAAAAGTCAGGGAGTGTTAGGAAACAACATAAACCCAAATGTAGCAAGTTAAGCTTCTAGTTAAGTATTCTTCATTTTTTCCTTGAAACTGTCTTTAAGAAAAGTCATGTAGAGCTAATTACCTGAGTGCCTGCAACAATTTTACAACAGCCTTGCACTCAGACATGCAAAGCATCCTACCAAAAGATCACAGAGAACTGCCAGAATGGAGCACTTACAACAATACTCTGTAACGGGAGTTGATCTCAGTATTTATTTGTGCCTTTTTAGCATGTAAAAATATGTTTGTCAAAGTCTGCAGTGCTACCACTACCTGTGACTTTTAATTCATCTCACAATACCAAGTATTTTTCTTAGCCAGGATTGCTACTGTTGACTTCTTAGGAGACTCTTCATCTTCTGAAAATAGAAATAAATGGGCGGTCATGAAAACTTGAATCAGAGGAGATAGGGAAGAGGAATTTGAAGCTGATTTGGCAAAGAGGAGCAAAGAAGACAGAGCTTGCAAGAGGTCAAGAGGCAGCTAAGAAACTTCCTGGTGTGACTAACAAAATTGTAATGGAAAACTGGGCATTAAGCAAAACATGGGTGAAGCTGAGAACAGGAACATACTTAAATTCAGAGGGAAATTTGGGCAAGGAGAGGGAGAGGAGGAAGTGTACAGACAATTCGGAAAAAGGGACAGAGGGAAATAATGGGTAGAGAATCTCTTTCTGTAAGCAACCACCTTCCCATTGCTCCACATCACAGGGGTGAGGGATTACCATCACAGTCAGTTATTTTCTTGGTCTAAGTAACAGAGGTCTGTGTAGGGGGCCCTAAGTGTCACAGATGATGTGTAACAGCCTGATGCTACAACAGGGAATTTCTGCTTTTATGATCTCAATAACTATGTACTGCACTCTCTCTGGCCTCACCAGCAAGATTTCAAAGTCAGGTCTTCAATGGCTGGAAACAGCAAGGTTAAGAATGCCTCTGTGTGTGTTGAAGGGCTACTGTTATTTCTGTGGTCACACAGGACTCCACAGGGCCTTGCTGCACCCAGTCCACAAGATGGATGATTCTCATTTAAGGACCAGCTGCTCAGTATTTTTTTCCTTCATTGTTCAGAGTGTGTCTCCATGCCTTACTGACTGCATACTATCTGCATGGAAGGCAACTACTTTCCTCATGAGGTTTTTTGTGCTGCTTATTGCTATAGTAACTGTGTGCCTCACAAATACTAGCTCCTCTGTTTTCCTTCTTCCCCTTGGAGATGGCAGGACACTACCTGTGTTTCATGAATGTAGAGCTGAAGAATGGAGAGCAGAAGCTAAAGGCACTCAAGTGTCCAGTAGAGTGGAATTGCATATTCCACAGCACTTGGTGACACACAGCACTTTGCATCCTCTAGCTCCAGCTTGCTTTGTCTTTGGTTCTTCAGTATCTCCTGTAATCTCAAAGCCTCAATTTGTGCACCTGGAAAATAATGAGCTACTGACCATCTCTGAAAAGTCTGAGTGACTTAAGCTAATGTCACATATGCTATCTGTGTCTCAGATTGGGACAGTATCTATTAGTGCAGCTTGATGTTCATGCACCTGTAACCATGACACCAGCCAGTCCCCCTCACTCATCATGTACCGTATGTTTGAGATACATTGCTGTAGATTTCAGAGGCAAGGGAAGCATCAGCTAATAAAGTAGTACAATGAACTGAAAAAAAGTATTGCCAAATAAATGCCAAATAAAAAGAATAAGGCAGGAAGTTATGCATTAGCAGCATGATTGCTTTGTGTACTTGCACATTGTCCATTTTCTCTTTTCTGTTGCATGTTTTAATTCTTTCTATATTACACTCCCCAAGGTTGAGACTGAACTCTGCATATGCTCAAAATTATTTGAACAGCCTGTGAGATAGGTAAATACCACCAGTTTAGATGGGAGAAACTTAAAGTAAGAGGCCTAAAGTAAAAAAAAATAAAAATTATAGTGTTTGCATATTTGTACAAGAAAAGAAGCCGTTTATGAGCTCACAACTCCTGTGGTAGGCTGAACAAACAGATGAACACAAGAATGAGGGTTTTAGGTAATGATGTGCAGAAGCTGTAAATAATTTAGTGAATACCTATTTAGGAGTGTATAGATATATGTGAGTCACTCAAAGTAACATAGGAAGTCAATCAATCTTGTCATCTAATCAGTATAACAAAGGAAAAATATGTTTTCCTAAAATAGCAAGCAAATAAGTCATGTGAGAGATAATACTTTAAATTTTGCTGAGAGTCTGTAAGTTCCAATAAGCACCAATCTTTCTCACTTAATTACCCTCCTTGGGGAGCTACATCGCAGGTGTTTCTCATTATTTTCAGCAGAAGTTTAGCAATTTCTCTTCACTTTGTCTTTTCTCAGGACTAACCTTTGCTTTCCAGCTGGGGAAAGTTTTATTTCTAAATTGTTTCTCTCTTTATCCCTCACACACCATTGGAGACAAAAGCACTTTCTCCTCCCTGATCATCCTCATGTACTTTCCTGAGGAAGAAACAGCAAATGTAGGCTGGGAAAACAATGCTGCTGCCTGAAATCTCATCTGTTTGGATGCTAAGCACAAGTACAAATCAATGAAGGAAGAAGATCCTTTTTTCATTATTAGTAATAGCACACTCCTAGCCAGACACAAGGGAAAATAAGAGTTTCTCATTAGAAGGCTTGACCAACCCCCTGCAAGATTATATAAAGCTGTTTTCAAGGGCTTATGTCTTATTTTAGCAAGTCACATGATCATATGTCCAGCTGCCCCCCACTCACACAGCTCTGGGTCGGTCAGTTTACTTCACATGCCAAAATGGGAGTGATCTCTTGGCTGCAGAAAATACTTGGAAATGTAGTTCTGTGCAACAGACAGCCACAGGCTTTCTGTGGGGTGGTTCTTCAGTTCAGGGAGCATTCCTGCTCCAAGGTTGGCTCTGATTTTTGTGATTACATCCTCTAGGGTGATTACATGGCCTTGAGGGCAGATCTCAGACTTATGTTGTGTGCATCCATTCCTTTCCTTTCAAAATGCTTGCGAGTCAAAAACTTACAGCAACATTTTCTGTAAGAAAAAGTTAAAGAAATTAATGCTTTCTGTTGACAGAGGCTGGAAATTGGATGCCTCTGAAATGCTGCTCTATGCCCTGTGTTTTTAAGCACACTGAATTCAAGTGACTTCTAGACACGATGGGACTTGAAACTATAAAAATATTAATGGGAAATTCAAAATACAAACATAAACCCAGCTCTGTTCTCTGCGATGCTTTACAAGGGAAGCAAATATCTAATGGGGGGCATGAAGGACTATGAAGGTGAGTGGAGTGTGAAACAGAAAATATAACTGTAGTCTTACAGTTAACAGAATTCATTTTCCTTTTTGGCAAGGACAGTGGCAGAAGGTCTGTTCAGTGAACTCCTCTGGGATCTGTAGCAAGAGGTAGCTTGGAGTGGAGTTTAGCAGCTTTATCTGGAGACTCTCCTCAGTATTTTAACCCACGGACATTCTGTATGGGGAGATTTGTTATGTTACCAGATGCCTGACTCAGGCCTTGGAGCAGGGCTTTGTATTTACAGTCCTTTCCTAGAGGGAAAACTCTCACAGCCTGTTGACTAATTAGGCTGTTTTAATTTACAGAAACATTAAGCCCTGATTTTTTTAATCTGCTATTGAAATGCTGCCACTGAACGTCCTTGCCTGCACCTCCAAGTTTGCTTCTGGCAGTGCAAGGCGTGACATAAATGGGTGCATCTCCGACTAGCTGTCTCTTAGCAGTTGCTTCGGTATCTGCGTGCAGCCTGGCGAGGGGGAGCGGGCAGGAGCAGCCGTGTGCGTGGCAGGGAGCAGGGATTGCGTGCCCGCTCTCTCTGCTCCCCGAGGTGGGCGGCTGCGCCGCTCGCTGCTCTCGGCTGCCGGGGGCTGGCGGAGCCCCAGCCCTGCCCGCCACCTCTGTCCCCACCCCAGGAGGGCCCCGTGAGAAGATGTCATCCTGCCACCATGCTGGGGTGTCTCAGGACACTCCAGGTCTGGGAATCTGGACGGAGCCCAGCTGAGCTAGCCCGTGAAAGAGCCTCCTTGTTCACCATGTAATGCTGTTTGCGGTAGCTCTCATGTGGTGCTGGGCTGGTTGAGAGCTGTCAAGGCCCGAAGGAAACATTGCCTGTTGATTACATCCGCTATCCACTTTCTTTAAATGGTGACACGCTTTCCTATCATAGTGGAAAGAAGTGGTGACTCCAGCTCATTATGTATCCTTCTTTGCCTATCCATGGAGAAACTTTGCAGCCTCTGCCCTAAAGGCAAAGATACACCCCTGCCCTAAGGAGACAGATGCACATCTAAAGGTACAAATTCAGCCCATAACTACCTGATAATTACCTTATGCAGTGTATGTACAAGCACCGTGCAGAAATAAGGAGGTGGAAATGCCCTGAGGAGTGGCATTAACTTTTTCTTTGGTGCAGCAATTCACGGGAGCTCATGCCAGCTGTGACCTGACCAAACAGTCTCTCCTCTCTTCCCTGAGAAGTCAGAGAATCTCTGATGAAACTGGAATAAAATTCTAATCTTAATTCCTTAGCTTTTCTGGTCTTAGTCTAGCCTTAGTTTTGTCACATTTTTGTTCAGACCATTACAATACATCTGATGCTAAACCCCTTTCTGGATATAACAAGACTCTTAAAAAGCAGGTAGGAAATGTTCAGGAAATTTCTGTATGGTATTTTCTAGGTCATCTTATGGTGTTAGTAAATACATCTGGGAAATAAACCCTGGATCTGCCTTTGGCACTGTTCATTTTACAAGTAATTTAAAGAATGTATATAATATAGGGAGTGTATGTACGTTCACATGTGTGAAAATTAAGACATACACATGTTAAATATTAAGTTAATTAGTAACATAGCAGCAACATTTACTTCGTTTTCAAGATCTGTTTTATGGAATTTATTTAGGACTGTAGCAGCAGCCAGTCTACAGCAGTTAGCTTCCAGTCATTTCCAAATGAGTCATTTCCACCTACATTAACACATGTCAAAATGGTTCCTACTGTGTGTCTACCTACTGGAAATAAACAGAAAATAACTGTTAGTCTGAACTTCTACAGCTTCTTTTACCTTAGGATCTTAAAGAGGTGTAGAAATAGAGACCTCCCAGCCCTGCTATTGTGTTATGGTGTTACAATTATACACATTGTGGTATTTATTAAATGGGGAAACTGAGGCAAAAAGTAGTTCATTTGGCTAATGGCACATAGCAACTCTGCAAATAGAGTTGCTTGCTCCCATAGCTTGCTCCCATAGCTTTGCTGCCTACCCACCGGACGGTACTGAATCCCAGAAATCTATTTTTTTTTACTTTATTTCCAGCTGGAAGTGATGAAAGCTTTTTCCTTTCTGTTGCTTAGCTACCCCCTGACCTTTGGATAGTCTTTCTCATTGGCTGGGTAAATGCATTTCCCTCCAGCTGCCTGGACAGGCACGTGTTTCAGACCTCCCCCTCCGGCAGGATTTCATCAGCTTCCCTGTCTCAACCATGTGTTTCTCTTCCCATCTTGCTGAAAGAAATTTTGTTATTCTGCCTCTAGCACTTATCAAACGGTGCTAGAAAGAATGCGGAAACAGCCTTTGTGACTGATGTCTATTTTATCGATTCATTGTATTGCTTAACAACATACTAATTAATGCTACCCCACTAAATTCTGTGATTCTGCTTCCCTGGACTTTTGCACAACCTACAGACCTGTGGCTGTAGTGGGTTGACCTTTGATGGACACCAGGTGCCTGCCAAAGGTGCTTGATCACTCTTCCTCCTCAGTTGGACAGAGGAGAGAGAATACAATGAAAGGCTTGTGGGTTGAGATCAGGACAGGGAGAAATCACTCACCAGTTGGTGTCATATGCAAAACAGACTTGACCTGGGGAAATTAATGAAATGTATTACCAATCAAATCAGAGTAGGATAATGAGAAATAAACCCAAACATTAAAAACACCTTCCCCTCAACTCTCCCTTCTTCCTGGGCTTAACGTTTCTCCCAAATTCCCTCCCTCCCTCCCCCAGCCCCACAGGGGGATGGGGAATGGGCTGGGCTGCAGCTAGTCCATTCACATCTTGTCTCTTGCTCCATCTTCCTCAGGGTGAAGACTCCTTACACTCTTCCCTTCCTCCAGTCTACCCCCCCAGTAGACCATCTTCCATGAACTTCTCCAACAGGAGTCCTTCCTACAGGCTGCAGTTCTTCACAAATTGCTCCAGTGTGAGTCCTTTCTACAGACTGAAGTCCTTCAGAAACAGACTGCTCCAGCATGGGCTCCCTTGGTGACTGCAGAGCTATTTCTGTCCCATATTCTCTCTCCTCTCTTACCTGTCCACAGTTGCTTTTGGGCAGTAACTTTTCCCCCTCCTTATCTGTGTTATTCCAGAGGTGCTACCACCCTCACTGATGGGCTTGGCCTTAGGCTCAACCAGTGGTCAGTCCACCTTGGGGCCAGCCAGCACTGGCTCTGTCAGCCATGGAGGAAGCTTCTAGCAGCTTCTTGCAGTAGCCATTCCTGTGGATTTCCCCCCAACCCAACCTTGTCACTCAAACCCAATGCACTGAGATTTCCTGTTCAAAACAGCTAAAACTACAGCAGTGGAAAAAGACTGAACAAATATGGATCTGAACTTGAAGATTTGAACATGCATCCCCTTGATCCATGACTTCACTAAAAACATCTTGCAAAAACTCTTATGAGAAGTCTACTTGATAGAGGGCGTGGTTTAAATCTTTAAATAAGACACTTGAGAGTGAAATTTTCAGTTTAATGGTATTAGTGGCATTTTATACTAATTCTAGGGTTAGAGTTCTAAACTTATTCTCAATTTTGGCTCCAGAAACAAAGGCAGATAGTACAATCAGAAGTAGCTTATTTCAAATTATTTATTTATTTTTAACCTAACAGCTTGTGTACGTTCTTATCTGGAAATATTTTGCCAATTATCACATTTGCTGGAAGTGGAGAAGCAGTAGTTGGAACAGAAGACACAAAAGAAAGAGAAGAAACATGCCTTGTCAGGCCATTCTGTAACTTTTCTTGAATTATTTAATGCTGGAGGATGACATCAAATGGATGAAATGTAGAGCCCTATGTTAGACATGAGCATCCTACAAGCAGCACAAGGACAGAATTAAATTTTCTTTCTAATGTGACTTGAACAAATCATAGGATGGAGCTCCCTATGTTCAGCCTTTGATGAACCGGCCAAGAACCAGCCGGGAAATGCTGACGATACATAAGCCTTAAATCCACTTCTTTGGGAGTCTTCCAGGAGGCATATTCATCTGTTTGGGATCCATTATGTACGGCTTTCCCTTTAAGGGTTGAGAGGAGGTCACTCTTTTCTTTTCCAAACTGCTAGAAGGCGAGTTGGGAGCTCATGCTGCTGCAGAGCCACCCTTTGCAAAACACTGGGCTCCTGGGGTCAGTTTTCATCCCAGTCAGAATTGCTCAAAGCTGTCTGTGACCTCTTGGGAAAGTGTCCTTGCTACCAGGGTATTTGGTATTTATCAGAAATAGCTCACATGTGAGAGACTGAGCTTAATTCACAGGAATCTGTAGAAACAGTCAAGATCTTCAGATAGAAAGTACGGCAGAACTGCAAATTATTGTATTTAATCATAGAGCTCTTGAGAGTCAGCCCTTTGGAGCCTGGAGGCTTTCATTAGCAACATCATCATGTAGTGCCAAGCTCTTAGTTGAACATAATGAAGATATCCTCAGGATGAGGGGAGAAAAGAAGCAGCGCATTTCCTCCCATGGGAGGGAGCATAAGAAGTAGATATGCAATCCTAACAGATATGTTCCGTCATGAGAGATGAATTTGTGTATTTCTTCCAGCACCAAAATGAATTTACCAGATATTTTAAGGCAACCTTGCTCCCTTGCTATTATGCTCTCAGGTTGTTTTCCTCTTGTAAGGAAGTGCATCCTGTCTCCCTAATAGACTATGCCAAAATCCCACCTGCAAGCATCCCTAAACACCAGGAAAGTTTCAGTCATTTAAATTTAGGCTCCCACGCTAGCATCCATTCTCTAGAGGGAATGTGATGCTGGAACACTTTCTTCATGAAGATCTGCCTCTCAGTTTTGAACTGGGCTCTTCTATGACCCTTCATGCTTGCAAATGTCTTGTGACCAAAATCTACACCAGAATCTTAGATCTGTGGTGCATCAGGGGATGACAAAGGGACCCACAGGCACAGTTTGTGCTCTAACGTACTCAGGCCAGAATCCAAGCAGATGGGCAAAGAGCTGGAAGCATTCACCAGTGCAGAAGTGAGAACTGTTCTCACCTTTTTGTGTGTGAACAATTGAAAAATGTGGATTTAAAGCCACTTTGCTGCAAAGTGAATAAAGGAAGGGTACATACCTAGAGAACCATTAGAAGTGCAAGCATAGCACTGGCAGACAAAGCAAAAGCAGGTAGCAGAGCAGCTGTAATACCATGACCTTAGTTCTGCTGACATAAACCTGCAAGTTTTTCTTTTTCCTTGATATTTGTCACCCATCCATTCATCCAAACAAAAGAAAAAAGCTCAAAAAGATTGTCAATTGTAGCATATTTGCAAATTCTTCTCTTATCAACCAACTTCATTTCTGTAAACAATTTCAGTGCATTACTAACTCTTAAAATACAGTACACATGGAAAAATCATACAAAAAATGCACTAGTTGGGGAACTGGTTCCAAGCACACATAAATATCCATAACTCCTTTGAAGTTCAGGTGGATAAAAAATTATTGGGGTGGCTATGAGCTTTGTCCTGGAAGGAAATCAACTAGCAGTAGAACAACGAGGGAGGCTTTGTGAAATTTTTGACCTTGTAGGGGTTCTGGAAAGCAGTGTATTTACTTAGGATTATTTGAGGGGCTTGGCAAATTGAACAATTAGGGTCTTAGTCATCTTTGCGTGGGAATAGTGTATGCTCTCTGTGTAGCAGCCTTGAAATGAAAAGCCTGCCTGCTTGTCTGACAAGCAATGGGGCTGTGAGCTCATTCAAGATGGAGGCATTGTTTATTCTGGGTCTAGATTTGTATCTTACTTCTTTCTCCATTCCTTCATTTTTTGTTAATCTGCAATAAATCATCCATTCTGGAAGCACATATTTTTCCCTTTGCATTTGGAAACTATTACTCTAGGGATCTCTACTTTCAGCACTGAGCTACATAAACTGATGTGTGCGTGTCACAGATTATTAAAAATTCAGGAGATTATTATAGGGTTTGGGGATACCTGTAGGCACATGGTCTAAAAAGACAGGTGAAGTGGTAGGATTTTTACTTGATCTTTCCAGTGAGTTGAGTGATGGCTGGCACCCCTGTGGCAGTAGGCAATGTGCTGATGGCAGGGCTGCCAGTCCCCCATGCCCTGCTCTCCATGGTTCTTCCTCTGCTGCAGTGCTTCTGACACCCTGCTTTAAATCTCAGGGATATATTGGTTTGCCAACTGCAGAAAAAGTAATTCCATGTTATTACAGTGCACATGCAACTGTATGTCCAACTTAAACTAACTTGCCTGGCATTTTCTTTCGCACGTCTCTACAAGTTGGGTTTTTTTTCTGATTTAACAACACAAAAGTCATTGTATTCCTTAAATTAGAAAGTGTTGTCTGTATAATTAATAGTATGGACAGGGTGTGAGTAAGACAGGGCATGAGTAAGACATCTTGCCTTATGTACCCTGGCACCTGCTGGAATAAACCTTCCTGGAATGCAAAGAAGAAAAGGGCTCTCTGCCTCTTCTGCCTCTCTTCACTGGCTGTTTTTCCTTTTTTCCCTTCTTTTTTTTCTTTTTTTTTTTCTTTTTTTTTTTTTTTTTAATTAAGTGGTAAAAGTAAAGTAATTGCTCCTGTGATGCCTCTGAGATGGTATGATTTATCAGTGTTGTGCAAGGATGCAAGGATTAGCTGAATGGGTGGGTTTGGGTGTTATAAATGGGATGTGAGTCTGGATTCCTGGCAGTGATCTTGGCAGGGTTAACCTGCTTGGCCCTTTGTTCTTGTTAGACAAATAAAATAAGTTTCCTCTGAGTGGGTGGTAGAAGGGTGTATTTTGGATGAAATCTCAAACATGAGGTTCTGTGTGGATGTTTAAATACTCCCTGGCATGTTGTGTGAGAGGCGGGGTGGGCTAGAGGAGGAGCAGAGCTCTGTGGCTGCAGGAAGCAGTCTAGCCCAGCTTCTGGAAACAGCTTTGGAGGCACCCCACCGGGCAAATATTTGACTGCTGAGAAACCCAAGCCAGTGTTATGTCCTTGTACAGTGAAAACAGTGTTTGGCCCTTCTGTGGGCTCCATCCTGCCTTTCTTTGTGTCAGCTGGGAGGTCAGGAAGAAGATGCCTGAAATTTTCTGCTCTACAGCCCACTCACAGCAAAGGCCAACTGGGGCTGTGACTGAACACCCTGCTGTTGGAGACGTGGTACCTGAGCCTTTTCCCTGGCTCTGGAGGGTTATTCAGCTTCCTGCTCATCATGCTTTCCTCTTGGCATGCAGCAGCAGGTACTGGGGATCCTGTGTACTGCTCCTTCCTGGACCAGACCCAAGGAAAGTGGCTGCACGTATTGCCCTCAGGGCCTCTAAACCACTCTGCACAGCTGAGAGATTAAGTCTCTAGGAACCTCTGCTTCACCACCACAGCTCTACCCTCTTTATTGCTCTAGGTAATGGGAATGGAATTAGGATAATTGGACCAGTGGTCTGGGAACAATGACGGGAGGTTGTAAGAGAGTTTTTGCATGGCAAAAATTATTTTTGAAATGGGAGCAAGGAAAAATGTGATAAAAATAATATTAACAATGTGCAAATCTTCCTGCAATGTAAGAGGAAACGGAGGGGAAAAGGGAACGCACCCACAGAAGGAAGAAAATATGACTTGGAGAACTGAAGAGGATGGACTGTAAAAGCAATGCAATAAATAGCTAATAATCAAGATCAAAGAGAAACAGAGTAACGATTAACTTATTTGCAGCATGTAATTGAAGCCTAATCCTTCAAGTGGAAGGAAGACTGAGCAGAGTTCAACTTCCTAACCTTCATATATGGTAACTAGAGCCAGAGGTAAACCAATTTCTGATTTTTTCCCAAGGGTTCACAGATTTTAAAAAAACCCCAAACCCTCTGAAATCTTACTAATTTTTTTGTGAATACTATGAGGCTCTTACAGCCATTGTAAAGCCTTCTCTTCCTTTAGTTCCCAGGTGGTGGTATATTTAAAGGAATGAACAGCCTCTGAAATCCTGCCAATCAAATGGAAACCTCCACACCCTGCTCTTGATGAGTTGTACAGAAGAGCAATCATGGCAGGGTTTAGTCAGTTTCTGGGTGCTCAGAGGATACCAGTTTTGTTTCTGGCTCTCTTTTCTCTGATGAGAGGGGCTCAAGCCCACTTGTCTTACTCAGAGTTGGTGCTGGAGTATAACTCAACAGTATGATCTGTGTGAGTCACTGCATTGCTGAGTGAGTTACAGTCACAAATGGTTTATCCCAATTACAAATCAAAGAGCACTAATTGCTTCCATGGCTCCTCATCCTTAACAGCCTGCTACATTTTGTTGCTGAACATGTATGGGAAGAAAAAATGCACAAAAAGAGCAGCCTAATGATTAGAACAACTAAAGGAGGGTCAGACCCTCCAAACCTGTTATAAGATGCAGAGCTTCTCCGCTCTGTACTGCTGAGGCTTCCTCTTGCAATGGCAACAAGCACATGAAGAGTCAGGCATTTCCTATGGCTCTTTGAAAAAGCACATCTGTATCTACTGAATCTTTGGAGTATTAAAAAATTGATGCTAAGCCAACTGCCACACATTTTCCCAGCCAACATCAAATTAAAGTAAGGCATGGTGTCATAATTTCCCATGGTTGTTTTAATCTGTTACAAAAAGAAAGTCCACTCATTATTCATAACCAACCAAATTATAAAATATCTGAATCTCTCACACAATTTTTAATATGTAGATTACCTTTTAAAAGCAAGGCTGTAGTGTAAGATGAATGACGATCACTTCTCACTATACTAGCAATTACTTCACCCATTCCTCTCCAAATATGTAATATACTAATGTTTGGAGACCATATTCAACAGCAAGGTAAACTGAATGCTGCAAGGGAAGTAATTACTTTTGAATATAATTTTTCAGACATAATGAAATATCTTTTAAATTAATTTAGGAATGTTATCGGAGTTCGTGTTTGCACGTCTGTTAGTAGTGATACCGCTTATACCAACAAATATTTAAAATATATGCAATTTTACAAGAAAAGTTTGGTTTTGAAGAAGTATCAGCACAGTAATAAACTTTTTCAATAAAAGGCAAAACTTTAAACTACCTATTTTTTTTTTTGTCCCAATAATTATTGCTCTGTGTGGAAGACAGAAGAATAAAGGCAGTCATGACTTAATAGAAAATGTCTGGCTAGAAGAGACATATTTGTAATTTTCTTGACTGGAAATCTAATTTTAATAAGGGACTTGGGTTTGGCTAAATTTCTTAGGAAAGATGGTATTCTAAGTTAATTTTTTTCTCCAAAATTAAAAACAAACTGAGAGACTGTCTGTGGAAATAAAAGCTTTCTTACACAAGAGAGTCATGGTAACATGTAGTAAGTTAAGGTAAGAAAAATTTTCATAGAGTCATAGAACATGCAGAGTTGGAAGAGACCCACAAGGATCATTGAATCCAGTTCCTGGCTCTGCACAGGACACCCCAAGAGTCACACCCTGTCCCTGAGAGTATTGCCCAAAAGCTTCTTGGACTCTGTCACATTTAGTGCTGGGAGCCTGTTCCAGTGCTCCACCACCCTCTGGGTGAACTAATTCCTGATATCCAGCCTAAATCTCCCCCAGCTCAGCTTCATGGTTTAGTTATTCATAGCCATGTAAAAATGCTGGTGTCTACAGGCCGATTATTATTCTACAGAAACAATGAAAAATATTTGGTAATAACACAATGAAAATGTCATTCCTAGCACTGTGGATTGTCATTATCCAAAGCTTTAACAAATCAGGTAGGCTCTGGCATGTCAAGCACTCTGCCTGAGAGAGAGGTCCTTCAGAGAGTGTAAATGAGTTGCTCAGGTGAGGCTCTGAGGGAGCTGCAGTGTGAGCAATGGGTGAAACCACTTCTCAGCTGATTACTCCAGGGAGAGGATTAAATAACGAGGCGTCTGTGAAACCTGTGTGTTGGGTTCTTCAAGTAGTCCCTTCCACCCTGATATTCCTATATTCATTTTTCCCTGCACTGCCCCGCTTAACAAGGAAGGAATTTTGTGGGGAGCCTGTCCTTTTGTTTTTTATGAATGAAGGTGGCAGTTTAAATCCTGCTTATGTTCTCCTAAACAACTCTGTCTGGGTCTTCTGAGAGCAAATTATGGCTCATGTTGGTGGAGGAGGCTGCAAACCAAACAAGAGGTTGCAACTGGTAAGCTTTTCCTGTGCTTATCTGCAAGTATTAATATTTTTTGCAACTAATAGCTGCAGCATTTTAACCAAAACTGTGGCAACTCGTGCTTTTATTTCTGGAGTTGTGCAGATCAGCTGTTCTCTATGTTGGCCAAATGTCCTTATGTGTTTGCACTGTTTTATAAAAATGCAACACAAGACTGTCCTGTAAAGATGTTACCTGAGCACTCTAGATTTCTGCCAAGACATATTTGCAGCATTAAATTTTGTGTTAGATTTTTTGGTAACTAATCCACACTTGCTGTGTTTCCTCTGTGCAAAGAAAATATATTGAAAATAACAGGACTGTATTTTCTGAGGCTCCTGATATTCTTAGGGATGATACTTTTGAAAGTAACATAGTGCAAAGGAAATCTTCAGCCAAGCAGCTGCTTAGGTGATAGCTTTTTGTGCCGAAGTCCAGAAGACTTGAACTCAGACTTCATGACTCATCTGTAATTTGTTGTATGTTGAGGTATATCTTGCTTTTGGGCTTTGGGCTGAAATGTGAGCTTTCTAGTATAAATAAGCATGCAAGAATTGGCTTTATAACTCACAGGTCTTAGACTGTCCCTGGCTTTGGATTATGTCCAAGTGTGACATACTGTCGGGAGCTGAATACTTTTGATAGTTGATGTGTGTACCAGCACAGCAATACGCACAGGCTTCTAAATGCCCACAGTGTAAGAGCGTGTCTGGGCGGGCTGTTGGGGTTCAACTCGGGCTAACTACGGACCTCAGCCCACACCATCCTACACAGATGAAAGCAAAAGACCAGAAGCGCTCTTCTCCATGTGGGGATGAATGTCCTCTGTTTATTGACTTGTGAGGAGACACCTCAGGCTCTGATGACTCCCCAGGTGAAAAAGAGGGTGTTGCCTGATGGCAGGAGACTTTTATAGCCGGGAAATGGGGGCGGAGGAAGAGGAGCACAGCCAATGGGATACAGGTGAGGAGTGGCGAGGGAAGGGGTAAACCAGGGCAGAGACCACCAGGGCTGACACTTGGCGGGTTGAAGAGGGAAACCATATGGTCATAGGATACAAATCATGTGAACAGGACAAATTATCAAACACCAATGCAGACAACTAAATAACTATTTAGTGCAATACAACACCACAGTAGTAAATTTTAACCAAAACTAAGAGGGTATTCTGTCAAAATGTCTATAGCAACTGTCTTAGCTCCTCACTGCTTGGCTTTCTTTTGCTCTTGCTTTTACTGTACTTCTTCCCTCCATTTTGCCCATATAGTACTGGTGTGCTGGTACACCCATAATCTCCTCCTCCAGTAACAGAGACAGAAGCTGACAGGCAAGCTTCTGCATGTAGCAGGCCACCAAGGGTCTGTAGGCCCTTGAGAAGGGCTGTGCTAGGGACGTAGATCCCATAAGGTGGGATACTTTAGGAGGAGAGTCACCTCTTGCTGCAGCCTTCTCCAAGGAATTACATTCTCCCAAGCTTCAGAGCAGCTGGAAAGTTACCACTAGGTAGCGGAAAGGGAGAAATTCCATGCCCACATGATCCACATGTGAAAAGTTCACTTATTCCATCTGAAAGAGTTCGTAGCATTGAGACAGCTAGCGGTACTGTGATACTGTGTTTTGTGAATTGTTACTGGGAAAGATGTTACTGCCTGTCATTACTTCTTGGTCCCTGGCAGGCAACACTCAGCACGTGACAGGAAAGAGACCAGTGATTCCAGCATGGAAACTCTCCAGGACCAGTTTTTCCCATACAAGAAATAGAAATCCTAGCTTGAGTGTCTGAGATTACAGCTTCAGACAGATATCTCCAGACATTACAAAAGTCAAGAGACTGACAGAAAACATTCTTCTGTGCGAGACATGCTGTTTTCCATGTGGTGATGAACAGCATCTCTTTCCTCATCAAATACCAGGACGTTTTGAGGCATACCCATTGATGCTGTTCATGGCAAATAAAGTGATGCTAAAGCAACAGACTTGTGCATACATTCAGCACTGGAAATTTTTTTTGGGCTCTTGCAGCTGCTATGGTTACCAGTCACGCGGTTGGCCACCTTCTGTAGTGGAAGTACAGAGTGATTATACTGTGCATTGTGTGAAGATGTTGGATAGACCTTGGGGGTGTGAGGTGGGTGTGAGTTTCATCTCTACTTCAGAAGGATCTGGAATCAAAGTTCTCTGAAAGAAATACATTTCAATGCTAATACTGCCTGAGTGTTTGTAAAGCAACTGTCTTTGACTTTTATATTACTTCTAAGGGAAAGAAAATCAACTGCAGATTGGTCTTCAGGAAGGAGCAAAGCAGTTATTGCTCAGACATCATAGTTTAAATCGCCATGCTAATGATGTTCATTTTGCCTATCCAGAGATATTTTTCCTGACTTTAAGCTGGCAGCATGCCATAGCTGACAGAAACTTGAATTTCTTCTTCTTGATGACATTGCAGCTGTTTACAAGATAGGCTATTTCCACATAGTTCCACATCCTGCCTTTTGTTGCCATGAACAAATGGTGCTGACACTTGTGAAGCTTTGATTGAGTTTTCACAAAAGCTGTCACTGTGGATGAGACCGCCTTTGACTTTTTTCTTTGTTTGTCACTGATGTCTGCTTGTGGTTTTGTCTCCAGCTTATAGTATTTCTTTGGGCTTCAGTGGCCTCCAGCCAAGATTTACACCTGGCATCACCTGGGTTCAACTGCTGGTGCTGGCTCCTGTGAGCTTATTGATAACATCAAATCCTCCAAGCCCTCTCATGTACTTTCTAATTCACTCTTCCATCTCCCACCCCATTACTGGTATGTTAACTGGGTTGAAATGGTCATATTTATTAGAATGTGTCCCACATAAGATAGGTAGCAGCAATGGCTGGAAGTGTTAATGTTTCCTGCTTTCTTACCCTGTACAGAATACTCTCTATGCATGCACATCCACATGGGCATGATTTTACTTGTACTTCTATTGCTGCCTGATACCCAAATCAGTCCATGGAAACTTAAGGTGTCCTTGCTATTATGTTAAAGAGGCAAAAGAGGTCCTATATATAGAAGTCCTTTATATCCCTGAAGGGCATAAAGGAAAACAAGTAGAATTATGTCAATAGCAATTTCCTGGGCAATGAAATAGCATATAAAGTGTTGAGAGAGAAATGGTAATAAATCCTGAATAATTTTTTTTTCATTTGTGAAATGTTCTCATGTATTTATTTTATCAGTTGTCTCTTCTCCATGAGGGTAAAAAAAAATCCATCTTTTAAAAAATTTTATTCTGCAAGCTTATTTCCAAAAAGGCTACTGGCAGGTTGTCACAGACAGGGAAGATTATGATTAACCAAAATGTCATCAGCCCGTTATTCTCCACAGAAGCCATACAAATGGGAATTAAGTAACAAACTTCTGCAAATGGATGATAGAGAAGCAGAGGTAACAGGCTGATTTCTCAGCTAATGCAGGGCTTTGCTAAATGAATGGAAAGTGAGATTTTCCTTTTAACTTCTTACACCTCATCAACTCCTATTATCAAAAAATGACAAAACTCTCTTGTCAAAAAGAAATCTCCAAGATCATACAGAAAGGAAAAACTAAATTCCTCTTTATTTAACCAAAAGTCTTGTATTTCTAAGCTTTGGGTTTCCTATTAATATTACTGTGGCATTCATGCTGCTGATCCTTTTTCCAACGTTGCAAGATTAAATCATGCAATGGTAACTGATGCATTTTCCTTCACAGTGCTAGCAGAATGCTGATGATTTTATCCCACGGGAAGCTTGTGCCTGATTCCATCAGGCCTTCTTTAACTTTTTAAAAATTGTTTTATCAAAGGAAAGATGGAGCAGTACATGTTAGTCCATTAAGTTTTACATTATAACTTATGATGAGTTCAAGCCATAGAATCTGGATATGAATTTCAAATGCATCTAAAAAGCCCATGTCACTGTGCTGATATGGGTATATGGCTGGTGTTGGAAGTGCTCAGGGGTTTAGAGGGGAAGTCTCCAGAACAGTCTGCCCTTCTTAATTGGACAAGATACCAAATTTTACCAATGCAGCAATAGAAGCAGCAATCCAGCCATGTAACACACAATGGGGGAAAAGTCTCTTGTCAAATGGCAATAAAACTGCCTTCTGTCCAGAGGTTAACATATCTTTGCAAGTCTTGTTGACAAGTCAGTTCCTCTGTATATGAGGGAGCAAGCTGTGCTTTAACACCTTTTGGAATCTGTCCGGCCATGAGCTCTTCATTCTGTGGCAGGCCAGGGTCCCAAGAGCCATCTGTTGGGCATGGAAACTTGGCTGCGCTGAAGGAGCCTTTGAACTGTCTGTGAGTTATGGTTGAAAACCACCTCAATGTGGCAAAGAAGTGCTGGGCTGCAGAGAAAAAGCTGCAAGGCCACAGATTCCTCCTCCCATCCCCATCCTTTAGGGACACAGGCAGGAGAAACCATCTGCAAGACCACTGATAGCATTCTCAGAATGTAGTGGAGAACTCACAGCTGATTCTTGTGACAGTCCCCATTTTCCTGCCCCTGCCCCCCTCCCAGCAGGTGCTGAAGAAGTAGACTGCCAGCCACACAAAGCTAGCTCTACAGTTGGGAATCAGCTTTTCTTTGTCTAGAGATATTTAAAAGACATGTAGATGTGGCATTTAGGGACATAGTTTAGTGGTGACTTGGCAGTGTTAGGTTAATAGTTGGGCTTCATAACCTGCAAGGTCTGTTCAAACCTAAATAAATCTAGTACTCCTTTGCTCTTTTTCTTAGTTGTTGTGTGGGAAAAGCATTTGCCTTGCTGTTAGCCTAATCAGTTGGGTTTCCATCTTGCCCTTTGTAAGGCCTCCTTACATTATATGGGAAGCAACCAGCTGAGTGATCCATCAGTGCAAATTCCACTTCCCTGAGACACAGAGAACAGCCCATAGTGGTACAGGAACCAGCTACAGAACAGAACAGGCAGCCCTAGCCTGCAGTATTGCTGGGTTACCTCCAAACTGCTTCAGGTAAACTGGCAGTGGTGGAGCTTTGTGGGGGATTCCACATCTCCAGCATGTGGATAAAGTAACAAGACTAGATCATGCATTTCAAAACCTTCAGCACAAAGTCCAAGGACGTGTTGCCATCTTGTAATAATAATGTAATATTTCTTATCTCCAGCTGAAAGCACACAATTTTCAAAGATCACAAGTGGCCCTGTGGGCCAGAGGTGGTGGCATCCATTGACACAATGAAGGGAACTTTATTCTAATTATTTAATATAAAATGGTAATAATATTATTTTATATAATAAACTCTTAAAATAAGACTTTCAAACCTTATTGGATGTCAGTGCCAAGATTCCATAAAAGGTCACTTTTTCTCTGTCAATTGCTTTCTTTTCTTCTAAGCTGTGGTAATTAGAATCTAAAGAAACTCTAAGCTGAATAGGGGAATTGAAATCTTGCAATTTCTCACAATCACATATCTTAGCGCTTTGAATAAGGCAAATCAATTTTTGACAATGTTGTCTTTGTGATCTCTCCAAAATGCCTTCCCCCAACCCTAGTGTAACTCTCTTCAAATATTTGCCTTTTTTTTTTTTCTGATAAGTAATTTTACATTCATTGGCATTGCTTGCTTGTAATCAGAGAACCATTCCAGCAGCCAGCAGATGTTTAAAGACAGCGTCTGCTGTTTTTATTGAAACTGGGGAGGGTTTGATCCCAGATGTCCTACCAAAATCAATGGGGCTGCCTGTCTGCTGTGAAAAAAATACTCAGTGGCAAGATGGGTAGAACTGAGCTCCAGAGCTTTCAAGGGAATTGAGCAGGTATTTAGAAAGGATTGGTGGAAGCTGATTTTGCAACAGTAATTCCCTCGATAGCACTGATGCAGGAGTGCATTTCAGATGGGTTGTGGAATAAACTGAATGACTGGCAACACTCATTGCTGCCTTCTTCCTGTGTGCTGCTATGAGAGCAAGGCTGTTTTTGGACAAAGAGCTCTAGTTTCCTGTTTCTACTGTGCTGAAAGAGAATAAAGTAGCCAACAGCAAGACCAGGTGTGGAGATGGTGGCAAACAAAGGTAGAAGAGCGTGGAGCTCAGCTGCTACTTTTTTATCTTCATGTGATGGTGGGCTCTCAGCTAGCTGACAGCTGCATCACTTCATACTTGTGGCTGATGTTTGCAATATGTAGCACATTGCGAAGAGGTACTTATGTACTTTATTTGTTGGTGAAATACATGACACAGCAGAAAATTTTAAAGATGGCCCACATAAATATCTAATGAGGGATTTTCAGTCATAGTAGTTGTGACAATTAAACAGCAGAGGGAATGAGATGCTATCTGCTCTATAGAACCTGCTGTGATATATTTAAAGCCTCTGCTTATACATTACAGAGGGGCCTGTTCCAGTAGTTTATAACAATCCCTTGTGGCCAATAGCACCACTCTTCAGGACTGTAAAGCCCACAAGAGGCTTTGTTTAGGATGAACAGGATTTATCTGAACCCAACTTGATATCACAAAACCATCTTTTGCTTGTGGTACAGTAGATGCCAAAGATGCCAAAAGAATAATCACTGAGTAAATTTTACTAGGTTGTAATGTACAGTTCCAATTCCCTGTTTATTCAGGTTTACTACTTTGATATTCATGTGTTGACACCATTTATTGCGATTACCAATCACCAACTAGACTTGCTCTCCCTTCAAAGGTGTGTTATGTCCTATTAGGTCTTATACAATTTTCAAATTTCACTGCTCCCTTTCCTGCTTTCCCATATTGATTTAAACCATGATATCAGCTGTACATTATGCACATGACCCTTTGTAAACACTGAACTGCCCCTTTTAAGGCACTCTGAGTATGTCACTTTGCTCCCACTTTTCAGGCCATCAGACACACAATTACATTTTTCTTTAAGTGACAATCAGGCCCCATGGTCCAAGTGTGAGGTCCTCTTGGCTATAGCTGTGTGTTTTAGGAGTATGACAACAGAAATAGCATTACCAAAATGAGCAAATATTGGCTCATCTAGTTACACACCAGCAGTACTTTGGGCTGCCATGCAAAATAAAAAAAAAAAGGCAGGATGTTGGGGAGACAGAGTTTCAGAGTGGTGGGAAGCCAGGCTCATCAGGGAAGACAAGTGATTTAACATGGCCCTTCACGGTAAGTGCCTGCAGCTAGCTGATTGCTAAAGCAGCATGGAGAGGATCTGTACAGGAGATTAAGCAATCAACCAGGCCAGCTAGCAAAAAGGATGCTGGGATGGCAGTAGTTGCAGCAGTATCCATTGGAAAGGAGGCTGTACCAGTAGTGTTCTTAGACTTCTGAAGATCACATAGAGTAAGTGTTACTTGGTTTAGTATGCATTTCTCAGCTTACCTTGTTTGTAAGCTTTTTTAGCTTGCTTTCTGTTGGTCTGCCCTTAGAGGATTATATGAATTGTTGCTCCTTCGCTTACCTCTATCTGACTGTTCTCTGGGGAAAGAGACAGGAGGGGACATCCTGTCATGAGAACCCATATTTGATCAGCCAACAGAGATAGCTACAGAGTAGTTGCTCTTCTGGTAGCATTCCTAAAATCAAATAACCAAAACTGAATTTTGAGGTAGCTGTGCAGAATGCTATCTGCAGACCACGAGGCCAATCCATAAAAGTATAGTTAATGACAATATATGATTTTTTAAAATATGATTTTAAACCACCAGCCGTAAAAGGTAATGATAGTCATAAAGAATAGCAGATGGGAGAGTGTCTTGTTCTCACCTGGTCCCAGACTTTGATTTTGGAGTGACTGGCAAACGCTAAACTATAAAGGGTTGCATGCATTTCATTACCTGAAATCCTTTGAAGCTGTCAAGATTGATTTCTAGGTAGGTTCATGAGCAAGGTTACTTGTGTCACACAGCTTTACCATGTCACCTAGAAATCCTACTACTGCCAACAAGAAATTACTCCATAAATAGTAAAGGTGTGCCAAAACCCATAAAGCACTGTACAAACCTGGTGCTGTTCCTGCCAGGGCTCAGATGAGTAGTGACTCTCGCTGATCTGAGCTGTGATGTGCATTAAGCTGTGACAGTATGTGCATATTGACACAAAAAGGGCCTAGATCAATACAGCCACTTGCAAAATGAAGAAGATGCATCGATGTGGAACTAATATTAGGCAACGTAAGAGAGGAAATTAGTGAAAATACTGAAGGCAGTCAGAAGTGTTATGGGAAGTTTAATATCCACACACAACACAGCTGTACAGGGCTTAAGCTCTCATCTGGAAGATAACATCAGGAATATTTTACTCAATGTGCTTGCATTAATTGCTGGTTTGCAGTTTTAGAAGGGCATTAGGGACTTTTTGAAAAACAGACAGAAAAGAATTTTCCATCATAACTTACTTTTAACCAAATGTGTTTCTCTGATGTTAGAGCAGGAATCTGATTTCTATTAAACCAGCGTAAATCTCAAAACCCCCCATCACTCTAATTTTATGTTGGTGATGGATTTCACTGAGCGGCTTTTGTCTCCCATTTCTTAGAAGCAATAAAGGGAACAAAAAAAAAAATGCTGAAGGATTTACAGCAGGACAAACCTGCAAAATTATTGCCTGTACGTTTTCAGTTTTAATAATCTTGTACAATCATAAACTATTTGGTTGCTTGCAAAATTGTGTAGTGTTATTTGCTCCTTACATAATTGTTGTACTTGTTTCATCAAAGCTTAAAATTGCTAATATAAGCACATTTTCAAGCAGTGTCATAGTAGAAAAAAACCCTCATTTTTATATTAGTTGTCAATAAAATTTTAATTAAGAATTCATGTAGACATGAAATAAAGAGTGGAAAGCAAATTACAAAAAGTGACAAAAAGTATTTGTACACAAAACTCATCTCTTGTCATTCTGAAAGTCCAATCTCAGATATGTCCATTTAAATATTTAGGCAAGAAATACCAGCTAGGAAAAATGCACTGCTGCATTTACACCTATTGCGTTCAATTTGGAAAGTATTGCCAACAGCACCCCTTACAAGGAGTCTGCATGGATATAGATTTTCTAATGACTACCCCAGGGCGACTACCAGAGAGGATGGCAACATCTAGGATGTCTAGACAACTAATGCTTGCCTATTTTTACAGCACACTTACATTTCTATTGAGCCTAGAGATCACAGAAGGGCAGAACATAAAAGTTACTATTCCATTAATGTTTGTTTCGTGAGAGGGTTATGAATTGTTTCAGTGTTGAAATAGAGTGACTTCAGGGGTTATCAACAGATGTCTCAGATTAATGAGTCCTAGTTACTGTAATTTAACTAGGTTGTGTTTTGGGTTTTTTTCCAGAGACAAGAAATTAAGTCCACTAAACAATCCAAGAAAACAATCACTGCAAATTTAACAGCAGTATCTGCCTAGCAGGGCAAGAATGGAAGCTCTGTGTGTATTCTTACTATGCAAATAAAACATGCAAAACTGAAATTGTGGGCTGGGGGGGAAAGGCAGAAATCATAAAACTTGCAAAGATGCTGTCAAGACAGGAAGTCCTGCAATCCATGTGCCTCATAAATAGATCAGCAGACCCATCTGTGTCATTAGGTGACTTAGGGGACACTGAACTGAAAGAACATATATTATTCTGCTAAATGGCATGTGAACTCCTAGGGTTTTTTTTAATACAAAAGCTTGAGATTTGTAAAAGAAGAAGTTTGTTGAAACTTAAAATACCTTTCAGTTCTGAAAATATTAGATTTTCAGACTATCCAAAGTGAGGAGAAATGTAAAGTAAGTCTGGAGAAATCTAAATAAGTCTGGAGACTCTGTGTGTGTGTGTGTGTGTGTGTGTGTGTGTGTGTGTGTTCGTGCGCGCACAATGATGTCACTAGGATGCCTCATTAAGACTGACTGAGATTTTAATCTCAGGAAAGCTTTTAGAAAACTGAGGAAAAAGGCATAAGGATTTAGTCACAGAAAGTGGGACAGAGAATTCTACAGTTTTGACAACAGTCTGAAGTATGAGCATATCAGCTGCTCTAGATCAGAACTGATAGAAATGTCATGAACTTCCAAGTTTTAATTGAGGGAAACATACACATACATGGAAAAGAGTCCCAATCATTTCTGAATAGGTTTTGTACAGTATTATGTAGGGCTTTTATCTTTTCTTGAATGAAAATTGAAGATAACCTTTTATTCAGTTTAAAAAACTTTTGACTTTTAAAATCTGTTGGTTTTCAGTTTTGATAATGGATAAGACTGAAATACATTTCTTCCCTGCTTTCACCAGAATGAAATGCACATTTTGGCTTTGGCTGGCTTTCTGAGACGTAGTTCATTAGTCCCTTGAAAACTGCAGAAATTTTTTTTCTTAAAAAGGGTCTCCCAGCCACTTTTTTTCTTAGCGCCCTCCTGTGAATAATTGCCCAAGGTCCCATTTTACAAGCTCCTGTGTATTTTTTTTCCTGGTGAGTCTAATACCACTGGGATTTGACAATCTTAAAACATTGACAGTACCTCAGGCTCTCAAAAATCCAGTCTGGCAATAATGTTCAACAATGTCTGTAGCCACATATATCTAAAGTTTATGCAAATACACTTGGGCTTGTTCCTGTAAATAATTTTTGTGTGATTATATAAGCTAATTTAAAAACCATTAAGCACTGAATGAACATTTGTATCAACAAGCCAGACTTCTGTGCTCTGAAACCACAATTTACAGTAAAAAGTTATCTTATTGATTCTGCTTGTGAAACTGCTGTGAAACTTGATGAAGGACGTATATGCAAGACTGAATATTTGACCCTTGAGAAGAAAATGTTTATCAAGTAGCAAGAGAATCTTCCCACAGAATATTGTTTTCAGGCCACAGGATACATTCAAAGCTTTCATGATTTAACAGAGTTAACTCTAGGCTGGGCCAGATCCTTCTATTTTCTACCTTAACAGCAAAAATAAATTTGTATTTGTGCACTCATATTATTGAAGAGTAATGCATCATACTCACATCTTCATTGATCTACTTTAAAGAACTCCTGAGTTTCTGCGAGTATACTGGCTATAGGTGTAGGTTGATATAGGTACCATTACAACACAAATAGTTAATAAAAAGCTTGCAATACGTATTTGTAACTTTTATGACATGTTGAAGAGTCATGGTAAAGAAATTCTACAGCACAAGACAAGACTGCAATTCTCCCTTTTTCATATATTTAATATGAAATACATGTTGCAAAAATTAGAGGAAAAAATAACTGTCTATATACCTGGCACTTTTGCTTTACAGATCCCTGCAGTCATCTTTTAAAGACCACTTCAGTTTCCTACTTGTTCTTAAGCTGAATTCCAGTTGCAGTTGTAAGTTGAATGGCAGTTACAGTTCTACACATCCTCATGTTTCAGCGCAGGCTTTTTTGGCAAAATACCTGGAAGATGACTTCAAAACAGCTGAAACCTGATGTACACACAGCAACAGAAGAGGAAGGTGAACACTGAGGTTTGGATGGCACAAAGTGGTCTTATGAGATCTTAATTTATCTGTTGCTTCTAAGTAGCCTTCTGAATCCCACATCAAGGTTTTCAGACCCTGTGGAAGCAGAACCTACACATAAAAGGGTGGTGGCTGGAGCAATCCCAGTCTTTGTGGAAACCCTATGGAATGGATACTAGAGGAAAGGAAATTCTAATTTCTATACCCCTCCCTCCAGCCAAATCTTTCTTTCGAACAAGATGACAAGGATACAAGATGACAAGGACTATTCCCAGCAGAAATGGTAGAATTCAAACCTGAGATCTACAAAAAAACCTGTTGACCCATAGAGATCTAGGATGAGCCATGAGGAACTGAATAACCAGAACAAAAGTATAAATATAATTTTATAATAGGTATAGTAACTGTAGGTGGCTCAGCTCTTTCCAAATAGCATGGAAAAAAAATTTGTGTTTTAGCCATGCTCCAGAATCTTTTTGTCAGTTTTTGGACTTCAAAAATAACAAAGTGTTTTCTCCCCTCTTCTTCCTGCTATATGAAATCCTCAGGCAAACAACGGAGTGACTAACACCCTTTGCTATGGAAAGAATGAAACTGAGTATTTAGAGAGTTGCCAAATGCAGAATAAACAAACTGATACAACAATTTCTCCTCTTTATCTAATATGGTGATCTCAGTTGGAGTTTCAACATCAGTCCTGAAATCCTGACATAGAACAGTCTTCCAAACAAATAATATCTCTTTGAATGTCATTTTAGAAGAAGCAACTTACTCTGCTGAAAAATGGAAGCTGCTGATACCACAATATTATCCTCTTGTGGTAACAGTATCATCTCCTTTCATGCAATGTAACTGTTTCTTCCATAGTAATTTAAGCCACGGAACCCTGTGACTGCAATTTGTGATTCTAAGAGAGTTCTCGGAATATTTCCCAGCACTCTCAGTGATTGGCAGCTCTGTAAAAGGCGATAGCTAGCCCAACTATCCATCAAACAAATGAGTGGTAAGTCATTTGGAATTTCTCCCAATGCTATTCAGTTTTCTGTTGAATTTAATTCTGTTGTGTGTAGGAGAGGTTTCCCAAAGGTTAATAACTGTGTCATTCTATATTTTGCTCGGAAAATGGAGCGCTAGAAAACCATATTTCAACTAATTGTGTATAAAATACTTTTAAAAATAGTCACCTTGAATTATGGAAACACACAAATGAAATGTATCTGAGGGTGTTTTCTTTTATATTTTCTTCAGAATTAATCATTCAAGTTTGTTTAAGAATGCTGCTCAAACTTTCTAGAAATTTCGAAGGATACTGGGTTTTGTTTTCCTCCTCTTTTAAATGAATCTACTGTTAACCTCTAAGATAAGACTAAGAGATACCTCCATTCCTTAGTATGATGACCAGCCCAGAACCCTTTGCTGGAGAGGAATGCCTGTTACAAGTAGAAATGAGAGAGGCCATTCTTTCACTTTGAGATGTTGCCAACAGAAGGGATACTGCTCTCTTCTGTGTGGACTTTCAAGACTTTCCTTGAATATAGAGGGTTATGTTTTCCTCTGGTCCGTATCAATCTCCAACTACATGTTCCACTTCCCAGGCACATGCTATAAGCATTCTATTGTGAGCTATTCTTGGTGGGAATGTTCTCCATGGCTATGCTGGAATTTTGCCATTTCCTAGAAAGGAAAGGAAGGATTTCTGGTGCAGGAGCATAAAAGTCGCTACTGAGACACTTTGGACTTTACATGAACATCATCTAGATTGTATTCTTCAAAAAACATAGAAGCAACCCCTGGGGCAAGAATCAAACCACACTTCCTCCTTCCAGCTCACTTGTCTTAAATATTACACTAATTTGCAGAATAAAATGGACCTCTCTCTCTACAAAGTGCTCAGAAAAGCTATGAACAGATGCCAATTTAAATATTACATTTTAATTCAGTGTATGAGCCCCATCGGTGAAGAACAGTCCCATAGTCCCACAGAGAAGCAAGACTCAAGGGAAACAGGAGTCAAAAAAGAGAGTTCAGTAGTCTCAAGGTGAAAGGGCAGCTGAACTGAAATTGTGTCATTTCCACTGCTACCACAGTGCAGTCAGGTCTTTCCCTTTCAAGTCTAGTCCTGGAACAACACTGATGTGTTTGTGCCCCTAATTCTGAGGTTCAAGAATCGCTTCTATCCAGAGCAAACTGATGCTGCCACTGAGTGAAGGAATCCTACCTGTCTGCCCTCTCAGCTGTTTGTTTCTGCTCCTGTATTTTGTCCCGGCTTGTATCAAACATTTATGAGGCCACAGTCTAAACTGGATCAGGAAACTGATCTGTCTGAATGCTAGTGGTTATTTTTCCTGCTGGATTAGTTTCTAGCTGGAGCAGGTCTCTGAGTTAGTTTGCCATAGAGTCACATGAACATCTGTGTAAGCACAAAGGTTGGGGCAGCACAGGGGCAGGAACAGGCAACCAAGAGGAAGAAGGAGCAGAGTGTGAAGTAGACAGATCTACTTCCATTAGCAGTGCCTGTGTATGCCATCTTGTGTTGCTTAAGCCTTACTCCAGGGAGCCTGGGGCTTGATTTGCAGCAGTATTCACAATTACAAGTGAATTCTTGGGAAGATGTGCTTCTGGAAAAGAAGAGCTATCCCTTCCTAACCACATTGGAAAGCCAGGTGGTAGCTATTTGATCTATGAAATGGGGATAACAATATCACCTTACAGGCAAGGGCTAAAAATGCATTTGTTGCATGAAACACTCTGTTCTGATGAACACTCCAGAACAACCTAGCTGGCAATACATCCTCCTGTCTTTAGGGCTAGAGAAAAACAGTTTGCAGAAAGGAAGGCGTGGAGCTGTGCTCTGATTTTCCAGGCTTCAGAGAAACTGGGGAAAAGTTATACAATCGTGTGATTGCAATTCATATTATAGAGTGGCTATGCCAAAGAAATTTGAAATAAAGGTATATGCAGATGGTATTTGGGATTTATTACTTTGGAGTATTTGAATTTTCATCCCTAATCTTTTAATGCACGGGAAAGGATTTTTTTATTAAATAAAGCAGAGAAATTCTGCTTATGTTGTTTTAAAATACTTGAATGGTATGATTTAATGGCTGACATTGTATCACATCACTTGCAAATTTGAAAGAAAGAACTCTCTCTCCAGAAACTTCCCTTTTGTTTTACCTTCCTGTCAGGCAAGGAAAATTTCTAATTTTCTTTCTCTTTTCTTCCACTTTCTCCTAAGCTTGTAGTACTGCAACTACTTGACACATTATGCTGACTTACTGTACATTGGTCTAACGAGCCATGTTCTTGCTCCAGGTACTAAAATAAAACCAAAAGGTAACATCAAAATAATATTTTTAAGTATTCTGATGTGCATCCAAATAAAATGCACGAGTTTTTTTACAAAAAACCTTTCAGACAAGAATATTAACTGTGCCTTTATTATTGAAAAACCTTCTTGATTCATAAAGTTAATGGCTATGTCATGCCTCTGTAAATGCAGACTTGAGACATGCTCTGAATGTGTGTTTTGCAATTCTTTTCTGAGGAATTTACAGCTGTCTAGGTCCTAAGTGGCTCCCATTAGTACAGCTTGTGGGCTTTTTTCTCTATTCCAGTGGTTTGGCAGACCATAGAAATGCATAAGAATAACGCAGATCCTTGCAAATTGTGAGAAAGAGGCTGCTGACTGCAAAGCAGGACAGACAGGCTTGGCAGGAGGAAGCAGCAAAGTGGTTGGGTGCCTCTGTGAGCCCACAGCTGAGAGGTCACAATTCTGGCCTGTCACACTTGACAATGATCATTTCATTTTGTACTTCCTACTTGACAATCTCTTCTCACCAGCCTTCAGGCTCACCTGCACGTTTTGCTCCATGTGCTGCTTTGTTGCAAATGCTCCCGCATGCTTTATTTTCAAATCCTTTTTGAGGGAAATCCATCAATATTTCTACAATGTTAAATTTACCAAAGTGTGAAACATTTTCTTGCATTTATAAAAAAATACATTTTTCCCGCTTCTAGCTATGTGTATTTCTCACACTGAGTTTTAATGACTTCAAATACTTTTGTGCCCTATTGGTAATTACCCGTGCCAGTTAAATGGAACAGATTTACTTCAGGATGAATTCTTATAAGCTGCAGAGAGCATTGCTTTAAAATGCCTCTGAAGTCCCTTAGAGAGTTCAAATGACTGTATGAGTTGCCTTGCCTAGAATTATAACTGGTAAAGTCAGGGAGTGTCTATATCTACTTGATGTCAGAAAAGGCCTATTGGTGAGTGAAAAAAAGAGAAAAACCACAGAAGTTACAATTCACAACATGCTGCCTTTCCTGCCAATGCTGGCTAAAGAAGTTGCCTCCTGTCCCTGTCCCCAGTACTCCAAAGCAGAACTGGCCTTTCCTTATGGCAGTATAACTGTTTATGTGCTATAAACTGGATCACTGAAATGATCCATAGGAAAGATGGTCCTCTAATCCCCAGGGCAATAATGCTAGAAAACACTCCAAGAACCTAAAGCCTTCCCCACATATAGAGACTTCCTGAGAGCATGAATATCCTGTAATGAACTGATCTTGGGCTCTATCAAATCATCTCTATGTAAATTGCTTCATCTATTTTTCTGGGGAGCTGTATATTTAATTTGTATTACTTCTTGGAAGGGTGTGCTGGATACAAACTTTCACATGTTCATTGTTCATCAATGAATAAATGACGCACTCAGTTTCAGGGTGGTTCAGGTTCTTAGTCAGATTTCCCTTGTGCTTCCAACAGCTCCAGCCAGCTGTACTCAGAAACAGTCCTACTATTTACACTTTTATAAAGCCAAATCTTCAGAGAGCAACATAAATATTAATTAATTTACATTCACCTTGCTCTTCTGAGGTAAATAACTGTATCATTTTCCCTTTTTGTTTAAAGGACAATACTAAACCAGAAATTAAGTGACTTGCCTATGGTAACACAGCAACTTAGTGGCAGAAGAAGGGTTGACATTCAAAAATCATTGGAGTTTTTGAGGCTTGTCTCTACAAAGGGAAACCAGCTGTGCATCCTTCATTCTGTAACAGCTAGTCAAGTAGAGACTGGTGTGTGACTGCTCTATAAAAAAGAAGAGAGTCCTTTTGTTCTGTAATTAGGTGTGCATTATTGAGGCAAGATAATTATTTTGGAGTAAACCCCCTGTTATCCTTCTTATTTTAGATCAGCTTTTCTGATGACTTTCTTACATAGGCTGGAGGTAAACTCTAAATTCGCCTTCTCTCCCTGCCTCTTGCCTATTTAATACTGCTTATTATAAAGACACAGCAAAGTTTGTACTTCCACAAAAAGAAAATAAATGAGTTCTGAATATTCTGATACCTGTGAGAACACATATTGCTCTTGAGTGCTGCTGGCCCCATGTCACATCTCTGGGTGGGGAGAGTCATGCAAGAGGGAGAGTGTGGTGAAACAGCATCTCAGAGCAGCAGCCCTCACACAGGACCCCTGCAGAACCAGATGTCAGCCTCTCAGGCCTGGGATTCAGGGAGCAGCTGCAGGGCCCCAGGGGCAGGAGCCAGTGATGGCTGGGCTGCAGGCAAGGGCGTGTGCAGATAGCACACAGGCTGGGCTGGTGCTGCGTGTCAGAGCCTCTCCCTCCCTGTGCGCCCCTTCTGAATGTCTTCCCCATCTGAAGATCTGACGCAGCAGCATGGTGTGAAGGAAGATCATACAAACCATTTGAGAATGTGCTAGCCTCATTAACCTCATTAAAGAACTTGCAAGCCAGAGCCTCACTATCTAAATTCCTCTGACGAATGCAAATTCAATAACTGCACACCACAGTTCTTAATGCTGCAGTCACATCCAGTGCTGTTGTGTGTATCAACCTCAGGCCTGTAAGCCTCTTTGGACTTCCCTTTATAGGACTGGTGTTCCAGTTGCCAATAAAAAAGTTTTCATTTAAGTGAAAATCAAAAAACCCCACATTCTTTTAAAAGTAAAAAAATCACTTCAGGTGGATGACATAAGATAAATATATTTAAATACTGAAAATGTTCCTGTTTTTTTTTTTTCTAGCTTGTCAATTCTACTTTTTCTGCTGCCAGAGCAGCACTGGGATCAGTTCTTTGTTCATACATAATGTTTCTTCTTTTCAGGAAAATGAAATTAGGAGTGTTTTTTCTGACCCCATAACACCTGCAGGAGTCATGACTTCAAGTTGAGAACCTGTAAAAGAGTGATTGCTCTCTGGAAATCCAGATATTTTTACAGTACCAAACACCGTGATATTTAAACATCAGTCCTGAAGATCTGTTAGGAACACCTTCAGAAGGTATCAATCCACATGGATCCACAGATAAGTTTTGTTGGTCTTTGCTGTCTGGACGTTCCTGGAAAGTGAATGGGGTGTGAAGCGAGCATCTCTGCGGCAGAGCAGCTGCTCACCACAGCTCGGTTGCTCTAGCTATCACCGTGCTGCACACTGCTGGAACGTCGCCAGTCCAAATCACAGTGTCCTAATTTCAGGGAAAGCTTCACTTAAAGTGGTTTAACTGAGATTGTTAGTGTTCTGCCAAGCCAAGGATGGTAACAACCATTAGCAGAGTATCCAGAACGTGTAATCCACAACTTGTTTTCAAATTTGAAAACAGAGCAGCATTCCTGCAGAACAAGGGCTGATGTTTACATATGCTATTTTTCAGATGTGCCTTCTTACATTTTTAATTTGTTGTCTGTGATGGATATCTAAGGGAGAATCCATTTTAATTTGACTGGCACCAAAAGAGCTCGGGATATACTATCCGTATGGTACCGGTAGGTTTTGACTTTGTGTTAGCAGCTACAGTGACCTTCTCCCTACGGGTCTCCAGGAGGCCGGAAAGTGATGTAAATACCAAAATGGTGAGAAGTCAATCAAAACGCAGGAGCTCGGCGCGGGCCCGAGCCGCCCGCTGGGCCCGGCGCTTGGCTGTTGCCATGGGAACGCCGCCGGAGCGCGGGCGGGCTGCGGGCGGCCCCTCTCGCGAGAGCGGCGGCGGGCGGAGCGCGGCGGGGCGGGCGCGGGGTGAGCTCATCCCGGGCTGCGCGGGCGGGGAGCGCCTGGCTCAGCCCAGCCCAGCGAGCGGAGCGGAGCCGAGCCGCCGGCAGCCGCCGCAGCAACTTTGTTGGGTGAGTTGCGAGCGGGAGCGTCGAGCCGAGGCGGGCTGCGTGCCGCGCCCCCTCCTTCCTGCCGCGGAGCCTGCCGTGGGGAGCCGCCGTGCCGCTGGCCGAAGGGGTGTGCGGGTGGGTGGGTGCGCGCGCGGGGGAAGGGTAGCGGCCCCCAGCCCCGGGGCTGCGCGGCCCCCTGCCCGACAGGGGTTAATGGGGGCGAGGGCAGCGGGGTCCGGGTGAAAGTGGCCTTCTGAGCTGCCTCCCGCCGCAGCGCCCGGAGCCGGGCGGGGGGCGCCTGCCCCGAGCGCCCGCGGGGCGGTGGGAGCCCGCCGTGCCGGTGGGAGCCCGCCGTGCCGGCAGCTCCGGGGCGGGTCGGCGGGGGGTCCCCCTGCAGCGAGCCGTGCCGGGTGCGAGGTTCCGGATTTGTGTCGTTTTTCTCCGCAGGAAGGGCAGCCCCGAGCGGGAGCGGCGCGGCCGGAGGCGGCGGTGAGCGGCGGCGGCCCGGCCCGCTGCGCTCCGAGGCGGCGGCTCCCGCGCTGCCCGTCCGTGCGGAGGCGGCCGCGCCGAGGGCGCCCTGCGGCGGGGGACGCGCTCCCCCGCGGCCCGGAGCGGCACACGCCGCTCGCCCCCACGGCTCGCTAGATAACTTGTCTCTTGTTCGCCCCCGTAAGTTGCACTTAAACCTTTTATTTATTTATTTATTTATTTCCTTCTTTACTTTTTATAGCCAGCGAGGGTGTAGTGGGACCGGTTTTGTTCCGAGCCGGTGCTGAGACCGCAGTAATGATAACAATTAGGTGATTTGGGGGCAGTGCCGGTGGGGATGTTCTGTATGCTCTGCTCACGAGGAGGCGGGGTGGAGGAACAAAATGTTTGCGGATGGTTGATTTCTTCACTGGGAGCCTGGAGAAGTGGGAAAACAGGGAATGCCTTAAACTGAATCTTAAGGGGAAGGAGGAGGTGGAGAAGCAAGGAAAGGTAGATGCGAAGGCGAATGATTACCTTCCTAAGACGAGTTTGTTTGCTCTTTCCCTCTTTTATATTGCATGAAGTCCTGATGTTAACGTTTTCATGGTATACTTAAAAATAACTGTATTGTTTGTACTGGATATCTGTGATGCAGCTTCAGCTCATGTAATGAGGAATGCACTCATTCATGTCTGGTAAAGCAGCGACACAAAATGGGAATAGCTCAACTTAATGAAGATCTCCTTGTATAACCTTGGCCACAACATCTGTATGTTTTAGTTTGAGGAGGCACATTTTAACCCACAAAATAAAACAGAGGCTTTTTTTTTTGGATAATATTGCTTACCAAATCCTGTTTCAAAAATTTTACCTGCAAAATTGCTTTAAAAAATTTGAGTGATGCTGCTTTAATGAATCCGTTACTGCATGCTGAATGAAGTGCATCTGTGAGCGCGGAGCCCTAGTTGATAATACAATGCAAATTTGTCTTGAGTAAAGGTGTCGGATTTCATTAGGTTCCAGATCTGTATGGATGAACAAGATTGGTGTTTCCTTTAGAAAGCAACCCTTTCATGATGGGATTTTGATTGATCGTTTTTGTTTCCTTTTTTAACTATGGGAATTAAGCACTTGTTTCCTTTAAATTAAGGCATAAACCACTTTCGTAAAAGAGAAAAGAGGTTTTGCTGCAAGTACTAACTGGGTAGCAAGTATCGGTGTTCTCTCAGGTGGTGAGTTTGGTTCTTATTTATTTGGAATGCATTACTGGGCTAGACTCCATTCCCCTTCAGCTGAAGTGGTGGGAGAGACATGTGAAAATATTAAGGTAGAAGTTTGTGGCAATGGTAATCGCAGAGATCTCTTAAGTTGTGTTTCAATGTCAAGGCTTTTATGCCTTAGGCCATCAGATGCCATACCAGTTATTAATGTAGAAGCAGTGTGGGAACTTCATAATAATGTTTTCTTGATTTCAAAAAACCAATCCCAAAGGTTCTATTTAGGTAAAACTAAAAAGAGAATTTTCTTGACTGAGTGTTTTGTGTGTATGCTATGTCTCATTTTGGTGATAGGAAGCTAGGACCGATTTTTTTTTGCCATTTAAGGTGTTTATTTATGGCCAGTTGATTAAAGGATGTGCACTTAGTTGCTCAACATTGCATTAAGAAGGTTTTACTGATGCTAATAAAATGCTTAGTTTCATCATTGCTATTTGGGATAGGCGTACTTAGCTCTCAGTTGTGGTTCATCAAACCTCTTAGATCATGAAGTCAGAAGCAAAATGGGATGTCAGCTCTGACTATTGTAGGGCTGCAAAAATTTGCTTGATGAAAAAGGCTAGCAGGTGTAGAGGCAGGCACTGACACAGACCTGTGAAAGGGTGGAGCTGCAGCCAGGAGTGAAGACTTAGTGTGAGGACGTGCAATTCATGATCTCTTTTTTCTATAATAAAAGGTTTTATTGTAATTTCACTTGTGCATCATGGGTTCTAGGCTTGAAGAGCTTTTTTCTACCCCTCTCCCCACCGTGTTCATCTGAAATGTTATTTTAAGGTTTGGGATTAACTTTTGGGTAGCTGTTGTTTTAAAAACTATGATTGAATGTGGCCTCTTCCCCCTTCTGCAGTTTTTAAAGGAGTGTGTTTTTTTTTTTTCCCCATCATGCTTATAAGCATCTGCTGGCACTTTAGGAGCATTTTGTTCTTGTGTAGCTCTTATTGTCTTTCAGTTTTTTCTGTCTCAAATAGATCCTTTAAAATGTCTATTTCAGAACTCTTAGTTTTGCTACTATGGAGGCATTTTTTATTTCTTAGATAGGAGAACAAAACTTAAGAACATAGAAAATTCTAACCGGTTATTTTGAACTTCAGTAAGGTCATGAAGATCATTTTAGAAATACATTGGGAAAATGTGAGGTAGGCTAGTAAGAGAATGGGTTGAGGCCCACTTGAATTTCTTTTCTATCCCTCTGTTTTGTCCAATAGCATGTCTATTGTAGAGAAGAAAAAGGAACAGTTTTCTCCATATCACTAGTTTAATCCCTTCAGCAAGGGGCTTGCTGCAGGCTATTGAGTTCTTACTGCTACTGGCTAGAAATCTGGGATGCCTTACTGGGGTAAAGCAGCAGAGCTTCTGCTTTCATCAAAATTTCAATCACACAAGTTGGTTTCCCTAATGCTGATGTGTTCAGAGGTTGAAATTTATTCTCATTGACCCTAAGTGTTGGTTGTTTGGCAAACAGTTTTGATCTGTTGTTTTCTTGGCTTCAGGCAGATTCCTTTTATTTCTCCCCAGCTCTTTAATTTAAATAACTAAATCATGTCTTATTGACTTTGTAAATATCTTATTTTTTTAAATATATTTTCTCTGTTTACTTCTTTATCTGTATTTTAGATTTTTGTTTTATTCATTTATTCTGAAAGCCATTTCTTTAACTTGTTAATAGGTTATGACAGGAGTACAGCAATAGCAAGTGCAGTTATTTTTTTACCAGTGTAAATACATAATTTTAAGAACTGCTAGATGAGGGTTTTGTTGATTTGGCATGTAAAATTAATCATATGTTCAGTATATTTCTGTGAGTGAAAAAAGTTATGTTGTTCTGTATTTTATGTTTCCAGGGAGATTTGACTTCAGTGACTTGATTTCAAATATATATCTCCTAAATTGCAGCTTTTAAATAATCTTAAGCTTTATATTTCACAAGAGTTCAGTGTAGTATTTGAATGAGGACTCTCAGGCTGGAGGTTTATAAAGTGGGATTTGATGGCTCTGTGAGACTTGAGATTGCCTTTCATTAGAGACTATCAGTGTTTTTTGGGAGTGCAGCCTTATCAGCAAGGATGAATCTAAGGCTCGATTGTAAACCTACAGATTATGGTCATTGGTCAGGCTGAATGACAATAATTTTTTATTTTAAATTCTTATAAACCTGGCAGCAGAAGACTAACACAATCTGTAGCAGTTTTGGTGTTAGTGTTGATAGTAGTTTTGCACTGTGAACTTTGGGAAACCCCTTTGACGTTGCAGAGACTATAACTGTGTTTTTGAATATGAATCAGCAGATAAAATGGTTTTAGATGTCCGTTTTTTGCGTATGTAAAGCTACATTATGTCATTGTCTCAGTCTCTTTAATATTGGATTCTGTGGCACAGTTTACTGAGTGAGTTATTTGATTTAGAGTCTGCCACATGTCTTTTATGTTAAGTGTTAAGTGAGGCCAAGCATTTACATGTCTTTGTTTTCTTTATGGAAGCATATTTTAAAGAGCACTTCTTTTGAATGCAGGGACAGAACACTTTTCATAATCTTGGTAGCTTTTGAATTGTATGATTGCTAACTAAGTATTCATCATGGTTCTTTCAAGAGTCTAAGTCTGTAAGTGGAGTGGAGTCCTGCAAAGCTGTGTCTTCTCACTCCTTCAGCTCCTGCTGGATGCTGCAGTGCGGTAGTCATAGCTCTTGTTCCCTGCATGGTGGATGGATGTCTCAAGACATCCATCTTTTCAAGAGAAATCAAGTTCCTGAAAAATGCAAAGCTCTGTGGAAAGCTTTTCTGAAAGTGTATCATAGAGGAGGAGGAGGTGTTAGTGGCAGTAGTGGTTCATGCCTAGGCCTGAGAGGCACTTTGAATTTTTAGTTGATGTTTTAATATTCTTTTACTTTTGGTCTTGGGCTCTGTAGAATGGGAAGAATGCTTTCTTCAGGTGGATTGGAGACATTAGTGGAATGATTTTTGAAGACAAGTTTTATAAGTTTTCAAAACTTAGAGAAGCTACTGGCATGTATTATATAGTTGGTTTAAAGTTGGATTGTTCTTCATTAGTCCGTATGGTTTACCTTCAGTGCTCAAATAGCTTTTGGAGGTGTTTAAATTTTGTGTTGTTTATTTTCCTTTTGAGGTCACAGGATTTGTACCTCAAAACACTCACATAAACCTCAGAGAGACTGGTTGATACTTTATTACTGCAGCTGTGAGATGTTAACTTCGAACTTGTGCTTTAACATGGACATTTAATTTAGTGAAACTTCTTCAGTTAAACCTAAAACAATCCTGTTTTTCCTAATTTGTGATGTTACAGTGGATTAAAAAATCTTAACTAGCCAAAATCATTGGGGAACAAGTTCTTCTTCTAGGCTGCTAGGAGGTATGGGTCAGAAGTTGAGTATAACTTGGAGAAAAGTTGCCTGTTAGATCTGCCTGTGAGATTTAGTTATGTTTAATGTGCTTGGCTGGATTATTTTATGGATTTTTATATTTACTTTTCTGGGTGGGGGAAATAGCCAAGCATCTTCCTTTGCTGTGTAGCCTGCCCTTCTGCCTTCTCTGTGCAGTGGATGGTGAGGTTCCAGGAGGTGCCAAGGGCTGCTTTTGTAGCATGGCTCTGTTCTCTGAGTTTCTAGAGTCATGATGCGTTTTACACCACCCTAAGCTAAATCAATTGTCTTTTGACTTTTGAATAAATAAGGACAGGCTTATGGTATGCTGATGTGATGTGAAATAGGATTAATACAGACCTTTTTTCAAGAGTGTCAGATAATGTCTGTAAAATTATTCCTGTGGTGGCAGAACTTTCTGTGTGCCAGTTGTTCACATCAGGAGATTTGGTACATATCTTGGGTTTTCTTACTGGTGGTCCTACAGACAGCTCTCTCTGAAGACTTACAGACACTTTTAATACAGGCATTTGTATATTTGACCAAAGGTTGCTGTTGTGGTTTAACTCCAGCCAGCAACTAAGTGCTACAGCTTAGCCCCAAGAAAATTTTTACATTGTTCTTGGAACTTTTTCAAATGATGGCAGTTTTGTTTTTATAAGGTAGTGGTCTTACTTGCTCACTCAAAATGAATTCACACTGCCACTGGAAGTATTTGGTGCAGATCTGTGTTGATTGGTGTTTATGGGAGAGGTTATTTCCTGGTTTTAAACGTTTTTTTTCTTTTTGTTTAAAAGTGTACTTTCATTTGATTTCAAAATGGCTGTTTTATATGCATGGTTTTGTCACTTGGTCTTACTATAGCAAATAATTTGGCACAGTAGATATGGGTCTCTGGCTGAAGGTGGGGGCATCAAGTCTTCTAGATCAAAACTTTTTGCATTTGATTAATTTCACTTCAGACAGAATTTAGTCTGGTCTCCTGAACTGGATGTTGCCTACACAGATGTCATTTGTTGGCTTGGACCTCTGTGACCATTAAGGCTTGGGTCACATTTGGTGAACTTTTGGGCAGGGATTTTCAGCTTAGTTTCCTCCAGGAGAATTCCTGTTTATGGTGCCAGAAAACCTATAGAAATTAAAATAAATAATTCTGAGGGTGACAAAGCATTTAACAGACCACCCCTGAGTGACTGGTGAATGTCCATTATTGGAGACTTCTAAAGCTTGACAGGACAAAGCCATGAGCCCCTGGAAAGCAATGTGGCAGCCAGCCCTGCTCCAGTGGAGGTTGGACTCCTGGGTTAAACTCTGCTGGCTGCTAGCTGGTGATGGCTGGAGGGCTCCTCAAAGGGCGCTGCTGTTGGAAGTGCTGTTGTAGGTACAGCTTAAACAATTTAAAAAAGAAAAAAAAAAAAGCTTGCTATAAGGATGGTTTTCCTTTTTTGAATTAATGTGAAACACTTTTCCTTTGGTGTCCAGCCCATTTGGTGTCTCTTGCAGGGGCAGGAGCAGTGCTGCTGGTGGCTCTCAGGTTGCAAGCCTTTCCTTTACCTCCGGGCACCCAAGGGGAGCGGTGGGCTGTGTGCGTACTTATTTATTTTTCCTCTAGAGACTCATGTAAACAGAAACATACACATCTTGAACATTTGCCTTTTGGCAAGGCCACAGCACAGATTTGCTCTTGCTGAAGAAACTGGCAAAGATCAGACTTTAGTTTTTTCTTTTTTGCCTTTCTGAAGTGTAACATAATTTTGTCTGCATGTTTAAAAATTAAAGAGGACAATGGGTGATGAAACTCAGACTGCAGGCTTAAACGTGTTAGTGCTATATAAAAGTCATTACAGTTCTTATCTCTGAACTGTTTAAAGATGTCATTTAGGTTTTGTGCACAGGCTTCTCTCCTCACTTTCTGAATTGCCCATCTATTTTTTTTTTAAACTTATAAAAGGTGAAATGTCTGATATTATTTTTGGAATATTTTTGCCTGTATCAAATAGAAGACAATACTGGACCTCAACAAATAAATCCTGGAGGGCCTTCCCTCCTTCTGCTGGATGCATTGAAATTTCTAGGAGTATTTTTCTTTTCAAATTTTTAGGGCTGAAATAGGATTTTATGCTTTCAGTCCATGCTGAAGAACTGCATAATTGTGCAGAAGAAAGTGAATGCATTTTCATGCCTTGAAAATGAATGTGTCTTCATGAATGATGTGATACTGGCACTGATAATCTACTTTCCAAATGTATTTAACAGTTTGTTGTATGAATCAGAATAAAATTGTTCAATAGTCTGCGCTGTATTGATCATACAGCAGCTGGAAGAAAGAGTGAACCACAATGCTTTGCCACAGCTTTTGCTGAAGAAAACATTTAGAAATGAGGAGAAAAGGAGATACTTCTGTAAAAGCTGTTAACATAGTTTATCCTTTCCTTGCAAGGTTTTTTTTTTTTTCTTGACTCTTTCCCTTCTTTTGCCTTCCTTTTACAGTCTTTGAAGGGGGAGCTATTGACAAAGTCAGTTCTAGTGTTTAACCTTCCTCCCCCTCCCTGACTTCTGCATTGTCTTGCATTGACTGGTACTCGACATAGCTCTGGGAATTCCCAAGTCTAGTACTGTTTTTTGTATTGCCATACAGAGGTGGTGGGAGAATCTTCGCTAGGATGCCTCTGTTAATATAAACAAAGGAAAAATGCTAGTATCATCTTACAACATGCCATCCATTTCAAATTGAAAAGGCTTTTTAAAAAATTCAGATCTGTGGGTTTTTAGTGCTTGCCTGTACAGTGACATGAGTCACTGTGGTAGTCTGGAGAACCACCTGCAACTATTTGAACTGTGATGCACTGTGGAATAATTTGAGAGCCCTAAGTTAATTCTTGCCTTATTATACAATTACCTCCCTATCTAGGTAAAGCCAGAATATCTGCAGAACTTCACAGGGTTTTTTATCATGTGCTTAAATGAAATCATCAGGACTTTTTTTTTTTTTTTTTAAATTCTGTACTATTGTACTTTTATTTTCAGCTGGAAATTTAAGGTTAATTAATATGCTAGATAACGTTTGAGAACAGGGACAGATTATTCTGTCTCCAGACAACAGTTTTGGGATTGGGTGTGAGCATGCAATAATGTACTCTGTGTTCTAGATTTAATCACTTGTATATGTAGTGTTGATGCAGTAAAGACTTTCAAATTTGTTGGTAATTTAAAGCACGTCTCCTGTAAAACAAAGGTGTGATAATAAGCAGTTATTAAATGTTGTGAAGAGTGCTCATCATTGTTTTAACAGAATTTAGTCATTATCCTACTGATTGTTGACATTAAATATATTGTTTTAGTATATAAATTGGTACTTTACATACCTGAGCAACTGAATTGTGGTTTTCTGTTCTTGCATTGTTGATGTATCTTTTTGTTTGTGCAAGTTAAGTGTAATGACTTGCCTCAGACTGCCAACAACTTTCTGCCTGCTAAGGGCAGGGGGGCACATATTGTGAACGTGCTTTTTAACTGAGACATAGAATGCATCGGTTCTGAAAATAGGAGTGGAGGGAAGCAGTTATTTTAATTCATTTAATTACAGTTTTGTGGAGCTGGCTACATGAAAAATTATTATAGGCAAGGTAAACATTGCCTTCTTGTAGAAGCACGAGTGCCCAGAGATAAAAAATGTCTGAAGTGCTGGGTGAGGGAAGAGAGCTTAACTGTTCCTTATTTTTTGTAAACCTGCACTTTGCTTAAAAAACCCCACAAAGCAATTGATAGTAGTCATCAAATATTCCCAAGTATGGTGCAGTCTAACTTTAGGTGACAGCTGTCTTTATGTTCTTGAAGCATGGCCTTAAGTGACTTAGGGCTAAATAGACAAGCCTCACAAACTGATACAAGTACTAAAATTAAGGAGCAGTTGTAGGAATTCTTGGATAAAATTCTCATTTAATCTTTCAGTTACAAGTAATAGGAAGAAGTAATTAGAATTAACAAGAGTCAAACTTAAAGTAATTGTAAAAGAGCTAGTGGACAGATGTAAAATCAAGTAATGTTTTGATCGCTTACATGTTTGGAACGTATTGGAAGGTAGTCTTCTGAACACCAGGGATGCTGTAGAGGATGAAAGCAATCCAGAATCATCCAGAGTTATTATGGGTAATGGTTTTTGGTAGAGAACAGTACTCATGAAAGCAATTTTTTGAGTGTTACAATTTATAAAAGAAGGTTCCAGAGATTGTCTCATTTTCTAACTTTAAAAGTGAGAGAAGAGTCGAAGATATGTTTGAAGGGAGGTGGGAGAAGAATCATCACAACCCAATAAAAATGAAGCTTAACGCTGAAAATTCTGACTAGTTTCTTGAGTTTGGGTCCTGCTTTCCTCCAGAATGCTTAGCTTATATTTCCAGGAGTTGTCAGAAAACAGAACAAAATTAATGCTTTTTTGAAACGTAGCTAGAAATTAGAACGTTATTCCTTGTAACAGAGAAGTTACATGACGATTGTATAAACATTGGACTGGCTTATGTGGTTTTTCATGTTCACATTTTTACGTGGGGAAAGAAGAGGACATGTGAAACAGTGCTGTCAATTTCGGTGGCATTTTACAGGTTTCAACAAAAACTCTACAGCAGTATGTAGGTGTTATGTGCTTGCAAGTAAAGTAATTTATTGTTAGTGTTTAATAGTACTTTTGAAAATGAAGTAATGGTATATGTAGTATATTGCAAAGTACCCCTAAGTAGTGGTTGGTTTCTGCATTACAGTATTTTCCCGTTGCTGATGGAGGTACAAAAATCTTTGTGTTGGATGTTCAAAGCTGTTTTGCCAGGTAGAAAAATTCTTTCTGAAGGTGGTGGTGTTTTTTTGTTTTGACTCCAGTGTTAGTGCTGAGTGACTGTTCTGTTGGTTTAAAAATGTTAATAGCAGTAGATATCTTGTTTGCTGTAACCTCTCTTTGTTATCACCTTGGTACTTAGCTGAGATGCCAAAAGCTCTTGAAATACATTGCAGCTTCAAGCAGGTTAGGTGCTTAAATACCGGCACCCTGGTTGCAAGTCAGAGTGTTTTATTATCCCTGTGCTCAAAATTTTGAACCAAAGATTCAGAATACTATTGAAGTGCCACTGCTGTTCAGTTTATAATGATGTTAATTAGTGCTGAATGTCATTAGAGATGAACATATGCAGTGTTAATGAAACTACTTCTGAAATTGAGCTATTGTCATTAACTCACTGAATGGTTGTACCGAAAAGACTCTGCCCCACAAGAAAGATAATTGAGAAGGGATTACAGCGTGTAGCTGTCCCTTGGGAATGGATCATCTGGTCTCAGTCACCTCTTCTGAGACACTGGACAGTCAGAGACTTGGCTGCAAGGGGAAGGACTGGTTTAATAGCAATATAGAGCTTTGAGCATACTCTCTTCTCAGGGCCTTTGCTTGTCTTGTGAACACAAATGACTTGTCCAGTCTCATGATTACATGTGAGGAACAAGTTGTTGCTTCTGGTAAGGTTAATATCATCTGATCTGCTCCTTTTTTGCATCTAGGAAAGAAGGGATTTTTGTGAGGAAGGTTTTGTAAATGGTTTGTACTAGTGGCAGAAGCAGTTACTTCTGGGATGAAGTTTGATTTCTTTATATCTCACTCCTCCTCCTCACTTAGTTTTAGGCTATTCTACCTGCCTTGGTTTAAAATAAAGGGGAAATGAATCAAGCAGGATAATTACAATATTGACAATACATAAGTATTTTGTACTTGTGTCTGTACTTTCACGGACCAGAAAAGGCCAAAGCCCTACTTGCACATCTTAGGCAAAATACAGAATCATCTAGATAACTAATGTGGTGCAGCATACTTGCATGATAGTGGTGCTGCTCTGCTCTGTTTATAATGAGAGGCACTAATGAGACTGTATTTTGATGTGACATTACTGGAATGTCAGTGCCTTGTATTCCTTCATTAGTTTACCTCATTGACTTTGTGAAGTGAGGAAATGCAGGTGCCCTTGAGCAAGGTGTCTTAACACACACATGAGAAATCTCTAGTAGTGTTCAGAGCAGAAGCTGCCTTGGGCTTTAGATTTCATCCTACTATGGACAGATTTATTTATAATAAGCTGTAAAGCTGTGCTGAAGACTCTTGAGCCAGCTCAAAGGAAGGCAGGGACTACATCTGTGCTTGTCTGCAGCCTGCTTTTTGCTCCCAAGAGTGGCTCTGCTCAGCGTAAACTCCTGCTGTTTGCTGGGAACAGTCCCTGGCCTCCTGGGATCTCAGTACCTCAATGGCCCGTGAGTAAGCTTGAACAAAACCATGACAGTTATGGATTAATGCTCAGACCTGTACCCTGGACTTATTTTATTTATTATTATAGCTTTAACTCTCAGTGCCTACATGGCACAATGTAACGCTCTGCTGAGTTTATAGTAGCACATGTATAGCATTTAATGGCAGGAGTGTAGCACTGCCTGTGAGCCGTGCTCTTCAAGCCTAGGGACAGTGTTGGGCTAACCTGGCTGTTGTCTTTCTGGTTCTGCCATTAGTCCTGCAGTTTTAGCTCAAAGGTCAGAAGATCAGTGGTACAAGCATAGTACCTGGCATGCTGCAAATTAGAGTAATACTGAAATAGATTGCCTTGGCTTTTAATTGCCTGCTAGATATCCCTGTTTTAGTGAGCTCTTCTGCATCCTGACCTGTAGCAATAGCGAATGAGAAGGTGCATAAAACTGCAAAAGGAATCAAACAGAATGCATTCAAATGCTTAGAAATTGTCAAATCTAGGGCCATTCAAATGTATTTTAATGCATTCCTTCAAATCTGGATTAATATCTGGTGTAGTCTCTCAAGATATCTCCAGAAAAAATTGTGTTCAAAAGTTACATGTGAAGTACTGCCTGGCTGTACTTCAGAGAGTGTCTTTGTTGACACTGCACCCTGTGAGAGTCAGCCAACGTGCCTTGCGTTGTCACTTGGAGGTTTTCCATTTTAGCTTTTCTCTAGTTCTAGCAAATGCATGGACAGTGTTCTTCAGCTCAGCACTAGCTCAGGTATCTGTGCTGCATGGCAGTCACTGCTGAGACTGCAGTTGCTGTGTTCTGTGTTTCCTGTAACAGGTTTGAGGCAAGGTTGCTCTCAAAGTTCTTGTTTTGCTATGGAAACCAGCTGGGGTGGTCATGCTCTCTGTCTTCCTTCCAGTTTGCTTTTTTTCCTTAACACTTTTCTTTTTCCCAGCTTCCTAAATATTTTGGATTTGTTGGGCTTTGCTTTGGCCTCTTATGAGGTCTTAAAGTGTTCAATAGGTCTTGAAAAGGGAGACTAATGAATGGGTGAGATTGAGTCCCAGCAGTGGTGAGAGCTGTAGTGCACACAAGGATGTTCTAAGCTGCCAGAGAAGCTGTGTGATGAGTACAATTTCATGGGAGGAACTTCTGCTGAAGTGTATGTGTCTTTATGAATCAAATCTGAGAGAGATTTGAAGGTACCAAGACCTTGTTAGTTCATGTAATTGCTTGTTCTGTATAGATTTCTGTCCAGTCTTCCTTCCAGAGAAGGTGCAGAAGATAAAATGTAGTGGGAGCCTGTAGTGGTATCTGTGTTTAGGTTGCTCAATAATTTCTGTAGCTAAATGTCTTATGAGATCTCTTTCTTTCTTTCCCTCCAGTATGGTTCATGCTACTGTTGTGTGAGCAGCTTTTGTGTTTTTTTTGGTAAAAGAAATCACTTTGTATCAGGAAATGACTTTTTCACCCTGTAGAATTTTAAAATACCATGCCCCTCAATCCCCCCCCCTCCTCCCCCAAGTGTTACTGTTGAGAATTGAAATACTGGTTAGCAAAAGCTTTTTCATAGTACCTTTCCTCAAGAAGAATCTTTTCATTGTGCTACAGAGATGTATGAGTGTTTTAAGGCTCACCCTGCAAAATTCTGTGGATGTCAGAGGAGGATGAACGCAAATCCTGCCCTTCCACAGTCCTCCCAAATCACTCTTATGGGAAGGACACTTTTGGCTTCTTTCTGACTGCCTGTGCTTACTGGCAAGTGCCTTGTAAGGCTTAGTTGAAAAGAGGTGGTGGGATGAGTGTGAAAGATGGTTTTATTCTTGCTCTTGCTTGTCTGACCAAAATTTAAGCATTTTTTCCCTTCAATTTTTTTTTGGTTCTATTTGAGAAGTTAAGCAGGTTCATTTTGTACCTAGACGGGGATGCAGAGGCTAATTGTTTTGGATCTCACTGGACAAGTGGTATGAGACAGGAGGATCCAAAAAGGACATCCTGACTTACAAAGTTAGAATCTTAGCAGTTGTAATGCTATTGATTGTTGGACAGTAAGGCTGCAGGTAAAGCAGAATTTGTAATGACTTATTTTTCAACTCAAGATTGACTAGACGATAGGTTGCAATGTGAGATTTCTCCTGTTGTAGAGATGCACAACTGAGTGTTTATATCCATCTCAGAAGGGGAAATCTTTGAGTAAGCTGCATGTTGCTTTGGTTGTCTGTGGGAGTGGCACTGTGGGGAGCAGTAACGGGGCCAGACTCCTCTTTCTGCCTCTGGGATCTCGGCAGCTCCTGTGCAATGTGCAGTCTGGGCTCAGTGAGCTCTCGCTTCCATTCCATTCCGTTGTTCCTGAGACGAGAGCTCTCTGTATTCTCCTCAAATCTTTCCTTCTAGAGTTGAGGAGAATACTTGTTTCTTCACCTGCACTGACTATTTGCATGGCCTAATACTAGATGATAGTGATTCACAGATCTTCTAGGATTACTTCTTTTTGGGGCTGCTGTAACAATTTTGCAGTTTAGATGACGGTATCTGTCAGCCTGACCCTTGTTCAGGCATTCAGCATCAATCAACACTGGGTTGAAGAAGTGCTGCAACGCAAAATGCATTTAGGTTCCTTCTAAGTAAAAGGAGGAAAGAGCACTAGTATACAAAACCATGTAAGTTGGTGTGAAGAGTAGGTAATGATATATAACCAAACTTCAGGTTATTAAGTTAGAGCTTTGTTTCAGTGATGCTACAAGCAGGACTTTAGGACTCCCAGTACTGGGTCAAAAGTACAGTGATCATATGTAAAGTATCAGTCTCTTATTCTGTTGGCTTTAATAAAATCAAAACACCAGGTAGCAGCACGACTTATTTGTGTTACACATTCAGTATTTAGACTACTATGATTTTATACTGAATTAGATCTAATGCACTTTCCTACCACTGATACCAGTCTGGTGTCATGTTCTGCCACACCTGATAAAATTTGAGCATGTGCCTGAATCTCATTTTGATAAAATTTATCATGTTTGGTGATGTGATAGTGCAAAGATTTGCTGTAAGTGCTTGTGAAACCAGTATTTCATCTCCTGTAACTTTGTGACATCTTTATCTCTACAAATATTTGAGGAAGTGTACTTTTCAACTTTTTTTGTACCTAACAAATAACTGGTTTTATGCAGTGTTTGAATGGTTATAGAAGGGTTGGTCTTTGCATGCATTGTACAACCACTGTTGTCTGAAGTTATGAATGGATGCTTTCAGTCATGGTAAACTGATCTTCATTGTATTTATATTTTTATTCAACTTCCATTCTTAGTGTTATGCCAAACCCAAAGCCTATTTCTAATTTTGTAAGAGAGAAAAAATAATTCAGTCTTAGTGAAGCAGATTCTTTCTTGAATTCTCTTTAATCTTTTTGATAGATAGATATGAGACTGCAAATCTTGTTATGTGGAGAATGCTAAAGAAAAGGGGCCTTTAGAGGAAAAGATTTTAATGGGATCGTAAGTGTTCTGTTTAGATCTGTCTTATTAGACATTGCTTGGAAATTGAATCTCCTTCTGAAGACATTTACATGTTCCAAGTTCTCAGTATTTGACCTGATTTTATTACGAGCTGCTATTTTCGTTTCAAGACATGAATTGGGCTCTTTTAAAGTCTTCTGACCTTTCTTTTGCAAAAAGGGAAAGCATACTCTTCTAGCCTTGTGGCTATGTATATTTTTTTAAAACTTAAAAAAAAATTAACATACAATCTGGGGTCAAATTTCTACAGAATAGGAGATGCTGAGGTTCATAAGTAGTGTCTTGGGTTCTATGGAATATGTCTGAATCCATGGTGTCCAGAAGTGCAGGGTGAAGAGATTCAACTGTGATAATGTTGGGAGGTTTTTGGCAAAATTTTCATTAAGGGCATGGCTTAAAGTGATTTTTTTTTTATTTTGAACTATGGCAGGTTTTAAAATTTTCTTATTATTTTAGTAGAGATTCCATTTAGATGTTTCTATTTTAAAAATTTTTTTCCTTCCCCAATAGTGGTGTTTATGAACAATGTTGAGGAAGGGATATTTCTTTTAGTGTTTCACGTGCCACAAAATTGTTTTCTTACACATTCTGCAATGGAGGAGTCTTTCCTGTCCCTGATTATTGAATTTCAGCAACTTAGAGTGATAGTGTCTTTAGCTCTGTCTTTGCTGTAAACTCCCTTTATGTAGGCGCAGAAACCAAGATGTTCCCTCAAGCCATCTCCAGAGTAACAAATGCAGGTATCTCAGCCTGTCCTTGTTCCTTGTGCACTTCAGTCCCCAAATGGCTTGGTGGTCTCTGCTGAACTTTCTTTAGTCCATCTTTGTTACACTGAGCAGGCCAAAACCAGGCATGTTCATTTAGCTGGGATCTCACTAGTGCTGAGTAAAAGTCAGTGTCACTTCTAGCTTTAGACAGGGCACCATCAAGCACTTCAAGGCAGATATTTTTAACTTGCTCTTATCTAGAGCTTGAGATTGTACATTTTCAGAAATGTCTATTTTTACTCCTAGGTGGATGAGGAATCTTAGCTTGAATAATGTTTTACTACATTACTGTTTTCAGAAGGGTTTTTTTACGTTGTTTAGTTTTTGAAGTAGGCTAATTTATAGCCAGCTTTTTTCATACAGCTGCAGATTTAATCAATGTATTTCTCTGCCCTTTGAAGCTTTTTTTCTGTCTAAATTGAACTGGTAGAAGTTGCACATCATTTTAGTTATCCTACTGATGCATTTTACCTTGTGTGGCATGTTATATTGCGTTTCTTCAAACTAGGCATCAAGCAAACGGCGGTGGTTGTCTGACTTTAAGTGAAAAAGTAGTTTTCTGCCTTCTTTATTTTTTGTGTCAGCTTCCAGTTTATAAATGACTGTTTGATCTGCATGCAGGGATGCACTTTGCACCATATTGCAATGTGTCTAAGTCAGTAATAGTCATGCCAGAATAAATGCTTATGGGAAAAATGTGAAAGTGGGCATTCTCAGTAACAGTGAGTAGGGAAATGAAGTAGTGACAGGGAACAGAGAACAGACAGTAATGATATTTTTGTCCAATGCAAATCAGTCTTTTACACGGACCAGTGAAAAAAGATGTTTTGCCCTTGCTACTTGTATCTTTCATCATATTGCTTGTGATGTCTAGCAGGCTGCATGAGGATGCCAGAGCAGAAGCAAGCTGCCACAGAGCTCTCTTGGTGCAGAGCCCAGGTCATCCAGAAACTGGATTCTTGGTTTAGGTTCAGACCTCTCCTATGGTAATACTTTGAGTCATATAACTTTGATTTTTGCTGGAGACTAACTAAAACTTGCTGGGACCTGCACAACATTATTTTCTGGCAACTGCAACTCTTGTGCCATGGGCTCTCAGCAGATAGGATCACTTGCTTCATTTATAAGATAGCACATAGCGTTTCAAGACATAAGGACAAATCAGTTTGCAGCTCATGCTTGTCACAGCTGGCTTGCCTTACACCTCATGGGAAAAGATTTATCAGGCATAATTATGTCTAATTGAGACACTCTTGTTATCTTGCCAGTGCTACTTTTTTCTGTTAATTTGATCAGTGGACACAGATGAGATAAAAATGTAAACAGTGCCTATTTGAATGGCTTTGTGCTTCTTGGATTATTTAAATGATTCATTTAATCTGCCATAAAATTATGTGGGTTGTCACATGGAGATTCAGCTAACTCAAGTTTTCCATGTTGAAGAGTTTTATTTCCATGAGGAAAGTTTAATATTTTTAATCACTTGTACAGGATGAACTTATTTCATAATGTACCTGCAGCTCGCTTTCTGTAGTCACAGGCGTGGGCTTTCTAAGCTGCAGCTTGTTCTTAGTAGAACAACTTGTAAAAAAATCCACAGTGTTCATGGTTATCTACTTGTTCAACCTTACTGTTAAAATATTATTTATAGTAGATTTAGGTCAGCTAAACGTTAATAGACTTGTAGGAGCTTAACTTTTTGGTGTATATGTGTAATTCACAAATGATTTAGGAGAAAGCAAGGCTATATTTTAGGGTGGGGAGTCTCTGCCTTGCGTGAAATAGAGGTGGCTTGCAGAGGGATTACTGTAGGGCAGCTATAGAGATTCTTGTTGCTGGGTGTGAGTCCTGTCTGATGTCCTGGAAATACAAATCTTGAAATATAAATGCTGAGAAATTGGAATGAAAATAAAAGGAAGGAAAATAAAATTACTGTTACTTCAGACTTGAGTTTCCTTTATGTTTGAACTGTTCTTTATGTGGAATTACTTGTGGAATGGATAAGCTGAAGAAAATTTGGGTATAGTAAACTTGAATTAATTTTTCTTTCTTTCCTATGAAGTGCATTATTAAGCTTTTTTCCCTCCATTAAAAAGTGTATTTTTTTCAGTGGCAGAAATATGGCTGGAAATCTTGATTTGTAGCCTAAGGCAGTCTTTAGCTGGAGATGGAGGTTTGCCTTTGTGTGGGAATAATTCTAAAACTGCTTTCTGTCATTGTTTTCTTCTAAGACAGTGATCTACACCAGATAAACATTTAGAATATGTCTTGACTGAAATATGAGAGTTAGTGCCTCATTTTTGCTTCTGCTAAGAAGGTTGGCTCTGAAGACCTTGCTGGTTGTACTTGACTTTTAGTATATACCAAATGTGAGTTTAATTATGGAAGGTGAACCTGCTTTAAAGGAACTGTGGCCAAGGTGAATGCAGTCCTGGTTTTTTTTATTAGTTCCTGTCTTACCAACTGGTGAAATCAAAGAAATAACCTAGGACATATAAATATGTTTTAGTTTTTTATTTCCATGCCTTTAAAAAAGCCTCATCAAACACCACTCTTTCCCAAAAAGGTGACAGGAATAAAAGAAATGCCTGGTTTACGACCTTTTCTCTCTTAGCAATCCTACAGAGTGGTGGTGCTGCTCTTGCCATGCCAGTGTGTTAGTGGAAGATCCAGTGTGTCTTGCTCTGAAATCACGTGCAGTGCTGTCAGGGAGTGCCTGGAGAAGAGGGGTTCCCAGGTGGTGATGGCCTTCACAAAAAGTACTGCACTAGTTTGGGTTGTACTCAATGTCTTCCCTCTGCATCATGCATGAAACTGTGAGGGATGCCTGTGTTTCAAGCTTCCTACACTTATTCATAAATTTGTATTCGTGGTTGCTTATGACTTCATCAGACTGACCTAAACTTACTTGAACGAAAGGAAGAATTTGTTTCCCATTGAAGAGTGGCAGGTGCTGATGGGGCATTAGAACTTTTCTGCAAAGACAACTGAATGCTCAATGGGCAGGTAGTAAGCATTGCTGATTTTTAATTTTTTTTTTCTTTATTATTTTTTCCCCCAGCTGATGGTTTTGAAAAGTTGTGTAAAAGTTGCTTCAATTAATGAGCTTCATCTTTTTGAGAAGCCTTTCCTTTTCACTGGTGGGACAATATATGATCAAGTACTTGCTTGATTAGTCTTTGTTTTCATGTGTTTTAGTAGATTAAATGGAGATTGTTCTTAAAAGCTAAATTCCACTTTGCATGATTGCAGCAGCACTGAGTAGTAGATCAAACAGTAATTAGCTGAACAACTGGTTAATGACCACTGGAAGAGGAGAGAAAATGGGCAGGAGAGGTGCAGTGCTGTTAAACCTCTACCAGGTTATATCCCGGTTGAGAGTCTTTACTAGGAAGAAATCGTGCTGACTTGTCATACTGCTTTTTAGTGTGACTCTACTGATCACCATGTCTCCTAAAAGATAGCCCTTAACTGCAGCCTACAAAAAGATGTAAGAATTGATACTGGAATATGTGTCCTAGGTATAATCAGATTTATGTATTTTTATACTGAAGCTAATAACAAATGTTATTAATGTTTTTTTTTTTTGGTTTTGTTCCTTATTGCGATAATGGCTTTCAGTGAAGGTGTATGTAAGAATTTTCCTGATGTATATGTTTGCCGGGACATAAATATTTCATTTTTAGAATTTACTGATTTGCAGCTCTGACTGTGTGTAAAGTAAGAAGGAAACAGAGAACTGAGTTACAAAACTTGGAAGCGACTCTGTACATCCAGGCCTACTGCTATACCCTGCTGAGAGACATTGGTAAAGGTCACCTTAAGTATCAGAGGAAGGTTAATTAGGAAAATATATCACCACCAAAAGAAACCCACTGGTTATTTCTTCTAATAAACACAGGGGTCTGGCAGATTCCCCTATGTTCATGGCTCTGTTCCTGTAGCAGAGCCATGTAACTCCTGTGCTTGATTAAGGTGCTGTTGCTGCTGTGTGGAGTGAGTGAGTGATGTTCACAGCAGGGAAGTGTTCAGACTGTTGGTTCAGCTGAAGGGTGATCTTGCCAAAAGGGCTTTTTGTGTTTTGAACAAATTGCACAAATTGATTCTTTTGTGTACCTAAAGGATGATGGAGGCATATGGTGCATCCATAATTGAACTTGCCATGTAGTCCTGCTCAGTTTATCAGTTTGCTCTGTGCTTTGCATATATGGCTGTAACTAAAATTTTGCTTGGTAAGGTTTTTACAAAAGAAGAGAATGAATTTAGAATGCTTGTTTTGGGGGGAAAAGGGATTTTTTTGGTGTGTGTGTATCTCTGTCATGATTCTATTGCCATTAAATCAGATCTACTTTTGATATATCCTAGATGAAGACTGTTCTTTGGACTTAACAGATGTTGGTTCTGATAAGAATAAAAATCTGAAGATTTTTGTAAACCTGCTTTTTTAGAACAGCTATCTAAAGGAATTGATGAGCAGGGTAAGAATTCCCTTATCTTGCATAAAACTCTTGTGGGTATCTGGCTGCATGATGCAGAACTTGCCACTTCTTGCTACATAAGTGGAAAAAACAGAGGAAATTATGAAGGATAAAGACGGCAGTCAAATTCAGTCTGTCTCTGTTTCATTATAAGGCAAAATACCATCATTTGGAGTAGTTAAACCTGGAAAATGGCATGCATGAAGTGCTTTCCACAGTTCCAATATATGGTGGCAGAACACTGAGGGAAAGGAAGTGAGGTTTTGACACCTGTTTATTCTGAAATGGAACAAAAGAACTAAAGTGCCATGTTGACAGTGGAGCTTGGAGGAAGCAGTTTTTAGATGAGGTTTAATATATTGAGGTCATGACTGTTACTCAGGAATAACTTCAGGGAGTTGCTTTAGGTTTGAAATATTTTAAAATGTATTTCATTTCAATTTTTTTCTTGTCAGATATTAAAGTTTTGCCTGTAATTTTTTGGCATGCAGTAGAAAGCTCACATAGTGAAGAAGATGGAATGGAAGTGGGCTGAGAAAGAAACCTTCGGTTCTTTTGAAGGTCTGTTTCACAGTGTGTAGTTATATCTGGATTTTTCTGTGTTAATTTCTCTTCTTTAGCTGCAGAGCTATAGACTATTCGTTGTAACATTTTCTGATCTTTTGTTCTAATTGTTAATGGAAATAGAATGACTTTTTAAAAAACACGGTAGGAATTTAAAGAAATTTTGATGGACAGAAAGAATCATCCTGTGGCAAAATTAGTGGCTTTATACTTGGAAGCTGCCAAAGAAAATGTGATTTCTGCAGTGCAATGCTAACATGGATTTGGCTCAATTTTTCTTTTTAAATGTGAAGAGTGTCTGAGCTTGAGATGAGTGGAACAAGGGGAATTTACCTGTGTGCAGGTATATATTTTTTTCCCTTCATATTTCTTAAAGGCAGATGACGAAAGATCAAAGGTGGTTTAAACATACTGTAGTGTTACAGATGAACTAACAATGGTTGAGGTCCTGTTTGTTCCTGCAGGTTAGAAAGTTATTGAAGATGTTAACAACCTTTGTTGTTAGTGTTATCTTTTGAGGAGTTAGGAAGGCTCATCAGTGTTATGAGTTCAGTTATTTTTCCTGAGAAAAATAGTTTAGACTCTGTCTTTGACTGTTTGTGATGGAAGGCTATTTTGTGAATTTTCCAAGTTTCTTACATGATTGCTACCTAAGCTAAATTATGCAGAGAGAGCACTTGTTAACCTATGGTGTGCCAAGGGGCCCTCTTTCCTGAATGTTAGTGAGACATTCTTATATGCCCACAGGAGACCTGTGTGGTTAAGACAGAGTAGAGCGGAAAACTTTTGTTTCACTGTTTTGGTGGTTTTTTAATTTTTAGCTTATGAAAGCACCAAAAGCTGAAATGTGCTTAGGTGCAAGTGGTGGAGGTGGGTGTGTGTGCAGGATTTCTTCAATCTCCTTTGAAGTTCTGATATTGAGAGATGTCTCTAAAACTCTTGTTTGACAGCCCAGGAAAGGGACCTGCAATACAACCTAATATACTTAATGATGAACTAGGGTGCCTTATGTGTCAGATGTGCACCTGGAACTGCACTATGACTGGCTGCTCTTGCTGCTGGATTCTGCTTCTGGGCCCCCCTCCCATGTAATGTCACTGCTGCACAGGGCACGGGGTCGTGTTGCTGTCTCAGTCCTCCTCCACCTCATACCTAAAATTGAGAAGACATGACAGGGGCAATTAGATGCACCAAAAATTTGCTCATGAAGTCAAATCCTAAAAGTAGTGTTGCAACTTCTGGTGTTTCCGGGTGCTTATCCATTGCCTTCTCTGCTAGCAAAATTAGGAAATACATTTTTAAAGAGCTGGTATAACTTTTATCTGTAAAAGAAGAACATAGGTTGTAACAAATGCAACTTTGTGAGTACAGTGCAGCTGCTGTCTCATTCTGAGAGAATTCACAGCCACAACAATTCTTCTGTACTTATTTTGATTTTATATCCTTCTGCAATGAGGATGTTAATTGAGGCTGTTGTTGGTTGTTTTGGACACCAGAAACTGGGATGAGACAAAGTCTCTTTCACAACACACTACACAGCTGTTGGATGAGAATAATCTAGTTATGTTTTAAACTGTACTTGAAATCTATAGGTGACAGACCCCTTGGTTTCCTTTTTTCTGTTTTTTTTCTTCTGTTGGGATTGGGTCACTCATTTCTCAGTACAGTTCCTACCTATACCATGTCGGTGATCTGAGGAATTTATGGATTTTCTGTATGTTCCTGTTATGAAACAAAGTTTGTAAACTGTTTTTGTTTGTCCCTGTCTCCTCTTTCAAATCTGTGTCACTGGCAGGTCTCTGCATGGCAGATTGCTTCTGTGCATGTACTCCAAAAGGTGTGTTGTTTTTGTTTTCCTGGAATTTGTGTTGCAATTTAGTATGAACATACTTTACATCTCTATTTCGATTTGGTTCAAACAAGTTTACCTCAAGTAGTGGTTGAGTCGTGGTTTTGATGGAATGACTGCTTGGCAAGCATTGTAAATGCTTTGGTGTTTTCAGTGTGTAATATTTTGGGACTGCCATAATGCAATTGCATAATCTTATGTGCTTACAAATAAGATGTTTGCAAAGATTGAATAGGAGCTTTGAAGTGCATTAAAAAAAAACTTGTATCTTTTTGTTATCACAGGCTTTATTTTAAAAACTCCTTTTTTTTTTTCCAATTATGTGCATATTTCCACCTAATATGAATTTTCTGATGATACAGGAATGCGTGGGATTTATTTCAGGTTTTTAGGGGCTCCTTAATGAAGCAGTTTGTTCAACTTTGCTAGTCTGTAGTTTCAGATGACTCATTTGTGACCTTTGTGACATCTTCCCTTCTCCTCTGTTCCAAATGGTGTCTAGAAAACTTAAAGTTGATATTCAGGAAATGCTGCATTTTCCTACTGAAAAAGGAGAGAACAACAGTTCTTTTCATCTTTTCAGAGCGACTTAGATCCATATTAATGAATACTGTTCTACATATATCAGTTTAGAGGACGTAAATCTAAACCTTTAAACACTTCAGGGTGTATGTAGCACACCTCCCCCCACCCCCCCAATTTTTTTTCAAATAATATTAGAGGAAAATTATGAGAGGTTATTACAAGCCATATATGACATGCTACAAGCAGTTTTTACAGTGTTATACTGGCTCAACACCTGCCAGCATTGGAGGTGACAGATTCAGGGTGTTATGTTAAAAAGTGCCTCATCTTCTGTGGATTCATTTCTTGAATCAAATGACAATTCTGATTTTGATGTTGTCCTGTGGTAACAATTATATATTGTAGGAAAGACAAAAAAGCTCTTGAATTCTTAGAGTCTGGTTATCTTACTGAGATTTCACCAATCCTTGTACACAATGGATAGCTATTTCCTGCTTATGTTGCTGATTTTGGATCTTTTTAATACCTCCAAGGTCATAATTAGCTAGTCTTCCATACAAAAATTATAGATATGTCTGTCACTTTTCTCTTGTCCCTCTGTCTTTTTGATCAATGTGTGGTAGGTTGTATGGGGCAATGATTTTTGTTTTATTTTTTTTTCTAAACTATCTCAGTTGTTATTACTCGAGGTTATTTTTCCATTCTATTACATTTTTGGGCAATGGATTTCATCTAACATTTTATTTCACTATCAGCCGGTTGCTGTCAAACCTTCTGTGGCTATCGACAGTGACTTTGAGATGAGATTGTTCTGATTGGATATCAAACTTTTTAGCTTTACAACGTTTATGAAAGTTTCTATAGCTGTCAGTTTAATCCATATTTATATGTGTACATCCTTGTGGAAGGTTGAGTACATCATCCTCTTCCCTCCTTTTCTAGTTACGGGGTCACTATTTAAAAAAAGCTTACTGCTGCTGTTTTTCTCCCACTTTGTATTTGTTGTGCAGTTGTAATTTGCAGGTAATTTGTTGCTCTCATCCTGTGAGGGTTTGGTTTCTTTAAGACCTTTCAATGAGAGATCTTAATATTCTCCTAAAACTCCATGTGTCTTGCTGAACTTTCCAGATGTACTGCTTTAAATAGTTTTTATGTGCTTATTGTCTCTTCAGCAAATTCTAAATGCTTGCAACTTCTCTTTGTGGAAGTCAGGGTGCTTTACTACCACATTGTAAAGAAATGATGGGTGTTTTTCTTTGAATGGGCAAGCAAAGTGAGGTGAACAGTGAAGAGTACCTCCAGAAGAGCCAAAAGGCACACCTAGTTGTGGCAATGGTATGAGAACTCTGCGTTTTAACCTGTTGCATTATGCTGCCTTAAACCCAAGCTGCTGCGCGGTAGAACTGGAAATATTTGACAGGCAAAAGTTCCCTGCCAATTTCGAGGCAACCACACCCTGAGTTGTTTGCTATGCTTACAAAGGTACATTTTTGATTTGTAAACAGCTCCTTAATGTTGCTGTGTAATAAGAAGCTGATTTAATGACATTTTTGAAAGGAACAAGAACTGTAAATCTCAGCTTTTCTTAGCGGATTCCTTTGTTTGAACACTTTAAACTGATGAATAAAAAGTGTGACTTCAGTTACGTTCCTGTGTATGGAGTACTGAGATAGAGCTAGGTCAGCTCTTTGTGGCTGCTGTCTGCATTCAGGTGGTGGGGAAGTTTCTCAAGGTGCTGCCTTCCCTCCACTTCCTTGCCCCCTTGCTGGCTGGGTAAATTGGTATGCTCCAAGCACACAGGTGTATTGCAGACCTGTCAGTATTCCAGTGGCTGGCTAACAGTCAGAGATGTACTGTGTATCTAGGTATCTAGCAGGCAGGATTTCAGAGCCAGTACAGTAATGTGACATCATCATTTGCACTTGAGTTCGAGGTTATTTGAAAGGTACCGTGTTACATTTCAGATAGTAAGGGGAAGATGTGCAGAATATTTCTCGTCTGCTTGCCTTTAGAATTATTTCTCTGAGACTTCTAGATAAAAGTAAATTTCTGGTTGGGCTCTGGTGTTGCAAAATGCCAAACCAAGTCTTGTGAAGTATTACATGGACTAAAAAGAGTTCTGCTACTGTTGCCATCTGGGAAAAAATGGCTTTTCACTACTCTTTAAAAAGAGATAACCCATAACCATAAAGATGACCTCATAAAGTGTTATGACTTTTTAAGTCTACTTGATGCCAGAATAATTCCATGCAAATATTGTATGGAAGTACTCATATTTATACTAGAAAATTCTGACTTGATGAGAGTTCTGCATGGATAATGAGCAGAAGGCTGGTTTTGTGTAGTATGGTTGTGGTGACTACAATCATACGCTTTCAGCTTTTGTTTATTGCTCTAGCTTATAACTCTTTGCCTTTTCTTGTGAGGAGCACTGGCCTGTGTTTTGCATGGTAATTTTTTTTTTATATTGTAGGATAGAGCAGGGGTAGATGATCTTTTGGAGCCAAATAGTTTCTTCCCGATTTGGTCAACTTACAACTGCATAAAAATCTGCTATGAATTTAAAGCATCAGAGTTCATTTAACAAAGCGAATGTGTTTTTTGTGTTGTGTTTTTTGGTTTTTTTTTTTTTTTTACCAGTTTATAGGAAATAAAGATAGGAACAAGAAGTAATGCAAAATGACATTAGAACTTGGCTCCTGCGTTAAACCTGATTCCACTAAGACCAGCTTCTACATTATTATTAAGTATATTATTATAAGTGTATATAATCATGTATTTTATGTACGTGTCTATGCATATTTCAGGGTGCTTGTGGTCCTTGTAGTCCAGAAGAGTTGCTGCATACAGTTCCTATAAAGGTTATTTACTCTCATGGCTTGTTAATGAATCTGTTTGACTGAACAAGTCCATTAGTTCCTGAAAATATCTGTCCATAGAAATCTGAGCAGCAAAGTCCATCTAATAGCTTGAGCTATGAGTTAAGCTTGCAGCTGTATCAAAGTACTGGATTTCAGGGAATCAGCTTTTGAGGAATTGGGAAATAGAGGACAGTGCATCTCTTACTGTGTTTCATTTAATGTTTCCATGCCCTGCTACTGAGTGTGTTACTCTGCAGAAAGTGAGCTGGACTGAAAAACTTCTATTGCTTACTATGCATTTATGAGTGAAAACAATTAATGTGCAGACCTTCAGTGCTGTTCTTTTTATCCTTCACATGAAGCAGTTTTTCTGCTTGAGATACAATTCCTCATCTGTTTCCAATGTCAAAGGACAGACAAAGAGCTTATAAAGCAGTAATTACTTAAAGGCATGTGAGAGTAATATCTTGCATTGGAGTCTTTAGGCTATCTTTGCTTGTGCTCTCCCATGTGTGCTTTTTTATTTTCTCTATTTAGTGGGGGTTTTTTCCAGCTTAAAATGAAATGTAGAGACAAACTCTATACTTCATTTGTTTATTTTTAGTTATAAGGCCTTTGGAGACTTTGTTACTCATCAAGAGAAATTAATTTTTTCGAGTATGGATGCTGATGCTTGCATATATTTTATGTAACAGACTTCAGTTTGGGCTAATAATTTACTGGCATCAGCCTCTATACAGCACAGAGCTGCTCTGTGAGAAGCACTGGCTTCTCTGTAGCCTGCCAAAAGCTGTATGTTTGTTGGCAGCATGAATGCCATCCTTTGGATGAAATTTTTTGATGCCAGGATTAAGCCACAGAAAGTAGAAGGAAAAAACTACAGTACAGAGTCTGTTATTAAAAAAAAAAAAAAAATTAAAAAGTTAGTCTTTCAGTATAGAAGTGGTGCAAAGTAAAAACCAACAGTTTTGTGATGTTTCTTTGCATTTGGACACTTAATACCTTTTTCAGAATGTTCTGAAGTTTGTGGGTGATTGCTTTCTAAAAGAGGACAAGATTAACCATTGTGGTAGTGTGCTGAGCAAGCAGGAAATTTGCTAAGTTTTGGCTACTGTATTTAAGAGGAATTTTAGAGGTATTAGATGCTTTACAATCCAGAGTTTGGCTATCTCAAGAGGGAATGATATTAAAGTCACTGTGTTCTTAGTCCTGAAGTTTTGTAATAATTGTATAAGGTAGTTACATTTTGTGAGCAGAAGAGACAGTGAAGGGCAAATAATTTTTTTCATGAATGCAGTGGGATTGGAGATGTCTGAGAATATGATGTTTTCAGTAAATGCCCTGTTTCCTACTACGCAGTTGTCAAATAACAGATTCCCTTTGTGAGGGGATGAGCAGACACTGATCTCTTCTCTCTGGTGACTGCCAGTGACAGGACCTGAAGGAAAGGCTTGAAGGTGTCAGGGAAGATTTAGGTTGGATGTCAGGAAAAGGTTCTTCACCCAAAGGTTGCTGGGGCACTGGAAGAGGCTCCCCAGAGAAGTTCAGCGTTTGGGCAATGCTGTCAGGGTGTGACTCCTGGGATGTCCTGTGTGGGGCCAGGAGCTGGACTCGATGATCCTTGGGGATCCTTTTCAACTCAAGAGTATTCTGTGATTTCCCTCATGGACATGCATTTCTCTGGAACCATGAGCAAAAAAGCAATTCAGTTAAAATCTGGTGAAGAGTCCTAAAATTAAGCTGAAAACCTGGATTGAAAATAAGAATTAATCTTTGTGATAAGTTACAGAATTGACTTATTCCAGATATTCTTTAAAGGTGTATCTCGTTCAAAAGTCAACTCTCACAGTGCCTGCAGTTTGAGAGTGTCCTGTGTAGCTTTGGTTTCAGCCAAAAACCAGGGCTAAAATTGCACTGCTGCTAAATTATTTCTTTCTGCTGAAACGTTCTACTTACCTTTCTTGTGATAGTACTAATGTGAATTATAGAAGCTCATGGATCCTCACAGGTTTTTTGTTTTTGACGTTTTGCATTATTTTTCCTCCTCAGCCAGAACAGCAAAGTTATTCAGATTGGTGTGGACACAAGGGAGGATTGAAGTTGTGTGGCTGTGACTGCATCTTCTGTCAATCAGGGCAGTGTTGGATGGTTCCAAAAGATTAATGAAATTTTTGTATTTCAGTATTTCACTGTTAATGGTGGTGTTGAAACTTGCTCTTGCGTATCATCTTAATATAATAATCTAGATATATAAAAATTTAGCCTAATTAGTTTTTGTGTTATGAAATCTTTTTAGAAAAGTTTCCCAATTCTGAGTAGCTCTTTGCCTGCCTTCCTTACTTGTTCTCCTTTATAAAAACAATCTGAACAATTTTTTTGCAGCTTTGTTGCATCAACTTCTTTTCTGTATCTGGTCACTATTTCCAAAAAGCAGAGAACTTAGATAAATTGGTATATTATTTTTGATGCAAAAAGTATCAATACAGATACAGAAAAATTGTTAAAGCAGTACTCCATTAGCTGACAAGGCCTATGAAATTGAAGTAAAAAAAGTTCTTAATTTTAAAATGGTGATAGATACAGTATATCTGCATGAAAGCTCTCCTATTTTATGCTAATTGCCATGTATTTTTGAAGGGATGTATTCAAGTAAAAGTAACCTAAAAAGATAGTATCAAAATTGTGATTGCTTTCAAAACAGTTTTTTCTGCATCTTGAGTTAATTCTTTTCTTTATATTCCTGTTTGTTATTTTGTTTTGCTTCCTATACTCCATGAAAGATTTATTGTGTTGTGCCTTCTCTTTGTTGCTTTCTGTAAAATGCGTTGTGTAACTTGTTTGTCCCTTGGCTTCCTTACGGAAAGGATGTCCTGTCGTTGTTTACGCTTGTGGCTTGCCATCCTTTCTCATCAGTTTTGTGAATGGTATTGCATTTCATATTCTCATGTTTTATCTTATGATGAAGATATTTGATGGTATTGAGTTATTGGACTGTTCCTTATTACAAATAGTTTTGTATGAGAGCTGCACTGAACCTGGAAATAAGTGCAGTTAGCAATATTTCTGAAATTCGTGTGGGAGGGTTGTTCAGAACAGGGCCTGCATCAGCTGTGGGCAGTAAGGGGTAATGAGGATTAAACAGCTTGTATGTATTCTGAAGGGAAGGAGTCCCAATTTTGTAGGGGCCCTGTGTGACTGGGATTAGGTGTAACAATGTTGTGGTATAACATTGAATGTATATCTTCCTCCTTTCCTGTTTGTGCTTTTAAAAAAAAACAAAGTTATTTTCCTATTCAGTAGAGCTGTTTTAGGAACTAAGTATGCTCATTTGGAAAGTAAGAACAGCAGAATATCTCTGAATTTGTGTTGGTTTCTCTATCCCTTCGTTCCAAGTGGGTGGTTATCAGGAAATCTTGCAATCCTATGTCTGGTAGAGATAAGACTAAAAAGCATGAGTGCTGGGAAACAGTTTAAGTCATTTATGTGAAATTTAGCTTCAGATTCTGCTTTAGAAAAAATGGCCATATGTGGAAAAATGTCAGCACATGTTCATAGAAGTGAGTAATTATGAAGTGGAACTTGACTTAGTCTTCCTTAGTACTCATATTCATTTAAAAAACATAAAATGACTTCTTCTAAAGTAAATTGCTGAAGTTTTTTGTCCGGCTCCTTAGATAATCAAATCTTGTGGCTGGTACTGAATACTGAAATGGAAATAGTGTGATTTCTAAATTAATATCTTAAGAAAAACCCCAGCAGTTTTCCAGAGTATGGTCATGAGTGTTTCTGTAAAGATAGTGCCAGATGCTCAGAACTGGATTATTGAAAATGATGTATTCTTCTTCAGTTTAAAAACAAAAAGGCAATGAAATGTGCTCAGTCATTGATGTTGAATGCACTTGTGCATTAGGAATTCAGTTTTCTCTCTGAGTTTAGGAGGATCTAGGGCTTTCTTTTGTCATGGGGCTAAAGATGCTAAAGAGACTTTTGGGTGGTGTGGGACAGAGGGGCTATATCCAGAGTTTTCTGGCCTCTCTGTTGGTGTGGAAGGAGGCCACTAGCTTCCCCCCCAAATTATTCATAACAGACTGCTTGCTCTCAAAGCTACTGCCTGTTCTGGAACTGGAAGGCAGGTGGTTTGCCTTTGTGTGGTACCTAACTCATAACTGGTTGTTTGCATTTTCTACAGGTACTGTGAGACTGCCCTGAATAGATAAGGAGCAGTGAGGAGTGATGTGAGGACTGGATGCTTAGATGTCCATTAAGATTTCCTATTTCCTTGAGTTTCTAATGGCTTCTGTTGTAACTGCATTTTGATTTATTATAAAAGGTATGCCTTGGGTCTTCAGCTACTATTTAGTAATAGCTTGGAATACAGTGTAATGAATGTTTTGAATTTTATTATGTATTTTAAAAAAATTTTACTTGTTTGTTCACCTTCTTTGTCAACTCAACATAAAGAAAAAGGTGTTGCCTTTTAATTTTAGGTTTAATATCTGGTAAATTACTTTTGGGCTTGTGGGTTTTTTTAAAATACAAAACATGATAGAACAGTGAAAAGGGGAGTTTCTCTATAAAAAGTCGTATTAGAGACTACTTTCTGCCTGTCTTCAGCAAGCTTTATGAAGGATAAGTGGTTCAAAGGGTTGGTTGGATTATTTCATTAGCATCACCCTACAAATCTTCATTTTATACCTTTCTGTAGGTGAGAGAGATGTTTACACCTGTTGGTTCATTCCAAGGCAGCATCACTTCCCAAATTGTCATAAAACATTGTATTGCGACAGACCAAAGACACCTTTGAAAAAGGGCCTGTGCTTATCCTGCCACCCAACAGCTCCCCCTCCCATATTCCCCATATCAGCTGCAGGGATTGTGTGAGTGCTGTCTGGGACTGCCTTGGCTCTTGTCCCAGCCTGCCCTTATAAGTGAGACCGAGCTTACCAAGGGCCAGTCCTTGCCTGAAAGCAAGTGCTTTGGGATATTAATATCTCCAGATACACTGACTGTGTACAAAGAAGTTTGTCTGGGACTGGATTTGCTCAGTGAGGTTTGGTTAGTTTTTTTCCCTTCTCCTTTTGAGCCCTAAGTAGGTTCTTTTTCCAACGCCTGCTCTTTGGCACTCAAGGTCACTTTGTTATATGCAGATCTGACAACAGCATGTCTAAGGAAGAAAGCCAAGGGCCTTGTTTTCAAAATAAATCTTTCGTCTCCTACTGTTTTCCCATGCCAGGAGATGGATTTGATGTTCCTAGTTACTAATTTTATGTAGTATTAATTGAATAGAATGGTTCATATAATGGTTCACAGGTCAGAAGTGACATTTAAAGGTCTCAAATATTAGTCAGAATATTGCTGAAATGGAGCTTGGGTTTGTATTTGTTGTGCAGGTATATTTTCACTGTTTGGGCTTTTAAGGAAAGGAGGGGGCTGAAATCTTAATTTTCTGTTCAAATGAAACTCCTGTGCTTTGTGGCATGTTTAGTTTCTGCATAGCCTAATGTTTGTTCCTGGGGTGAAGAGCTTGTTTTAGCAGCACTGTTGTGAGATGTAATTAGAATGCTTTGTGTAATATGCTTTGGTTGTAATACAAAGGAAACACTCCAGCTCATTTGAACAATAGTTTTTCTGCAGTTAGATCGGTCTGGTAAATACTTTTAAAGTGTATGTTTAAATGTATGTAGTAAACGTTTTGAGAGCTGTCAGAGGGAGACCCAAAAGGACACCCAGGTGGGTGCTGGGCTGGGCTGGACAACAGTGACAGCAGTGTAGATGCACAGGCTCTGGTTGAGACATGGCATTGTCTTGGACCAGGTCCCTGTCTGTAAGTCTTGTTTGGAAAGATGGAAGTTACTGTTTCTTTTATAAGGCCTAACTAGATGTTTGTGAAAAGCTTTGAGAAGCTTTTGTTTAATAACTGTATGCAACATGATTATATCACGCAGAATAATAGAGGGTAGGAGGAGAAAATTTAAGGCTTTCTTCTTTCACAATGCTTCAAGAACTACATTGCCAGCCTTTTTCATATGCTGTCTTTGCATTTCTTCTGTTTTCCCCTTAGTCATTACCTCTTCCAGATCACTAAGAAAACATGAGAGAAGCAGGTCTCTTTTTAAAACAGGAGGAAGAAAAAGTCTAAGGTAGGTAGTTTGGGCTAGTTATGCTGGTCAGTTTTGTTGGTTAAAAAAAAACCCCTGTTTTTTCTATATTTTGTTTTTACCAAATTTGCAGTTGGTGTCTGTCATCTCCATCCATGAAAAATTACTGCTTTTTTACTCTTCCTCCCTTCCTTTTTTTTAGAGACGCCAGTAAGTGCTGAAATTGCAGGCTTTTCAGTGTTGGTTACTTAACTTCATAACACTGTAGAGAATACTCTGCCCTTCTGAGTCTAAAACAGAGGCTTTTTTAACCTTAGACACATGCATATCCTCCTTCCCATTTTTTTCTGATGTACATATCATCCCAGTAACCTGTTGGCTGCATGTTCTTTTAATTGCTTTTTCATGCACCCAGCTCTTTTTGCAACTGAAAAGTAATTTCTGAGTGGTTAATCTGAGGAGGTGTTTCTGGCAGCTGTGGATGACAGATGTGGAATTTGGATGGCCACTTGTTGGAAGTGTGGTGGAAAGACTTGTTTAGGAGGACCCAGGACACAGGGCTCCAGGAGCTGGCCAGAGGAAAGCAGTAGACCTGGAAATGGCTGCTCCACCATCAATGGCATCCTAGATGGTAGTGCAGTTGATTTAAATGGGATGTCCCATTTAAGAGCAGTAGGTGAAATTCTTCCAGAACTCTGGCTTCTAACTTTTCATATTAAAAAAACAAAAAGGGAAAAAAAAAAAAGGAAATCCAGTAGGTGCAAACAACATGCTGGAGGCATAAGCCAGTGGGGTAAGTTAGAAACTTCTGTGCCAAGGTTCTGACCATGGAGTCCTTATCTTGGCAAAAGTTGTCAGAGAAACATGTAGTTTGTCAGCTGAATGTAGGTGGCTAGCAAGCATGTAGTCTGATGCTTGCAGTTTTTGTCAATAGTAATGCTAGAATATAATGAAAAATAGTGATGGAGAACCATCACTTTTATGGAAACACAATTGTGTTGGAAACTTGTGAGAAAAACAAGATTCTGCTCTTCACAGGTGTTATTAGTACATACAAATATATACTGAAGAAATGAAGCAACAAGTATATGAATCTCTTGGAAAAAAGAAAACCCCCCAAACCCTTCAGCTTCTTCCTTAGCACATTAGTATTGTTTGAGTGGAATATGTTTGGTTTGGTTGTAAAATGTTCAGCTGCATTACAGTGGAGAGGTTCACAGACTTTCTCAAAGGGTGTTTGGATAAAGGTTGAAATCCTGTAATCTAAGCATAAATTGCAGGTGAAGTAGAGGCCAGTAGGCAGTTACAGATTGTATTTTGGCAATATGATTTAGTTAAGAAAAATCTAAATTAGAGAGTTAGACTTATGTCTTTGAAAATGTTTCATTGGCATCTTTTTTTTCTGTACTCTTTCTTCAGAGCACTTAAAATTGTTAAAAAAAAAGTTTAGCATTAAAGAGACAACATTATGCTTTTTTCCCCCAAAGACTCCGTATTTTATGTATAAAGAAATATTTTTGAAGGCATTAAGGACACCTTCCTGCTTTTTTGGAATATATAAGTTGCAATACATAGAATGTGCAATGAACATTTCTCTTACCAAGGGAAAAAAATGATGAAACTAGAATTTTCAAGTAACTGCAAAAAATTAAATGGAAATTGCAACAAAAAGGAGAGTATGAGGAAAGCAGAGGTAAACGAGACTGTAAAGGTATGGCCCGGACTGTTGTAAAGCAAGCTTTGTTTGGCATGTCTGTCTTTCAGGTTGTGACAAAAGGGCAACAGCAACAACAGGGTTATTTTTCTCTTTAATGAACTTCAAACCTTCCTTAAAACCTGTCCATTATATTAGTAATGGAGTGCCAGGACCTGTTTTTTCTTTTGTTATTGCCTGCCTGGTTAAAGGGTGAGGAAGGTGTATTTCTTTCAGTTGATGGTGAAATTCAAGGGTAGATTCACATTTTGGTCCATTTAAAATTTATTCTGTGCTGCAGTAGAACATAGTTTCTTTTGAAATGATCAGTACATTCATCTGTGATGGACACAGTCTATTTCTGATGGAATTGAAATGCAGAGATGGCTTTGCTGTGAAAATATGTAGGCCTGCTATAATAAGAAAATCTTGTTTAGTGGCAGGACAGTATGTACAATAATTACAGAAAACAAAAGGTCTATTAATTTTTGATGAAAGATCTGGCTGGTTATGTTGGAATTGTTTAATACAGAGATCAACAACAATTACCAACTTATATTTCCAGTTGCTGTACAGTTGTTAGTGCCAAAGTTCAGAGACTGGTGGCCAAGAGAATTGGAATTTTGTCACTTAGTTTCATTGGATTACCTTTTTGTCTTCTTCCTGACACTTAGTAGTTTTTAAACTGTAACAGGAATAAATTATGTGAAATTAAAATATTTTAGCAGCTTGTTCATTTACTTTGTACTTCTTGGCTTTCTTACCCCATGTTTTTTTTTTTTTTTCATTTTCTGGGAAGCAAACAAAGGAAAAATTGATAAAGCCAACAGAGATACAGTGCTGAGTTTTGTCAAATAACATATTCAGGATTGCTTAAGTCTAACTGATGTTTGCATACCAAAGGGATTGTGTATCACACTGGAAGCAAATGAATTGCAAATGAATTTTTGGATGGGCAAGTCCAGGTTAGGCAGAAGTAAGTGAAGGTCAGAAAATAGAATATCATATGAAAATTATTCCCAGTCTTAGCTACTCGACAGTAAAATCCGTTTTGGAATATTTGCACTTTTCCCCTTTCTTGAAGTTCAACATAACCAACATATTTGATAAAACAGTAGGAGAAAAGAACTCTGTGTTTTAGCTGCTTGATAAAAGACCATAAACTTCAGTTTGGACATTTACAGTCAATGCTGTATGGCCAGAGAACAAAAGCAATGAGATGCAACAGATGGTTTAACACTTCTTGTGTAATGATGAGAAATCATCAGATTTTAAATGGAATTGTTCATAGTGAGACATGTGCTTCCTTGTAAACTTGAGGTGTTTCATAGGCCAAAATTCATGTCTATCAAAATCTGTGAGATGGGCTTTCAAAAAAAAATGAAATATTTGTTACATGTTAAGATTTGATTTGATCATCATCATGAGCAACATGGGTAGTATTGATATAATTTTATTGTGTCGGTCCTCTTCACTGTTAAAAAACTTTATTGGGGCCCATTTGGAAAATTAGTTACTTTTTATTTGGTCTAGTAGTCTTTTGCCATGTTTTGAAATGCAAAGTTATTATTTAATCTTCTTTAGAATGCATGTCTCTTTATTAAACTTGAAGCTAGTCACCTGAAGCTCCCATCAGAACAAAAGCCTGAGACTCTGAGTGCAGAAATTGTGTTTGTGACCCCTGAAAATAACTCAAACTTTCTCTTCTAAGGATGATTTAGAAAAAACCCCGAGTCTGAAAGTTGGGCTTGTACAATTTTACCTTTCTGCTTTGCAAACCATTGCTGCTTCCTTGTTGGTAAATTCTTTTTTGAGCCCTGCATGTGGAAGCATTGCATATGTTGGTTCCCTTTTCCTGTATGTGTTATGTGCTTTTTGGCGTCTGACAGGTTTACTTGTTAGGGGATGCCTGAGAAGCCAGTATTAATCTATTTCCTATATGTGTCAAACTCCATGATGAGGGAGTTAGGAAACCCTGCCATGACTACAGCTCTCCTATCTCATCTTTCTCATGATGTTAGTCTGTGTCTGACTTCACTCTGTGCAGGTCAGCTGGGGCCAGTGCAAAGATAACCCAAAAAGATGGGGTGGGGAGGAAATAAGTTGTCTGTCAGGTTATGGCTCTGGTGATAGCAAACTGTTAGGTAAGGTGGCTATGATTAATCTGACTTCATCTGTTTGGGGGCAGGTGTGTGTATTTAACTGATGATATTTCATTCAGCTTGTTTTTTTAAATGTCTTCTCCAAGAAAGGGTGGTGGAAAGGAATGCTGAAGCATTGAGAGGGAGGAATTACAGCTCTCTCACAACAGGTGCCTGAAAACTCAGGGATCTGGGGTTACCTGTATTTTTTTCAGTTGTTACAGTTAACAACTGTCTAAATATTGCTATATCTTGCTAGTATATATATATATATCTATCTAAAAATTATGCAGTAACTTTAAGGAAATGCCACCTACCTTCGTAGTACTGGGGCCAGCAGAGTATTTTGCTTAACTGAGGTGCAGCAGGATACAACCATTAAACTCTTTAAAACAGGACTTTCAGTGCTTATCGCTTGGCCAAATGACTGACAGATGGGTGTGATTTTTGTGTGTCTTGTTTGCTGACAGTTGTGACTTACAGAGGGGCCTGTGTGTGAGATGGCAACAGGTAGGGGGAAGTCTTTGTAGAGATGAAATACAAATATTTGAAAGTTGAAAGGATGACTTTTTTTTAAAGTGTAGGGTAATCTGTTATTCTCCCAAACTGTAACCTCTCTTTCTCTAGTTAAATGAAATTAGCCAACAGTGTTTATGAGGATAAGCTCAAAACATGGAAGTTTTATATAGTTCTTTTTCAATGTTGTTTTTTAATGCTTATCTTAAACTGTTAATGTACACAGTCTTTTCTGTTTTTTTTAAATCTCTTAAAAATGAATTCTCCCATTCTGTCGGAGTTTGTGTGTAAACAGTCCCAGTATGTCGTAAAAAGCCTGAAAGACAAATAGGACAGCTGCCACTTATAGTAGAAGGAAGAAAATGTGCTTTATAACTCTTGCATACATATAAAAATTGGTTCACTGGGATTTTTCACTAATTAATCTTATAAAATAATTTGGCCCTTGGGATGATTTTAGGAGGTTGTAAATACTCAGAGTATTGGAATTTGTAAAGAGTATGTTTCTTGTGTTTGCAGAACTAATTAATTGTGTTCTTCTGCCAGCTGATTTTTCACATTGTAAATGGTGGTCATAATCAATATTTTGCCTTTCACAGATACTCTGCTGGGCCCTTTTGGGGAAACTCACACGCATCTCAGTTGGAATAATAGAGTTGAATTGAGAGAGTTTTGCCAGTTGTTGGGAAGGAAATTAATTTTTTTTGTCTTTCTAAGAAAAAAACACAGCTCTGTTAATTGGCTGGATGATGAAAGAATCTCTCTTGTTTCTTGGAAAAAAAACTGAATTTTTGAGTATTAGAACAGGGTTTGATTAGAAGATGTGTTGTAACTGATTAAAGGTGAGATATCTGCATATTAAAAAACCCCTAAACAACATCTGTTTTGCTAGGGAGTTTGTTTACAAGGAGCCTGTGTCACTCCAGTGCGAGACTTCCCAACAACAAAGCAGAAATCATCTGAATTTTTTCTGTACTTTTGTTCCTGTTCTTTTTCAAACCTCATATGTTCCGAGGGCTCTTGCATGTTTTGAATGTGTTCCAGTCCTGATGCATCTTTCCTTGGGGGGGTGGGCATTAGCTTTGGAGGAATTCATCTTCAGGTGGCACAATGAATTGTATGGCATTTGAGCTCATGGTGGTCCTGGGCTGAGTTCCCTGTCTCCCTCCCCATTCTCAGTTTTAGATGAAGTCTGGAGGCATCAAAGACTCGAATGTTCTGTCTGAATGTTAGCAGCAGTATTTATTGGCATTTATCCAGGAGTCATCCTCAAATGGGAAATGAATTAAATGTTATGTAGATGGTAAGTAAATGCTTCTGGTATGGAAATGGGGCTGTGAGTTGGAGCTGCAATGATGCTTAACAGCCAAGGCAGAGGATGTCACTGTCCTGCAGCATGGTCCTTTTGGGCAGTGCTGCTTGAGGACCACCAGATCACAGTGTGCTGAGGTAGCTCTCAGTTAGCCCCTGAGTTAGCCCCAGGTAACTTCCTTGCTCCCGGTGTCATTACAGAGTTTAGTTTGGTTTTTACCATTGCCAGGCAGGGATGCCTGTGGAATTTGGCTCAAGATTGGTAAAAAGCACTTCTGAGCATGACTGGATTGGAGGGGGCTTAAAAGCCTGAGTCTGTGAGTTTAGTCATTTGGAGCAGATCTCCTCTGCTAGTAGGTGAGGTATTTTTTAAGTTGCTTCCAGAAATTGCTTTTGCCTGCTGTGCCCGAGTCTTTACTGGATCAGGTGTGTGTTACTAGGGAGACGATGAATTCCTGAGTTCTGACTGCAAGATATTAAACCAACTGAAACATGGAGTTTGTGTTCTGCATAATTAAATGACTTTATAGAATTTGTGCAGATCAGATGGAAACAAGCAATCCAAACAGAGATTGCACAATAGAATATGAACTTGTGCATCCTTAACTATATGGCATCTTTCCTTCTGGCAGACAGCACAGTTTCAATATTGATTGCCCAATGCTTGCAGTATGACAAGTAGTTTAGGTAATTATCTCAGGAACTGGCTTTGTTTTTGTTGCATCTTGTATGAAGTAGATCCTATTTTTATTTAGTTTGCTATGTACTGTGGTAATAGGAATATTTAATAGTGTTTAATTCTTACTGTGTGTGCTTTAAAATCACAATCACAGGGAATTTTCATGTCCTTTGAGAAATGTTTTGGTACTCTTATTCCAGAAATCTAAGTACTCTTTTTCACAAAAAGCAAAACAAAACCTGAATACTTTTATGCTGCAATCTGTATTTCATGTAGCTAATGTTCCTGAGCATGGTGTTCACATTACTCACATTGCTCTGTGACTCTTCAGACACAACCCTTGTACTCCTTGCAGAAATCTGTATGGTGTGGGGTGTCAAAGCATTAATTTACCGCCTGACTGGCTGAAGACAGACTGCATTTTGACAGTCAGGTGGCGTAACTTGTTACATGAGAATTTGTAGCTCACCAGAAGAGAGAATCGTGATGTGCTGTATTTATTCTTACACACATCCTTCTCCTGGTGTTTGCCAGTGACTGCATAATGCATGTCTTGTATTTCATTGACACATTGAGGGGCAGCTGGGCACGTCATTGCTGATGGGTGGATTTGAGTAATAGCCAAGCCTCTCTTGGGGCTGGACCTGCAAGCTAAGCTGTGCAAAGCTGAAAGCAAATCTTGCCCTCATTTCAGCTGACACCTGAAAGAAATAAAATTGACTGGCTTTTCAGCCCTCTTTTGTGTACTTTTAGAAATAAAATGCATGAAGTAAATCCTTCATTGAACCAAAAGCCTCATAAGAAGATTCTTCCCAAGTAACATGTTATCCTTGCTCTTTCTATTCTGTGCTTTAATGTTCAAGGTGAAGGTAGAAATGCCAAGTGGAATGGCCATTTAATGTATTTCACTCTTATACCCATGGGAACAAGGGTTATGTAGTAAAATTAACTTTGTCAAATAAGAGAGCCTTTGGTTTTACTAATTCACTTGAGATTTGAAAATAACGGCATATATTTTTAAAAGGTGAACCAGTAGTGTTAATTTGGTGCTTGAAGAAGTCATTTGAAACTTTAAGACATAATATAAAACATTTTTCTCATGAGCCTGCAGCACGAGAACCTTTCAAATACAAACATGTTCAGGTCATAAATGACTATGCCATGGAAAGGGAGAGAGGTAGTAATTGAAGCGTGAAAGAGAAGGGGAAATTCTGTGCTGCTCCTGATGGCTAAAAGCATCTACTTTGCTATGAGTTTTGTTTAGGATGGCTGTACCATTCTCTGGATATATAGGAGGACCCCTAGTAGAGCATTTCTTATTTCTAGTGTCTTTTCACAACAGGTAGCTTTATAAAGCTAAGCTAAATGTTCTGAGAATCACAGATGGGGGAACATTTCCTTTTCAGACTGTTTTCAGAATATCCCATATAACTTTGCACTTCTGAAATTGTAATTATTTCTAAATATTTATGATGTCTGTCCTGTCTCTGTTCTAGTCTTCTATTCCAGCTTGGAGAAATACAGAGCACCATAGTTGTTCTCTTAGGATCCTCAGAATGGATACTCTTCAAAATCTCACATGGCTTTGCTTCCTGTTGCTTTCTTTTTAGGAGGCAAAATGCTTCTGCCTAGTGGCACAGCCCTCTCTGGCTGTGTTTCCTGTTCTAATGAGTAAAGCTTGGATTCAGGGGAGGGAAGGATATTTATTTTTTTCTTTATTCTGGGATGGATATATATATTTATATACACATGCACACACTTTATTATGACACACGCATGTATATCTATATCTCAGAAGTGAGAGAAAAGGCAACATAAATGAGATCTTTCCATAAAGTATGCATCTGCCTATCTGGAGATGAGTTATGCTAGTACAGGTTTTATTAATGCAGTGATTGTTTAAAAGGCCAAGTCTTTCTTGGTTTATAAGCAGAATCACAGAATGGTTTGAGTTGGCAGGAACCTTAAAGATCATTTAGTTCCAACCCCCCCCCCCCATACTTGATTTTAAGTGCAAAATCCAATATAATTATACAGTTTTTGTGTAACAGTGCATGGTCCTTTTTAGTAGTATTAAAGTTTTACTGAGATTTTAATTGTTTGGAGAAAATGTAGACAAGTTGAAATAGACACATTCTTCCTGGTACTTAGGAGTAGGAGGGAAAAAAATGGTCAGCTCTCATTCAGCTGCAAGACTTATTTCAGGTTTGAGAGCAACCACATTGATCTGATCTAAGAGAAAGTGCAAATACTGTCAAAACAGTATTATCTTCTGGGATGGGCTATTCCTATGAATTTGCAGTTTGAATGCAATTTTGTATGGCTTAGAGCTGAAGAATACGGTCATAATAAATGTGACACATCAAGGCAAAGAGTGTTTTATTCGTAGTTGCCTCCTGAAATAGCAGTGTGATTTGGCACTGGAGTAAGGTACCCATTTGACATAAAGCTTTACTGCAGAAGTCATCGTTCCAGAATTGTTTTGGTCTGGTTCTGTTTTGTATGTTACAGAATGTATGCTTCATTGGTAATGAAGAATTACAATACAGTAAATGTGGAGATAGTTAATTAGGAGTGGTTGCTTTTCTAATTAGTTACAATAGAAATCAGATGACTTGTGCCTGAAAGTAAGAAGTCTAGATTTTCTTTTTGTCTGTTCATATCTTGATCAACACTTTATATTAATTAAATTTTATCTACTGTTGGTCTTGCTATTTGGATGTATAGTGGTGTTACCTAATGAAGAAAGTACCTGTTAGTAAATGCAGTGACTTTAAGCTGGGAAAACACATTGATGTAGTAAAACTTATAACTAATGATTGTAGCAATAAACTTAAGACAGTTTTGGTCTAATTTGTATTTTTCCAAGTATTGATAGAAGAAAATCAAGTGGATTATTGAGTGTAATTACACATGTGCTTACTCATAGTCTGGCTAGTATAAAGATTTGGCTTGTTGAAAATATATTTGTCACGTGGACACTTTAAATTGAGGATGTTTAAGGTGTTAAAAGGATTATGATTTGAAAAGCCCCGTAACAGTCATCTAGTCAAGTCCTATGATTAAGTTAATCTGGGTTGCTCAGGACCTTTCCCAAGTACATATTCACTGTTTCCAGGGGGGAAGTTTCTACGGGCTCTCTAGGCAGCTTGTAGCTGTGTGTTCCATGTTACTGTCCCGTCCAGAAAACAAGTTGCTCTGTATTCATTTTGGTTCTGTATGAGTAATGAAGACTTTTGGATTCTTGGGGTCTGTGAGAACTGAATAGCACTGGACCTCTTGTGGTATTGCTTGTTGGGTTTCAGGTTTGAAAGAACTTTGGATCCATTGGAGTTGTGGAGAAGGTAGCTGGGACTGAACTTCAAAGTTGATTGGTTCTCTCAGTGCTGGGAACGAAAGTCACACCAGATTCTTTTATGTACAAAACGGTGCACAGATGGAGAGCCACAACAAAGAACTAATTGACTTTTGATGGCCTGTGGAATGGCTTGTCAAGGTTAAGGATTCCTTGTGCTCTAGCACTCTTCCCACTTCACCTGAAACTCATTTTATTCTTGAACTCATATTCTCCTTACTTTAGGTAAAGCAAAATATGTGTTATAAAAATATTTAATACTTCTTATGGTATATGAAAATGCAGGCTATGTTTTATTTTATTCACAGTTGCCCAATTTACTAATCCTCTTTCCCCTTTTACTTTGATACTTAACATTTGACCACATCTAGAAACTTTCCTGGATGGATGCTTGTCTCTCTTCTAATGAACAGAGCTGGAGCAGCCGAAGTATGACTGCTTATGTCAAAAACATATGCTTAATGATTCACTTAATGTTTCCTCAGGTTTGATCTAAGCATACTTATCTGGAAAGAGTCACTGTCCTAGTACCGTGTTACTCCTTGGATGATTGCTCCCAGTATTAATTTAGTAGTTGCAGGAAGGCAGAAATGTCTACTATTTAAAGAAATGAACAAAATCTATTTGTCTTGATTTAGTAGTGGTATGCTTCTCTTTACAAAACAAAAGGGGCCCTTGAGCAATATTAAGTTGCTAAGTTTGTGTTCTGGGTTGGTGGTCAGAGCATATTGAACACTGTTGGAGACTATGAATGTGGAAAACCATGGCATTCCAGCTGTGAACTCCCAGTAACTGGCTTCCTTCTTGTGTTCCAGCAAAGTGCTCTGTTGAGACCAATTTTAGAGGTCGGCCTTCTTTCTTTGGGTTGTACTTTCTTGAGGAATGACTAGACTGGTGAATGTTCCCACCCAGCAGACCCTGTCTGTTGGTTAGAAGAAAAGGACTCACAGTAAATTTTAGAACCACTCTGCTGTTTGACATGCATCCAATTCTTTGATTTTTATAATGCTCAGATCAAAGACGGCCCCAACACAATGCCATTCTTAACCTTAGTCTAGTGCTAAAAGTCGCATCTGATTCTTCGTGTTTGGTGCTATTCTTGTGTGTAAACTGGGCCCTTGCAACAGAGGAGAATAGTAAAGACTTTGTGTCCTTTGCAACAGAGAATAGTAAAGACTTGTCTAGGTTGCAGAGCTCTGTAAGTGTGACCGTGTCAATGGTAACAGCCAAGAGATATTCCAAGAGAAAGGAAGTTGTTGAGCTGAGGAACAATATTTAATTTGGCAGTAAATTTCATGTTACTAGTTCTAGGGAGTTTTTAGATAATATTGTGGGGAAAAATTGTAGTCCAGGAAACGTGGGGCTCTGAGACTTTGAAACTTATGTAACAAGAAAAAGCAGATCTCCTGCGTAACCAGATGTGGGTGTCCAAGCCTGGATTAAGGCCTTGATTACAAGGTGAAAGAATTTGTATATAACCAAGAAGCTTTAATCATATCTTTACCTCATTTTTAGAGCTGGTCTCTTAAAAGTGACTGTGGCAAAACTCTTTAATTTGGTATTGCAAAAGTTTTTATAGTCCATATACTGTAGATTTGTTAAGCTTGTAATACTGGGCACTGCATTCCCATCTATTTATGGGTTCTTGGAAGCCAGAGATGTAAATTTAATTAAATCTTTAACTGTTAATTGATCATGTAGGAGGTAAAACTATCTGTTTGATACTATTTATTTTTTCATAAAAACGGGATGTCTGAAATTTAAAATAGTCCTCAGTTTGGTTTTTAACCCCACAACCCCTCTTTGTAAGACAGGTTTTGTAATTTTCCAAATGTGCCAGTTCTCAAAACTGTCAATTCTCCCCTCTTTTGAATGAGTTTGTTACTGTGAAGACTTCTTGAAGTCCTTTGTGTTGGCATGTGATACCCCATGGAAAAAGAAATGCGCAATTTAGTTTTGTTTCTCCTTAAGATGTGTGTTAGTTCTAGAGGGTTCCAGTCAGTTCTTCAGTTAAGATGGACCTTAAAATAAAGGTGTTGTGTTGGATTTCCCATTTTGGCAAAATTTCTTTCTAGGATATATTCAGAAATCTTGTTATGAAGTGCAAGTAAAAGCAATTGCGTATCAAAATGTTGGGTGTCTTGTGAAGGGCTGCCCTGTAATACTTGTTACAGCATTCCCATCTCTTGTGGAAACTTGCTTTCATACACTTGCATTTCAAAATATTATGGCTTGTTTTTGTTATTGATGGGCTGTATGCTTTGTCTACAAACTCATTGTTTGTGAGTTAAATGCTAAAATATTTGTAGCTGTGCTGGGGGCTACCTGATGGTTTACTGACAGTTTTGGGAAATATCCAATTCAAACAACTAAAGCTGTATGGTGTTAAGGTCTTCAAGACCAAACCACAGAAAACCTGTCTCTTTTCTTTAGTGTCTCCAAACCCAGCTTGTCTTGATACCTTTGAGTAGCTGATTGTAGATCCTTTTCTAAAAGAGTTCTGTAATTTCTAAGCATTTTGTCATTCTTTTCAGTGAATGCTGTTATTGTTTCCTCTGCAGTCTACATATGCATTTTTTCTCCAGGTGTGTGTTCACTTACTAATTGTCACAAGGGATGAAACAATGCAATAACATGGGCAGGAGTAAGTTTACTTAATGTTCTGTAAGGCTTCTTCAGAGGGATGCAGAAATGCTCACAGGAGAAGGAAATCTACAATGATACAGCACAATGGCCACGCAGTTGTGGCTGTGAGCAAAATAAAGTCACACACAGATTACTCCTAAGTGAAGAAAAACGTGATTTCTGAGAATTGGGGGCAAAAACATGAGTGATGTGGGAGCCAAAAGCATCCACAGTATGATAGCATGGGAAAAATATGAAGTTCAAGGCTTCAAACTGTTTTAACATTAACTTGTCTGCTTTTTGGGTTATAACCATTCAAATCTATTTGCTTATTTCCATTACCTGTGTTTTGTAGTTTGATCACTAGAATTCTCATGTACATAGTGATTTAAGTATTTTGATGTAAAGGATGTTAACTGCTGTGGTCCTTCTATCTTGTAATATGTATTTAAATCTCTATTCTGAGAGATATCCTTTTTTAAAAGGAGAGTGAAATACAGGCACTTAATATTTAGGCCTGGGTTTATTTTTGGTCCAAGTTATATTTATTCATCTCTTTGACTTGTTTGCTTTTTTCTCATGAACAGGAAGGGAGTTGGAAATGCACAATATCTTAAGGAATGCAATGATTTCAGTGACTCAGCTGTTTACTCTAAAATGCACTAAATAGGTTCCATGCTAAGAGGATGGGGTATTAGTTCATTGAAATACTGGTTATTTGAAAACAAAGATCTGAAAATACAAAACCAATATTGCATCTGTGTCTTACATGTTCCACTTCTGGAGTGGACTGGAAGGAATTTCTTCTGGTGCAATTATTAGGAGCACTCATGCACCATATCCTACACCTCCATCTCGCTACGAAATCTAAGAGTCACGTGAGAAAAATGAATATTGCAGTTTCTATTTCTTCATTTCTGTCCAACCACAACAATTTTGCTCATGAATTTGAACTGCAGCCACAGGGAGTGCCGGGTCTGATTGATGTGATGGACACACCCAGGGTGTATGCTGAGGGAGTATCTGGGGTTTGTAACTCCTACTCGTGGTGTTTCATTAGTTTATCTTAGAAGAGAAGAATTATCTCCCAGCTCATCTGTTTGTACTCTTAGCTGCCTTGATCACAGGACTGAAAAGGAAACTGTAGTTATCTTCTACAAATGGAAAGTCTGTAATCAATTACCAGGATGAAATATCCCAAAACAAAACAGCAAGCCCAAACTTCAGAATATTAACTACGGTGACATTTAGCTGAATCTTGTTTATACAGGGCTGGGTGTAGCTGCCAGCTAGGAGGGAAGAGGGAGAGGTGCAGCTGTGCTTACGTGAGCCAGAGCAGATAGCTATCCTGGTGATCCTGGGGAGACTGTGGTAGCCACACTAGCCGACCAGTACTTGTCTCTGAACGTGTGCCTGGGATCAGAAGCAGTTGGGATCACTGAGAATGGGCTGTTTATGGATAAATTTCATCTTTGCATTTGAGAACTATGCAAAAGCTGTTTTCACACAAAAAAGATCAGTGCTCATTTGGACTAGTATAACTAGTGGATTCTAAGGTCAGCCAGGAGAGATGTGTATGGCCAAGGGATGTTCCTTTGTTTGTTGGCTAACAGTTATAAAAGAGCTCTATTTTATTGGCAAAACAAGTTAGAAGGTTTTAGCCTCTCATGAAAAACCCACCATAAGCTGGTTTTTAGACATGGTGAAGTGATGTTTTCCCTGCACTACAATGTAAATTTTTCATTTTCAATTTGCTTATTTACTAGTACTGGTTTTTTTTTGCTTGTGTTTTTTTTTTTTTTTTTTTGCCAAAACCTTATGCTTGTAAGGGGAAAACAAGACAATATGCCTGAGCTGTGGGTTTTTTGAATTAGGATTGGGATTGGGTTTTCCACCAAGGCTGAAATCAGTGTATTGCATTTCTCATTTGAAAAAATTGAAAGCAGATTATACTGTAAATACCCCTTCAAGTCAAAAGAGACTTTGTGTTCTTGCTCTAGCTTTAACAAAACAGCATAAAAAATGAAAAAGGTAGGTTTTATGCTCAAAATGTCTTCCTACAGATGTTTTCCAGTAGAGCCATAGTTGTGAATTGCACTACAGAACATAGATTTCTCTAGACAACTTGTGCAATCTTTGCCTTCTTACAGAATTGGGACATCCTGAGAATATTTTTTATGTATTATACGGAGCTCATTAGTACTGAGGGAATGGGTGATTATGTATTCCATCATGTTGGTTATGCAGTAAGAGCATTGCAGTGCAATTGCAGTTAAATGCTTTGCTTTTATTCCTTGCACACCTGTTGATGCATTGTTTGCCTGAAATAGTTTTGTGAATGTGATTTTCTAGGTCTTGAAAATATGATTTTGACATTGCCTCTGATACCACTTCTTCTCACGTGTGACCAAATACCATTGTGTTAGTACAGTGGAATTAAAGGTGGAGAAAAGAGGAAGAACTCCTGTAGCTAAATTATTTGATTGATTTCTAGCTATAAAATGGTGTCCCTTTTCCTCAAGTAGAATTTCTCCAGTACAGTACCTGGAAGTAATTTCAAATTCCTAATATTTGATAATATTATAATTATTTAGGGCTGACCAAAAGCAAAGATGCTTTCATTTGGCCAAACAGGAAAAAGAATGTTTAAAAACATGTTCAGGTTTGTAGTTTAGCAGAAATTTTAATTTCACCTAAAGAGTCAGGAGCAAAGCTTAACTAGAATTACAAGCCAGGAATAACTAGTACATAGTATTAGGAATGAGTGAATGTGTTAAAGGTGTGCTCCAGACAACATCCATGACCAGGTTTGCAAAATAAAACTTGATGAGGGTCTTCTCAAGTTGGATATATATATAGTTGCCTATTGTCTATTGATTTACAGGTATTTTTTGTGAGGGGGTTGGGATGTGTTTTATACAGTGCATACTTAAATGTCCAATCTCCAGTATGATCATTTTGTGGTCATCTTTTAAAATTTGGTAATAATGAATGAGTTAACTTTTGCAAGACTAGTGGATGAGCAGATGGGATACTGCAAGGATGTGTTCCATTTTGGATGGTGTTTTTTTCATTTTCCCCCAACTGACTTGTTTTTAGATTATGAAGAAGTTACTGAAAGTACTTTTTTCCCCTAGGAGTTACCTGCTGTGAGGATAGAGTTAGTTCCCAGTTGTAGTGTCATGGGGGCTCTTAATCTGTGAGCAGTCCAGTTAACTTCAGCAAGAGTATTCCTGTAAGTAAACTTACTCAAGCATTTGGGGGTGCTGCTCTTTTTTAGAATTTTCATTGTATTATGTTCCAAAGTAGTAGTAGCATTATTACCTCAAGTTTCAGCTGTAAAAAATTACCTGAATATGTTCTGTTGGCGGAAGCCAGCTTGAGAACTGTTAGCTTGTTCTATTCAGGTTTTGAGACGTTATTGAGACTGTGAAGAACAATGGCAAGCCTCTTGTGGCACTGGCTTCCCTTGTTGCAAAGCAGGGAGGTGATGAGGTTATCTGTACCTGAGGCTCTTATTTCATTTTAAACTTGCATAAGCTGAGTGACCAGTTCTTCCAGCCACAAAAGCCAAAACCCTACAAGAACCTTTAATTTATGTTCAGATGTGAATGCTGTGCAACTTTTGTTGTTTTGCCTCTATCAGAGGTTCAGTGTACAAAGCTTTTCATAGTGCAAATCCCTTTCTCACAAGACATGGAAACATTACCTTTTATCAAGGTCTTTTTGTAAAGGAATTGTTGTTTCCTGGAGTATACCGTTTTATGAACACTTTCTTATAAACAGAACTTATCTGTGATTTTGTTGCCTTTAGCATTACATAGCAAGTAGCTGTCTCTGTGTACTGTTTCTCAGCTTGCTCCAGCTGAACCTGCTTTTTCCAGACTTGTTCTCTTCTCTCTGAGCTCAGAGTACCTCTTAAGGTGTAGCAGGTTATGAGTTGGAGGCAAAGAAAGGTCAGACACTTGTTTCAAAGAAAACAAGTGTTTATGGAAACATTTCAGTGTACCAAAATATTTGATCTTTAAACTCCAGCAGCGCCCTTGAGACCAGATAAGATTTTCTTCCTTGAGCTTGGTTTGCAGAATTGTTTCTTTGCCCGCCTTTTGTCTTTCTTATGTTTAAGATACTCCTGCTTGGCTTACATTGCAATATTCACTTGAGTGGCTTGGTGGATACTGGAATATCAGCATGGTAGGTGCAAAGCTCCAGAGGGGTGGGTATCAGTGGATGTCTTATGCAACTAGAAGTAATTTTGGTAAATGGACACTTGCCTTCCTACAGATGTCTAAAACCAGGGAGGGTGACATGCCTAGTTTACTTTTATTAGTTAATATAAGTAGAATTCCATGTTAAGATGGTTGTAAGTTTACTTCTTAACTACCACTATTTTTTTACCAGAGTCCCCAGTTATCTCTGCTTAATTAGAAATAATAGTTTTGTTTCTTTACTCAATTCATATGGACATGTTTTATGTTCATTTCCTGTAGGCTTTTGAGATCTGACATCAAGCTATGCTTGCTTGCAAAGCCCACTAAATCCAGTGTTTACTGTTACGATTTCGCATTTTGTCGTAGTTTTAGGATTTTTCTGCTTAGCTTGTGGGAGGAAAGACCAAGATCACCAGCTTCTCTAATGCCTTTTTGTTTGGAGTTTGGGATGAGGAATATTACTGGTTTTATCTGCATGGCAGAAGGATGTATTTTGAATTAATATGATTTCTACATTTCTGATTAAAAATGAAAATGACACAATCACCCTGATAACAAAATAACTTTGTGTGATTTAACTTTTTGCTGATATTTAGCCTTTCTCCCTACTCTGACAGTTATGCCTGTATTAATGCACATATTTGAGTCAAACTGATTGGATTGCATGAGAATTCAAATTATTATTTCCCTTCTTTCACCTTCCCAAAAGAAAACTATAAATGAGCTGCAGCAGTGTCCTACAATCAGCTGGACATTGAAATCAGTTACTTTCTGAATGTTTCTAGTTTATTTAGTAGGTAAAAAGGAAGATGCGTTGTGTGTTTTATTTACATTTGAGAAAATCTTATAAAACTAGATATGAGCATGGATTTAAATCAATATAATGAAAATGTGATTATATGAAAAAAAAGGGGGGGAGGGGGGTTGGAGAAAGTCCCTTTTATTTATAAATAATTTCTTTGCATCTCAGAAATAAAATAATGTAGGAAGAAACCTGGCTTTTTCAGTGGTGAGCTGGTAGTGGAGCAGCCTGTACACTTTGGTTGGTGTAAATAAATTTGTGCAGCAGTGGCCACAGGCACAAATGAGAGCTGTGAATGAAATGTCTGCAGAATCTGAACTGGAAATTATCCACTATTTATGGACCGACTTGTCAGCATCTTGTGTATAAATATTTTTATATGTGGGTTTACAAATGTAAACAAAAGGTATCTGAATGAAACACCATGGTTCCAGAACAGTGAAGTTAGGTAATATTCTTCCTGGAAGTTGTATTGAGTGCTTTACCTCTAACAAGAACAAGAACCACAGCTGAGAAATATGAAACATTTGGGAAAAGGTTAGAAGCAGAAGGAATGAAATAGGAAAAATGTAAAAATTTGGGGATCAAATGTGCAAAGCTACATGCTATAGCCTTTGCACCTAAAAGAAACAGATTTTTTTTTTTCTTGGTTACTCTGGATTTGTTACTTCTGTCCAGTGGTGACATTTTGTACATTTTTAAATGCCCTGTTTCTTAGATGACTTCTTTAAAGTAGTTTTCTTTTGCCCCAAAGTGTCCCTTCTATCTGAATGATGTAAAATCCTGTTTCCTGGCATCCAGTCCTCTGGCCTGGCCAGTTGTGCTGGAATAAGATGCTGTGAATACCTAACACTGGAGTAACATAATGCAGGAGTATGTATTTTGATCCATGGAACGTATTTCAGATTTCTGTATCTCTGATACAGCACATCTGCTGCCAAGGTGCCCTTCTGTATCTGTATTGCTGTTATAGCTGTGCTCTCAATTCTTTATTTTACAAGGTTTAAAATGTACAGATGTTTGGTTCCCTTTGTAAAACCGAGCCAATCTTTAAAAGCTGTAATTTGCTGTCACCAACTTCAGAATTAATCACGTCTTTGATGTACTAGGCGCTTGCCATGATGTGACTTGCTCGAAGGGCTCTGTGTTTCTGGGGGAGCCTGCAAGTCGTTTGCCTGTTTCACCTGTCCTTTCACCAGGTGGTTAAACTGGTGACAGCTTACTGTTCAGGAGTGAGTTGCAATTCATTGATATAATTGTGTGTTCTTTTTCCACCTTCCTTCTCCCCCTATACAGTATCAAGTCACTGCATACTGTTACTAATTTATGACCTCTTCAGGGCATAGTAGTCATTTGATAAGATCTGCTTTGGTCTACAGGGAAATTACTGGTATTTCAATCAGTAAGAATGATACCCACTGAGCAGTATACCAGTTATCTTGTCTAGGTCACAGACAATTAAAAATCCTTAATAAGCTTTTGATTTCCCATGTTTTAAAAACATGAATTTGTTCCCTAGAGCAAAATGTATTAGGTATTTGCAATTAGTGTGCTGTATATGTGTGACAACTATACTTATAGTCCAGTTTGAGAGTTGCTAAACATGTCACCTGTATTATTATTTGGTAGCTTTCTGTAGATGTTATTTTTATTTTAGAAGTAATACTAAGCTTAGGAGTTACTTAGAAGCTTCCTTTTAGATATATATTAATACAGTTACTATAAAAATGTACAAAAATGTTTTGTTAGTATTTGGGTAGTTTGAGGAGCTAAAATGTAGCTTAATGTGTTTTAAAGGTAAAAGTCTTCAGTAGACAGTTTTGTGAGTCATTTTGTGAATGGTCAGGTTTTGCATACTAAATCTTAGTTCATGTATTACAGTTTCTGGATCTGTTGATTAAAAGAAGAGTTATTGGGGGGGGGTAGAGGGAATCAATTGCCCTGTCTCAAATCTGAGAAATGCCCATTAACCCTTTATAACCAGTACTACCACCCCTTTCCTGAATTCTGAACTATTCACTGAGTGAAGTGGATCACCGTCCTCTTGCTCTGTGTCAGATGCATTTTTATAGTTTTGGTTGCATGTGCTCAATTTGGCCCTGGTGGTGTGATGGTGTGTTTGAAAACCAGATTCACTTTGGTGGTTTAGGTGGCACCGGGCATAAGACAGTAAACATGCTCAAGAGGATGAGAAGTTTTTGGAAAAAGACATACAGAAATGTAGATATTTAATATTGTAGCTTCCTGGCAATTTTAATCAAGTCTGAATTTACTCAGAAAACTGAGGTCTTGTAATCCTCTGCAGTTTCCCAAGTTAGTCTGGGAATTCTGAGAGGCATTCAGTAGACTTGAGGGGGGAATTGCTCTGTGTCAGAGCTAACCTGCCAGAGAAGATGTGTCAGGTTCCAGTTGAGCTGGCTCTCCTGATCTGGTTCACCAGGTCATCACCTGCCAATAGATGACAAAACATGAAAGGGCTGAGAGAGTGGAAAAAGCCAAGACTCCTGCCCTCTGCAGCTCCTGCTTCTTCCAGGAGGAGTGTGGTACTTGACTGTGGGTTGGCTGCCTTGGGGTGGCCCTGAGGGCACCATGGATGCCCAGTGAGTGGCTCTGACCTTCATGAGGTTTACCTACCTCATTTATGTCTCTGAAGCAGGAACATTTTTGTTTCACAAAAGGGTAATAAGGAGAAATGTTTGAAGACTCCAGTAAGGAAGTTGCACACTGAGTATAGATTAGTCCTGGCTTGTAAGGTTGAACAATATCATCTGTAATCCATGCAAATCCAGTATGCTAACACAGCTTTTGTGTTTCTGTGGTTAGCTGGGTAAATTTTGTGCAAATCTGACTTGTGACCTGGTTAATAAGTGAAAGATATATGGTAAGACATAGTGAAAGTTTGGTGAAAAGAAGAGGATGTTTAATCAAAATTGTAGTCTGAGGACAACCAGGAATTAAGTGTTCCATTCTCAAACCTGTGAGTTGCTGGAAACTGTTTACTCCATGAGAGTTGTTGGAACTTGCTGCGAATTAAATGAATGTTTAAATATGACAGAGATTGAAAGAAGGTTGTATTTTGAGGATTTAGACCCACAGAAGTATAGTGTAAGAAAGCAGATTTGCACATGTGAGTTCAGGATCAGTATTTCCAAAGTATTTTCAAAATAGAATTATTTAAATGCATTTCACTCTGAGTACTTTGGTCACTAAAAGGCATTGTCAAATGTTTTTATTAAGGCACCAGCTTCTCTAACCTATGAAAGCTGGTTAATAAACATCCTCTATTACTATAAACATCCTCTTGACCATCTGCCAATTAAGGCCTGAAAGGAAAGAAGAGGAAGGTAGAACCTTTTACTTGAGCTTATTTAAGGGCAGCTATCCCATTATGTATGCATTTTACTGAGAAACAAGTTGTTTGTGAAATAAGCCTAAGAAAAATACAGCTGCAAAAAAAAAAAAAAATCCTTTCTGAGTCTTCCAGTATGGTACTTATGCTTTCAATATAAGTATGCTTAAAAAAATATTAACAACTATAGTTGAAGGTAAATTGTTGAAAATCCTTAGGCTGTATTTCTCAGATAGAAGGGTATATTTATAAGCTTCTTGAAGTCCACAAAAAACTCTGTAAAAAGTGAGTAGGCTTTAGGTAGTAATTTCATTAAGTAATGGTCTGCCATCTTGCTGTTCTCTCATTTTCCCCCCTTTCCTTCCAGATCTTTGCACACTTTCTAGCAAATTAGTGAATGTGAGCCAGAATTTGCCTTGATGGAAAATTAAATGTAAACACAGTGCACACACAGTTTGGTAGACAATTTCTAAGAGTAGCGTGTCTATAGTATTTTCTCAATAGCTAGAGTTATTTTGTGTTAATTACCATACAGCCAAATTAGTCTTCCATTACACTGTGTGTTTTTTCTTGGTGTGAACTGACTTGGAATAGTTTGGCTTGGTTTTGCTTAGAGGGTAGGGTCCTCCCAAGGCCCTCACAGTTGTCTCTGGGGTTTCTTCTCCCTGCCTGCTACAGGGAGGAAGGGTTCCAGGACTTCTGTTGAGTGGTGAAATAATGAATCTGAAGGGGTTTTTTCGTTGTTGTAGGTTACCTTTATTTTCAAGGGATATTGTCTTTTAGTCACATTGATGTTATTATGTCTGATGTTCACAGATTACAGCTTCTTTCCCCCCTGAAATGATCCTTTTGTATGTGCTCTGATAGTTTTCCTCTTTTAATGCACAGTTAGTTAAGATTTGATTTGCAACATATTGGGATTTATTTTTGTAACTTGCTTAATGCAAAATGTGAGGTGCTTGAGTGAGAAGAGTGAGTCTGTGAGCATTCACTATGCTGGTGGCACGCTTTGCTGAAGGTAGTTTTCCTTTGGAGCCTTGTACAGTGTTGATATTCCTGTCTCCTCCTCTGCCAAACTGTGCAGTCTGCTGCCTGGTGCAGGGATTACAAGGAGCATTCTTTTGTCTAAAAGCAAACATTCCTATCTGGAGAAGTGCCCTCAGGTAACAGGTGGGTTTTGTTTTGAGGTTGGTGATAGGAGAGTCTAGATATGAGGAAAGGCCCTTAGTTGGGCTTTGTTGAAACTCAAATTTATTTCCAAAAGCCAGAGAGGTGTGAGGAATACTTATCATCCAGGTATGTTAGTGTTGAAAGCAACCTAAGACTGTAAATTGAGACTCTATTGCACTGTAAGGAAAGAAGTGCGTGAGCAGCATGATAGAAGTCTCTTCTCCTCTAGAGTAAGCTTTGTGTTATTACAGACAGCTGTTCTCGGGTATCTCACCAGCTATTTTGGGTGTTCAGTGTGCAACCATTCTCTGCAATCTGTCTGCAGAGAAGGTTTGTAAAATTCTTAAAACTGTGTTAACAATGTGCATCTTGTAATCCTGTGCTGCATTTGGGTTTGTTGTCTGGTGTCCCCCCTGTGCAGTGGAGTTGTGTTTCCTTAGCACGTTGACTTTATGTGCTATGGTGCTTGAGACCCTGGTGATGGTGAAGTCCTTTGAGGCCATCATCTTAACCAAGTGTGTAGTGCCCTCTGAAACAGCATAAAAAATACATATCTTTAGTTTTGCAAACATTTCCTTCTCAAGTATAACATTTCTGTTTACTGAGTCCAGACTGGAACTGCTAATTATTCTGTACCCAGACACTGAAGTGAGATATGGGGTGGTGGATCTCTTTATTTTGGAGCCCAAACATCTTTTGGTTTAACATGTCAGTAATGCTGTGTTCTCAGAGTATTTGAAACTGTGCTGGAAATTGTTCTTTGTAATTGCTAGATTATAATTTCTGATCTTTCTTAAAAATTAGTTCAGTTTTTTTTTTTTTAATGTTGGAAATCAATCAGACAACACAGAAGGCTGGCTTGGCTGAGCAGGGATCTTTTGTTAGAGCTCAGGCAAAAAAAGAAAGTGTATGTCCAGTGGAAGCAGTGTCTGCTGTCATGGGAGGAATACAGAGGGGCTGCTTGCCACTGTGGGGAGAAAATTCATGTGGCTAAAGCTCAACTGGAGTTGAAGCTGGGCAGTTTGGTGGGTGTCTATAAAAAGAGAAGGGTTATAGGAAATGGGGTTACATCAAATTGCTGTCTGGTCATTAGTGGGGTTCTGCAGGGCTCCATTTTAGGCCTGGTTCTCTTCAACATCTTAAAAAATGACCGAGATACAGGACTTGAAGGCATACTTGAAGCCAGCCAGTAAGCTGGCTGATGGTGCTGTCGATTCCTTGAAGACAGAGAGGACCTGCAGAGAGACCAGGACAAATCACAGGGCTGGGCAATCACCAACTGGATGAAGTTTTAACAAAGACAAGTGCTGGATTCTGCATCTAGGATGGGGCAACCCTGGGTGTACAGGCAGACTGGGTAACGAGAGGCTGGAGAGCAGCATTGTGGAAAGGGACCTGGTGGTCCTGGTTGTTGGCAAGTTTGGATATGGGTCAGCAGTGACTGGCAGCCAGGAGGGCCAACTGTGTCCTGGGGTCATCAGGCACAGCCAGGCAAGTCCTGCTCTGTCTGCCCTGGGGTGGCCTCACTTCCAGTGGTGTGTGCTGTTTTGGACACCACAATATAAAAAAGATACAGAGCTATGAGGGAGTGGAGGGCTACAAAATGAAGGGTCTAGAAGGAAAGCCATATAAGTACCAGCTGGAGTCAGTTGGCTTGTTAGGCCTGGAGAAGACTGAGGGGAGAGCTCATTGCAGTCTATGAATTCTCAGGAGAGGTACTGAGCTCTTCTCTCTGATGCCCAGTAGTAGGGTCCAAGGGAATGGCATGAAGCTATGATAGGAGAGATTTCGGTTGAGTATTAGGGAAAGGTTCTTCTCTGAGAGCGTGGTTGAGCACTGGAACAGGCTCAACTGGAATAGGGAAGTGGTCAAAGCCCCATCCTGACAGAGCTGAAGAAGCATTTGAACAATGCTTGTAGGCACATGGTGTGACTCTTGAGGTGTCCTGTGCGGGGCCAGCAATCCTTGTATGTCCTTTCCAACTCAGGATACTCTGTGAGTCTGCAATACATATGAATGGAAAAAGGTCCATTAACAGAGTGCTCCAGTCTGGGCTTGATTTGTCTCCAATCTAAGAGACATAGAAGCACATCTTCAATTCCCTTTACATCAGTCACCTGCATTTTTTTTCAGATGTCTGTGCTAAATCTCTTGGAATGAGAGTCAAAAGTGCATCGAAGCGTAATTTTGGAGTGCATGAAAAGATTTTAAGTATGCTTGTACCTGACAAAATTGGTATTTCAGGTGAAGTTCAGGTGTTTTTTTTTCCTCAAAGCGATGAAGCGTAGTCTGAGCTAACTAGTAAAGCCAATAGGATGAGATTTTTCATTAGTTTGTCTTAGAGCTCAGCCCTCTCTTGGCAATTGCTGTTTTAGCAGTGTGGGATGGGATCTGTATTTTCCTAGCAACACAGAGAACTTTTTGCCTCAGAAGTTCCAGATGTCAGGGGCAGCCACACCAGCGTGGCACAAGCCCCGGTGGCCCCTGGAAGGACACATGGTGCTTTTGTCCTCCTGCAGCCTGGCTGCTCCTTCCTACCTCCTGTGCTTACAGATGTGTGCACCTGCAGGGTGGGCTGAGTCGAGGGATCAATCCTGCTGAAAGCCAACACTCCCAGAGATGGGGCAAGTGACCTCTGCCCCTCCCCAGTCAGCAGCAAGTATGTGCTTTATAATGTGTTTGACTGGCCCTGTATGGCCTCAATAGGATGTTTCTGAAATTGGCTGACACTTATGGTATGTCTGGGTTTTTTTATAAGTAGGATTTGTTAAAACTGTGCTTGTGCCCCAAGTTCTTGCTCTAAATTGTTTCAATTCCATGTAATGTTTTCTTTCCCATGCTTTTCTTAAGCCCACCAGAAACTAGTCATTGTTCATTTGTAGTAATGATGCTGTCATATTGTTAAGACTGGATAAAAATAATTTAAGACCTGGCATAGGCTCCTTGTAGAGACTATCAGTGGCATCATATGGATTTTCATAGTGGGTCTCCAAATGTATAGGGAAAAAAATGGTGTTAGGTAATTTAAATGGCCACAGTGCATCTGAGATGGTCTTTTCTGCATTTTCCTATTTGTAAAACAGTGTGAAGCTTTGTCTGTATGTTCTCTTGCAATGGAAAAAAATTAGGTAAAGATTGTTGGATTTTACTTCAGGCATGCAGGAAAGTTTAAGATAAGAAAGATGTGGACAGTATTTCAGAGAGATTAGTCGACTTATTATTTAGTGTAAGAGAATAACATTTTTTGCTGGAGACATTACTGTGTCTATGTATTTGGAGGAATGTCATGTGGAGTCCATAACTTCTAACTAATAGCATTGATATCTAACTCTCCTCTTACTGTAGCTTACCGAGTTGTGCAACTTTTCAGTTGTTGGATATGAATGGACTAATATTTCTATGAAAAACTAAGGGGAAATGTGTTAATATTTACCCTCAAGGTTTATAGTCACTATTTATTTTCACATTCAGCTGGTGGAATATAAACCTTTGCTGGCATGCTTGTTTGGATGAACAGTCAGACAGCATTCTCAAAGCCTTTATTTAGAGAAGTGTTTATGTTCTGCACAAAAGGATATAGGGAAGCAGATGAAGAATTGATATGTTGTGTGAATTCTTGACTGTAGTGGATTATGACTCAGATGGACTAAAGCAGAAGATGCTATTTGGATTGTGTAATTACTGAAAAAGAAATGTTCATTTGCACTATATATGGCTTTTACGCTTCTCTTACTGATTCTCCTTTTACATTTGAAATTTTTAGCTTGGTGTAAGATTAGAGTTTTCTCTTTAATGTGAATCTCTGACATACAGAGTGTATTGGATAAAGAACTGGATGTGGATAGTGGGTGCTTCTGGCTGGGTGAGTTGGGATCTTCTGTGGCTGAGCTGAGCTGCTGATGAAAACAACATGACTGTCTTCTGGAGGAGTGCAGCTGCTGGTGGAGATGTTTGCACCTCCTCCTCTGTGGTTCTGTGGCTTGGAAAAAACACAGACTCCCTTATTGTCAGTGTTGTGTTCTCCACATGCCCTTTTTAGTTTTAGGTGAACATCTAACAGTAGCTCCTGCAACTTCTGTAATTTTTGGTCAAATACACTGGCCTGATGCTGGAGGTCTGCAGTTTATAACACTGGAGAACCTTTTCTTAAAGAGTATCTTTTTGTGAAGTAAAAATAAACTGTTTTCTACATCTAAATAAAAAACCCCTTACATTGTCATTTTATTAAGTCAAATTTGTGTTGTCATTATATTAGTCACTCTTCTGCTCTTGTACTTCTAGGTTATGTTTTTCCCCTGCATGAATGAACAATTACTGAAGTGTAGAATCTCAGGTTGTTGTCACATAAAAGTGTTTAATGTATTCATTAAGAATGTATAGCCTTACTGTTCTGTTTCTTCATAATCTAATTTCTCATATGAATAATTTTCTTAGTTTGTTTCCTAGAATTGCAGTTTCATTAGAACCAAATGTGTCCGGTATTCCTCTTATTCCTCTTATTCTTGTTCAGCAGTGTATGTTTCTCTCCAAGGATTTTAGTTACAAAGTGTTTTGGCTGCAGCATTTGTAGATAAGCAAATGTGCTATTTCATTCCCCTTCCAGTCCAAAAATACAGCAGAAGGCCCCTGTCTTCCTTATACCTTCATCTCCTAACTTGAGTTCAGTGTTGTGTCTTGTAGTTATTCATTTGGCTTCAGACCATGGTACTTTTAAAGGTTATGGATCTAGTGTTGGGATCAGTGTCAGTGTAGTCCACTGACACCAAGTGGGTAACTTTTCTGGCCTTGAGTTGAGCATTTGAAACTGGGAATGAACTTTCATGGATCCATAATAGTTAGCTGTAATAATAGTCTCTGGATTCACAAGGTATTTCTTGTTTTTTGCTTTTGGTTTGGGTTTATTTAAAAGTATTATGTTCAGAGTGTTCTGCAATTCTCTTTCTTCCCGTGGATAAATGAGCACCAAGTTCTTAGAATGTAACATCTTTTATTAATGAAATGGCAGCAACTTTGAAATGGACAAGAATCAAGACAGATTCCAAAACTTGTCTGTTCAGATAAAAATCTGGCATTTAAGAGGCTGCTGCTGTTCATGGCTGGGCATGTAGTTTGAGAAGAATTATATTAGCACTGAGTTTTCTTTTTTTTTTATGTGCAATTTTACTAATATTCAGTAGCTGGTTCTGCTGCAATTCAAATATTTTCTCATTTGAAATGGAGTAAAAATCTAATTTGTTTTTCCTTTACCCTTTCTCCTTGGAGATCTATCAAATTATCCTCTGCTTTAGATTCAAGCTCTTCATGGAAATTAATCGTTCTGACCCCCTGTGAGGTAAACATTATTTTCATTAATAGGAAAATTGCAAAGCAGACAAGTAAAATTGCTTGCTTGAATTATGCAGAGCTCTAGACATGTGGTCAAATTGCTAGACTGCCTGTTTTCAATAAATTCTTTACAAAACTTTTTTAATGCAAGCTGTAATAATATTGATACTGTCTAAGCAGACAGAAGAATACTTTTTATTGTTTCCTGAAGCATTTTGTGACCAAGAGGACAACTGTGAAATATTTTATATCTTGAACAGTGGATAAATGAGCTGTCTACTGAGAAGAGTGCAAAACAGTTTGCAAGTTTGCTGGGGAAACAAAGAATCCTTTTAAATGTTATCTTAATCTGGCAAAAAGCATGAAGGTCCTTGAATGGGCAGAGAAAGCTCAACTCTAATGGAAATGACCAAGTCTGCCAAGTGAATCAAATAGGAATGGAGATGTAAGGTGCTTGTGTCTTACAAAAGAACAGATGATCAGTTTCTGTGAAATGCAGGACAGAATATCTGGAATATCTTTTTGACTTTTTCTGTAGGATGGAAATAATGAGTTCTGCTTTATCTCAAAGGCCCTGTAGATGAAATTTTTTCCCCCTTGAATGGAGGCTTGTAACATAGCAGAGCAGAAGTTTGGTTACATATGCAAAAAGCTTTCTAGCTAAAGAATTATGTCTTCTTATTATAGTTGAATTTTCGGTTAGGGATAGGAGATATGATTTATGGAGTGTGAAACTTAGAGATTACTAGGATTTTCTGTTTGACACAGCTTTACAGCTTTTGAAGACAATAAATTCTCCTTAACAGTGTAATTTTTCATATTATCTTGGATATTTTGAAACTATAGTATGTAGTTAATACCTCTTGTAGTGAATTTTACAGGCAGAAAGCATCTATACAACTTTTTACTGGGAAGCTTCCTTCTGTAGCAGGTGGATGTTGCTGGTGTGCTGTGAAGGGGGCTGGAGACTTACTTACACAAGTGATGCTTACAGCACAAACGCAGTTAATCAAAATCTACATTTGGATATTCCTGGCTTAAATGCCTTTTTGGTGGTAAAGGATCAAGGAATGGAGCTTCTGCAATATTTCAGTATGTTGTGAAAGATGGGGCAAATGTGATTTCACGTGTTCAATGATGGCACTTCATGGCTTTTACTCTGTTCACTGTTAGGTAGCTCTTTGCCTCCTTGTTTTGGACACCTCATTTGTATAGCTAATGTTTTTGCTTAAATTTTGTGTATTACCAGTTTATGAAGTGTTACTGAAAAGCCTTCATATAAAGAGAGGTCATTCGCCTTTGCCATGGGTGGTAGAAGTTGGAAGACCAACATTTTTGATGAACACTTGGCTACTGGATGACCCTGGCAACTCATTGTCCTTCTCTTGCCTTGATTTTCCCTTCTTTACATTTTATTTAATGATATGTGCCGTATCTGCTAGGCAGTTTGAACACTTACCAGCCTGTGAAAGCATCCTAACTGCAGCATATTCTCTATAGTGCTTCCTCTGTTTTTATTGACAAACAGCTTTAAAATTCCAAAGTCAGTTAAGACACCAGCTCAGTCTTTCTTTTTAACAGCAGACAGGTGGATTATAATTACCTGGGGGAAGGGATGGAAAAGCAGTGAGTTTTCAAACTGTGGACATGCAAATTCTGTGCTTAATTTGCCCTTTCTGAATGCTTCTCCACTATTTTCTGCCATAGACAGATTATTAGTTCAGACTTTGGCAGCAGTAACTCATTCTACGCTGTAAAATCCTGTCCTTCTTTTGTAGCTTTGCTGTGACTGCTAGACTGAAAAGTAAAATAATTACTTCTATGAAGAGAAAACCTAACTCTTAAAGAGTTAATATTAGTATGAAGGATGGGTCATTACCTAATGTAAGGGGGAAAAAGTGAGCTCTGTGTATTTGTTGATGGTTTTCTTCATTACGAACTGTTGTATTTGCATTCCTTGCATTAAAGTGCTTACTGTTATCAGGACTAACTCCAAAGTTCACATTTTCATGGTTGTGCTCTGTAAACAACGTTTCGCTTCAGTTAGTCCAAGTCTGGATGAAAGCATTAGTTCATAGACAAGGAGCTCTTTCAATTTGGCAGCATCATCTTTGTGTTGGTATTTTACTTGTAGAATGTACAGTTAGTAAAGGTAAACATTAAACCACTTGTATGCTATTACAGTCACACTGTAGAAAAACTAGAGGCTGGAAAAACTGCCCTCAGCACAGAAGTCTGTAAGCCACAGTGGTTGTGAATAATCAGGAAAAGTTACAACTTAATTCAGGAGAGCAATGTTGTGAACATCAGAAGAAGCCTTTTCCTGTTAAATTAATTTAAATCAAATTTTCACTACTGCTTTTGAGAAAAATATTAAGAATTCCAGTATTTGACTCCTGTTGACATGGCAGCAGAGTAGTTAATGAATTAAATGTAATGGTACTAATTTTGATTCATACTGTATAATTATGGTGTCAAAGGTATTTAACTTTTTATCAGGCTGTAAATCTGCATCAAACTTCTAGTCTACCCTTGAGAGAAAAAAATACATAAAACGGAAAAACCCAGACGCTCCCCCAACCTGAGCCATTTTACGAAAGAGTATGAGAAAGTTAAAAGGTTTCACTAGTTCAGCCTACTTCCTTGTCAGTAGCATATCTCTGAGAAACTCCTGAATGTCTTCATGTCTGAAAAGCAAAAAGTAAATGTTCTCCCTGAATTTTGATGTCAGCAGCAGCAGAGTATCCTCTGACAGCCCTCTGTGGTCTTCAGTCTTTTTTTCTTTCCTAATAACTTTAGTCTGACTGGAGGTCTTAAAGCCTGAAGGTAAAAGACAGCCTTCCAAACTACCTTGAGCTGCTCTGTTTTCACTAAGAAGAAATAAAACTTTATTTTTTACCTAAAAGTGAAATTTATAGAGGATACAAGAGATCTGATTATTTTGGCTCTGACTCTTGAAGCAAGTGTTCTTTAACTTGACAAGCCAAGCGTGAAGGGATATGCTTTCTTAAATTCTGTGTGTGATTCATTTGCTATGTCATATTTTAATGTATTTTTGGTTTATTGGAATTACATATTGATTAGTATTGAGAGAGATTTTATTAATGTTAAAAATAGTATTTCACTGTTCACCAAGGTGAAAGTCAAGATGGCTATGATTTCAAAGATTAGTAGTAACCTACACATCTTATTTTATAAACAACTCCACCTTTTCTAGAATAAGGGATTTCAATTTTTAGTACTTCTTATAGACCATTCTTTTTTGTGCTTGTTTCTGCATCACTCTGTTTTTTTTTCTTGTTTCTGTTTTTTGCCATTTCTTATTCATTCCTCCAGATTCTCCTTTTTCAGGAGGTTCTCCTGTTGGTGAGCTTTATAGCTCCCATTGATACTTGATCCCTATCTGTCTTCCTGACCCAGAAGAATTTGTGCTTCACTGAGTCTCAGGAGCATTTTATAAGTAATTTTAAGAAGTTAGTTGTGACTCCGCTGAGTGTGCTGCTTTTTCTTGCCATATAGTTTAGGTCAGGTCAGGCTTGGTGCTTTTCAAAATTCTGTCCTGCCTGTGTTTCTGAGGTGTGTATGTAATAGGCATTAGTCCTTAACAATCATATAGTTGGAAAGTTGTAGAAGAGTTGAGTTTACATTGTAGTAATGTTATTTGTCAGTTTGTCATTCAGCATCTTCAGTTACAGTGTATTTGGTTGGAGGTGAAGCTTAGGGACCCTGTGAAAGCTTTGGTTGCAGATGGCTTCTCTGTGTACTGCTCTGTGGAGTACTGCTCTGTGGGCTGTTCTCTGCTGTGGCAGTGTTCTGTGGCTGCAGCAATTCAGTCATCTGCTAGGCACTGGGCTTTGAAGTCACCAGCCCAAACACTCAGGGGAACTAGGTGCTGAAGTCCTGTCCCCTTGTGACTGGTTGCAAAACAGGTTGCAGGCTGATGTCCAACACCATGGGAGAAGCAGCTTTTCCCTACAATGAATCATCTCATGTTTATTGAAGTTCACTGGTGAAACTTGTCCTGGCTGTCTTCATTCCCCTGGTAATAATTGTGGTAATAATCAGCCAAAGCACGTATGTCAAAAGCCTTTTGTTTTTATTCTGAAGAGAAAGACAGATCTAATAAAAATATTTTCATATGTTTATGATGGGCATGAGAACACTTCATAGAGGCTTCTTTATTTAGGAATTATAATGCTTATAGGCAGTGCCTTCCAAAGGTAAACTGAGAAGGATATTTTTCACTGGTGCTTGTTCCTTCTTTCTTTTGAAAATCAGAGTTCATTAATAGGACATCCTGAAACACCTGCTTACATCTCTTAGGAGATGAAGGGACTGAAGGGTACGTAGGGTAGGGAGGAAAAGAATTTTTAAGTCTATGTGAGAAAGATATCTGAACTTTTTGTGGTTTTTTTTTCCCAGCAGTTTCAAATACTATTAGATTCTGCTGAGATTAAATACTAGTTACTCCTGGTGTTTTCAGACAGCATTCTCTCTCCTTATGTTTTGAACAAGCTTTGTCTACAATTTCAATACTTCTAATGTTATTAATTATATAAGACTTTCAAAGCTTTGAACTGCTGTTTCTTCAGGTGACTTGCTGTTTTATGAGAACAGCTTTTGCTGGTTGTGGCAGAGAAGTGGGGGAAGTGAAGCATTCCTTGGGTAGGCGGCAGATTCTGAGATCAGAGGGATGAATCTGCAAGGATTCCTCTTGCCTGTAGTACTGCATATTGATAACTGGAACATAGCAAACAACCCTTGAATTGTCTTCAATTAACACGTTTTGGTTCGTTCAAGGGTGATGTCAGAAAATAGCCTTTTTCAGTAGAACCAAGTTTTTTCTTCCCTCCCTCCTTACATACGCCTCCAGTGATGTTTTTTCAGCTCTACAAGTGTGTGTTTTCTCACTCTCTCTGCTGTGTAGGCGGCCTTCCCAATCACAATTGAGCTTCACAGGCAATCTTTAAAAAAAAAAATCATCTTTACACAGCAGGTCTATAATTTAACACCAAAAGAAGTGGAGAGTTCTGGGTCGGAATTGTGATGTCTTAGTAATGCTTGAATTTGTAAAGAACTTTACCCTAAAAAAAAAAAGGAAATGGTTCCCTTGACCAGAAGGCCATTCACTACCTGTGGAAATTGTTTTACATTCTACCTGAAAGAGTTGCCATAATGTCAGTTGCAATGACAAACAAATAGACTTTAAATCTTACACTTGCTTCATTAGGCTAAGTTAAAATTGAGCTTTTCTATCCTAGAATTAGAATGTGATTCTAATGAAAAAGGCAAACTCACTTTGTTGACAATATGAAAGTTAAAATGAAGCTCTTCTGGGAGTGTTGCCTTATTTTAAACGTGATTTTAGTTCTCTCTGCCTTTTATAAACTGCTTTTGCTGCGCTGCATTTTTTTTTTTTTTTGTGTACTGCATCTTTTGCTGATGCTTTTCATTTCACCAAGGTCTTAATTTCCCACAATATTTTCTAAATAAGCCTAAACTTGGAATAAAAAAACCCTCAGCTGTATTTTTAATTGCTCAAAAAAGATAGCAATAATTATTTTCTTGGGTTCTATTGATAACACTATTCGGCATTTCTTAAAGAATTTTTGTTGATGCTAGTGTTCTTGCCACCAGGTAGGTATTCTAAATTTATTCAACTCTGTAAAGAAATACTTTGGGAGAGTAGCAATGGGTGGCGTAAAATTTGCTTATCAACCTATCAAATTTCAGCAACAATTATTACACACAGCCCTTGTACCATGGTTTTCTGTGCAGTTCATGCTGCCATTGCAGCTGAAAGGAACCATCCTTCTTTGCTTCTCCTGTCTGATACCTTTTCTGCCTAATGTCAGCACAGGTGCTCATGTAGCTGTGCAGTGAACTGTATTGGGGAAAGCCAGGCTGGAGAAGAATCTGGGTCTTTTTCTTTAGACTCCTTACTTAGAGCTGGATTTTAATCTCTCTTTGATATGATTCACTGTGCATCTCCTCTAACACGTGAGCTTGGTGGGAGTAGAGTAGACAAAAATTCACTGGCAGTATGTGCTCTGCCTCCAGCTTGTGCCTCTGCGGAGTTCTCGGGACTGCAGCATAAATCTCCATGGTTACATCTGCTTGCCCGGTCTAATTTTAGAGGACTCATATCATCTAGAGATGCAAGCCTTCTGTAGCAATAGACAGGGGTCAGATGTTAAGAGTAATTCTGAAAAAATACAGATTATAATTTACAGGACCTGGTAAATAGGAAGGACCAGCTCTGAAATCTTTACATTTCTTTCTTCACTTGGAGACTTTTTAGGGTACTGCAGCTGGTGACTTAGATAAAAACTCCTGCTCTCCCTTGTTTTTGGCATGTGTTAGACTTTATGTTGAGCAGGGAGGGAAAAAAAGTGGGCCACAGCACTGCTAAATGTCCCCTTTCTTTCAGGCATTGCCAAATGTGTGTTTAATCTCTAAATGCCTGGCAGAATGTGTTCTGGAAGAAAATAACGATTCAGAGAAGGGGTGATAAAAGAAGGGTTGGGATTGTTGTAGTGAGAAAATTATCATACAGGCTTTCTCAGATGTGTAAGATATGTGCAAAAAATCTATAGATTGACAGTTTCATAAGCCTTCATTGTTGCTTCTGGCTTCTCAAAAGCACAATTTTCAGAATACCCTTCACCTTTGAAAAGTATTTCATTTGATTGCTTCCCATTCAAATTTTGTTCATGCCCATGATCTTTTTGCTTCTAGGTTTCACTGTGGTATGATTCATCAGAAGTAGATTGTGACGTCCTCTGGGAGTTTTTGCTGAAGCTGCATGTGTCTGCTTTCTCAGGAATTTGGGTAGGTAAGAGTGCATGTTCTGCTTTCTGTATCTTCTGACCTTTTGGAGTACTGCTTGTTGTCACAAACTGAGTGCTGTGTCTAACTGCTGATGGCATGTATGTGTCATGCAGTGTATAGGGGGTGGTCTCCAGCAGGATGCTTTACCCCGGTGGGCTGGCTGCAACAGAGTGCCAGACTCTATCCTAGGCTGTTGCTGAATGCTTCCTCTATACATCAGTGTTTTTCCAGGAGGGACATGCAAGGGAGCTAGATGGCTATTCCCTCCCCCTCCCTTTCTGCTAGGAATGTGGAGAAGGGTTTGCAAAAGCAGGTTGGACTGTGTTCAGGCTGTGACAGAATGCCTGCTTTTGTCACATTTTCTGAAACACAACAGTTCTTGTAGGTGGTTTCTTTTAACCTACTTGTGAAACTAAACTCATATTGTAAGAAAGAAAAGGATGATTCTTCTGGATGTGCCTGATCCTTGAAAAAAAATGGCTTTTAGTACACGATCTGTCCTTTCGCAGAGTAATGTAATTAATTAAAAGGTAAAATGGATGCAACAAGTGTGAGATGCTGCAGTTTTGCTCATGCAGCCTTGCCACCTGCATTGTAGCAGATGCAAGTCCTTGACAGGTGTGTAATGACCTGGTTCAAGATGGTATATGAAGAAGGTTGGAAAATTGCAGTGTGTGGGTTTGGGGTGTGGAAGGACGAGAGATGGGGAGCAGTGGTGTTGGTTTTGCAAAGATGGGCGGGGTTGGATTTGTTTTCAGATGGATCAGCTTCCTGAATTAACTCAACAGGTTGTGCAAGCAGTAGTGCTGCCTGGAGGGAGGTGACCAGAATTTGCTATGGACTGCAGGAAGAACAAAATTGGAGATCTTAATTAAGATTAGTTGAAACAGATTTGCAACAAGGCAATAAAAACATAACCCCCTCCACTGAGCGCGTTTTAATCATGTGTTTATTAACACATAGCGAAACCTAGAGGTATAGGATATGCAAAGGAAGTCCAGTCTGGAAGTAAGTGTAAAAAACACTGCAGCCAAAGGAAAAACCCTCCCTTGTAACATTGGTTCATGAGTGTGTTGGATGTCAAAACAAACAAATAGCTTTCTTATGTGAGAGAATCTGCCCTGTAGTTGCCTTGAAGGATGTTGTATCAAAAGCGTCAGTTTAAAACTCTCCTTCTAAAACACTGTCAGCATAAGCTGCATCATGTTGGCAGAGATTTAGCTTCTGACGTTTGACTTCTGGTGGTGATAAAACCTTTCCTTCAGAGGACATATGTACTGGAAACAAATATATTTGTTCACAGATCTAGCAGAGCCCTTGGAAAAGGCTATTTTAATTATTTTGTCTTTTCCCTTGAGTAATTTTACCTTTTCATTTGGCATCATCTTTAGTGTTGACTTTTACACACAATCATTATTGGTTTTAGTTTTTTTAAAATATATAGCTCTCAAAGCTACCACAGAGGAGAAAATAGTGCCCATGTCTTTCACAACACACAAAAATTTGTTGTTTTTTAGAAATAAAGTTTGTGGTTCCAAGAGGCTATTTAGAATCATGATACTAGTGAACACTGTAGTGGGACATGGACAGTGAAAAAGGGCTATCTTGAGCAGTCTTAGTAGTTTAACTTACTGATGAAAGTAAATGAGTAGTTTTTCCCCGTGCTATGTTTGGATTCCATAGTCTAGGGTTCTTGTCATATACTTTCCATTAAGAATGATGAGGTAATTAAACTTCCTTTTGCCAATGGTGTTACCATGTTACACCACTGAAGCATCGAAGCTGGTGAATTCTTTTTTATTATACACATGCAATTTTTTGTTCAAAGTGGAAATTTTTCTCAGTGGAATTAAAAAAAAAATTCCAGCCTGTAGCAAATTTAGTAGTACAGAGTTATACTTAAAACCTAATTTATTTCCTCAGTAACAGTTTTGGTTACTGGTTGTTTATGAATGTGTAGGCTCATGGTCCTATAAACCCAGTCTTGTTTACTGAAATTCTTGAGCAGGTTTTACAGTTGGGAGTTGAACATAGCCATATTAACAAGCAGCTTTTTTTTAGGAATAGTATCACACTCCAATAAAGCCGATATTTGTTTCAAATACAGAATTTTAATTTGATTTGTAAGAATATTTAGGTGCAAAACATTCAGCAGCATCAACTTAGTTTTGTTAATTCCCCACATTCTTCTGCAGATATTAGCAGACTAAAACTTGTAAAATTCTTCATGAAACTTAACCTCAGACTGCTTATTTGACCTGAACTTAAAATGAAGAAGAGGACTGTGGGGAGGGAAGAGGAAGGGATGGCCACTGTGTGCAAGTGGCTGATGTTGACATTAAGTTATATATTGTTGGTTTTATCTGTACTATTCTTTTCCTCTTGACAGGTTGAAGACCTGTAGCTTCATTTGTTCACTAGTAAAAAAGCCTTGTTGGGTGGGGTTGAGGTGGAAAAGGCTTTGCCTTGGTGATTGTTGCTTTTTCACAGGGATATATTTAAGAGTACATAGTGCTGTGTTCCCCTGCAAAGGAAGGCAGGAGCTATTTGGATACTGTTTCTCCGAATGGCCTGGAAGAGTTCTACAGAATTATGTTCCTTCCTTACATTTGCAGGTTTTAATTCTTTTTTCCCCAGAGATTTCCCCAAGGTTTATGGTGATTATACAAAGGATTTCTGTTATTAGGACTGTGTAAGTTTGTAGTTCAAGTTGCTTCCCTGAGGAGTCTGAAGAAATTTAGTAAGAACTCATGCAATTAGTGCTAACAGTCTTGGCCTCTTTATGAAAAAAGAAGGGTGTTCCTTGAGGAGTGCACTTTTATGTTTTGAATGCATGTACTTGGGCACACATGCACCTGTGAGTCAAAGAAAATGTATGTATTGGATGCATGTATGTTCCCAAGTTAGTGATTGCTTTGTGCAAAGTATTTGTACTGTGGTATTGCAATGATATCTACAGTAATTATCTTCAAAAGCAAAAAAAAGAAGTAGAAAGTGTTTAGCCTACTTTTATGTTCTTTTATGTTTAAGAACAGTGTGGTGAATTAGTAGAAATTGGTATGTGACAATTGACAAATTAGTTAATGTATTTGAGAACTGGAGAATTGTAATAAGATCTTCAGCAAAACAGAATAATATTCTTAACAGCTAAATATGTCCATTTTAATAGGGAATGGGTGTTCATAATAAAAGTCTCACCTTCATTTCATTGTGTGTGTGTGTGTATGAGACTGAAAGAGCTGGATATTCAGAAGGTAAGTCCATATGAGTGAATGAAGAGAGGAAAGCCTGGATCCCATTAATTCTTGGCCGTCTCCAAGCTGGTGAGGGTTTTATGCTTTGACATGTTTTTTCTTTGTCCAAAAAGATTTGATAGTATGGATTGTAATGATCCATACTCTTTTCTGTAACAGGCACCTGTTGAATAGGCAGGCCAAGAATGAGGCATGCAATGTCTGCAAACTTCCTGATTCCAGAATGGTTAGGCACACCCAAGTTAGCATTAATCTACCTAGCCTGGATTTAAAATGATTGTAAGGACTTAACAGCATGGATTTTAGTATAGCCTGTTTGAGGCTCACTAGAAGTCTGGGTGCTTAATCACTGCAATCCTGTGCCCTTGAAATTAAGGGTTTTGTAAAACTGAATTCTGTAGCTTGTATAAATGTGGAGAGCTGTTGGTAGATTAAAGACATTTTTCTGTGAATTTTTCCTAGCTCTCCCCTTAAGGCGGTAGTAGTGTAACTTAGAACTATTAAGTATGTACTTAGTACTTTGTATGATTACACATGTATACTGATTAATAAACAAGATGTTTTCTGTTTATTAAACAGGAAAGCAGCTGATTCTGCTATAGTAACATTTTATGGGACTGGCTGGTGAAGAATGAGCAGTTGTCGTGTTCTGATTTTTATGCATTGTTCAGCTTGCACATTGCTAAAGTACATTGTGCTGTGCTTCTTAAACTTGAATAGCAGCACAGTTTTGTAGTTCAATATTTTCATTGTTTCAGGTGAGTAATAAGAATCAGCAATTAAATGAATCTCAGACATTGAACAGACGTGAAATTTGTCAATTCCACAGATGTGAAAGCATAAGAAACCCCCCAGTAAGTTCATGTACTGAATAAAACACCAAAATCCAGCAAAGAAAAAAACCAAACTAAAAGAAACCAACAAAAATAAATAGTCCCTCTCCATAAAAACAAACCCCCAAAACCAAAGAAGAAACAAACAAAAACCAGCAAACCTCTGACAGAAGAGATAATAGAGCAGTAAAATTTGGACTACAGTGTTATTTCCCTGCTTTTTTACCTGTAGAAAGCAAAGTACTTTATTCATTTGTAAAATATTTTGAGAACACATGGAACTCCTACTTCTACAACTGCACTGACCATGAGATTTCCCAAATTCATGCTTCCAAACAGATTCATCAGCTTGAAATACAGCATTTCTGTAGAAAGCTTCAAAGACAATGTTTCTGGCAAGTCAGATATGAACAATTCTTAAAAAAAAAGCAAGAGGTGTCCATTCAGTGGTAGTCCTTTTATAACTCTCTTTGATCAAATTCCTTCCTTCTCTTGGTCTCTCCCTTGTTATATGCATTTTAATTTTTTTCCTCCAGATTTTCAGTATCCTTATTGAGCTGTAAAACTGAATTTCTCTGTGCCAGACAAAGTAAAATAGCTATCCTCTCTTAATTGGTGTTCTCTTGTTTAAATATTAGTGGCTGAAGATTAGCCACCGCTAAGTGTTTCGATTTTTTTTTTTTTTTAATTTGGTACACAGATTCAAGGAAGATGACTAATAAATTGGAGTGATGCTCAGAGCTGTCACCTCTGAAGATCAGAATTCACACTTTCCACTTGAGATCAGAGAAGATCGGCTTGCTTTTCAGCCTAATTGTATTCACTGCTTATGCATAATGCAAACCCACAACTTAACTCTGCTCCATTTGATGAAAGATAAAGATCAGTGCCTACTAGACAGTGTGATGCTAGCTTTACAGATCCCATCAGCATCAGGCATTAGTCATGGTTTTTTATGTATAAAACATGCATGTCTGTACACATCGTAATGGAAATGTATAGTTTTAGCATAGAATACCGGGTTGGAAGGACCTCAAGGATTATCTGGGCCAATCTTTCTTGGCAAAAGCACTATTCTGTAGACACGATGACCCAGCACTCTGTCTTTCTAAATTTTAAAAGCGTCTGATGTTGGGAAGTACACTACTTCTCTAGGGAGAGTATTCCAATGGCTGATGGTTCTCAGTGTGAAAAATTTCCCTCGTGTCCAATTGGAATCTCCCCAGGAGTGACCTGTGTCCATAACCCTTTGTCTTTTCTGTGTGACTCCTTGGAAGAAGGGAGTCTCAGTTGTCTTTGTAGCAGTAATAGTAATGCAATTAATGAGTAGTTCACTGAGTCTTTTACAGCTTATAGAATTTTTTTTTTAAACAAAGGAAGCTTTCAATTTTCTAATTCATCAGAGTAGTTGAAAAATCAGCTTTGGCTTTATGCATAGCATATTTACAGAAGCTTTATGTGTTTGAGTTGCAGTCACTGTGATGCCTGCTCCTCTGCAATAGAAAATTAAAGGAGAAGAAGCAAGGTTTGTTATTAAATCTCATCAAGTTACATTTTTGCATCTATATACGTATATTAGAAAACATTCAGTAGGAGATGGTTCTCTAAACTGGCAAGTCTAGGGTGGCAAAGATTTTAAAGTTGAGGAATTGCTCGGATAGAATTAAATTGGGATGTGGCATGGTGGATTTCTTGGGTTTATTGCTGTTGGCATTTTGTGTGTGTGTGCATGCAAACCTTCAGAGATCATGTGGGAATGGTTCTCTCCTTTAGCCACATCAGTGTGACGCAGTTTGTGAGGCTCAGTGTTGGGATGTGTCAGGTAGTCAAGGCTGCATCTAGAGCATGCTGGCCTGGCCAGCCTTTAGTTCCTTCATTCCACCTGCACACAAAAGAAAGGCAGGAAGGCTGCTTCTCCATCTGGTTGTTGGACCAAGCTGTTTACTTTGTGCATGCTTGCAAGTGTTGCTTCTGGTTGTGTAGCTGTGCCGCAAGAAATGCTGGAGAGGACAACATCTTTTTGTTCCCTGCCCCCCCCCCCCCCATTTTGGTATTTTTTTAAGTTAGGCTTGTCACTATTGGTGTAGCACTACTCTTAACGACCTTGATTTCTTTGTGTGATAGTGATATCATAGGGAAGCAGCCACAGTTGTTCTTGTTTCCTCTTGTTGCTGTGTCCTTGGTAAAATGTTTGTAAAGCCTGTAGACTGGAGGTGCAGTCAGCTTGTATGTCTGTGTGGTAGTATAGGTATAATTTTTCAGGTTATGAGGAAGCACTGAACCAGTAATTGGTTAATGTAATCTTTTTCTTTGTGTTATTTCTTGTTCTATTTTCTTATTGTGCTCTTTTTTCCTTTTTTTTCTCTACTGCTTTTCAGCATTTATTTTCCTCAGCATATCTTTCACTTTTATTCATCTTTTTCTCCCTTCTGATGCTTAGGTTAGAACTCTTTGCAGAAGTTTGCTGAGGAAAAAGGTTCAAGTTGAGAACTATAGCACTGTTCCCTCCTTTGAGAATGGAAAACTGCTTTAACCTCTCTTGTCTGAAATAAGTTGCTCTTGAAAGGAGGTTCTGTGGAAGATGAACTGCAGCTAAAACCTGAGGACTTTGCTGGGTGGGATTAATGTAAAATCAGAAGCTTACAGCATTTTTTTAAACATTTACATGCTTAGCTGTGTGGGAGTATAAGGGGTTGGATGTGTACATTGGAGATCTTTGCTCCTTGTATTTGTTCTTCACTGTAAAAGGGAAGCAGAAATACGTTGTGTTAAACTGAAAATTTAAGAGAGAGAAGAGCAGGTAAATGCAGTGGCTATTTAATATTTTTGCTGTGGAGTTAAGTTGTGAGCCAAGTGGTCTTTCTTGGATTATTCTGCAAAGCAGTTGTCATTTTTTCATTACTAAAAGTTAATCTGGGGTTTTTAGCTTTGCTTTAATTAAAATGGCATGGATATAGAAGGTAATGTTGAGACTCCTGACCATCTTCAGAGACGCTACAAAGGTATTCCAAAGAGCTGATTAAACGTTTGGACAAGTTGGATACATTTTCTCATACATTGAAATTTAACTGTTGTCCTTCATCCAGAAGTCCAGTTAGCTTACTCTCTGGTCAAATCAAAGTTCCTTCTCCACAAGTGCGTTGCATCTGGCAGAGCACAGCAGCAGATGTAAATGGAGGAAGATAGGATGGATTTGTAGCTGTAGACTTAATGTCTTCTATCTCAGGACTTTCTGAATCAGGAAATCCAGTACCTTTGCTCTTTGTTGCCTTTCTCTTACACTTCCTAATTCTGCAAGAGGTTTTTTTAATTGGGAAGAGCAGAATTGCATGTGGTACTGATGGCAGAAGTCTTACATGGTGATATGATAGAGAACCAGTGTTCTTTTCAGAATAATTCCCAATGCTGTCAATGCGTGGGTGTTGGTTTTGTGTTGTTGGGGTTTTTTTGTGAGTGTTGGAGTATAATTTGATGGATGCAAATATCTTCATAGTCTTCATTATAAAGAATTTTACAATGAATTGAGAAATGCCAGGTAGTATTTAAATGGGTTTGCTTTTCATATTTGATTATTTGTTTGGTACAGTCACCAGTGGGTGCTTCAGAGCTTAAGGCATTGCAGCCTGCGAAATATTCCAGGGTTCGATCCTGTAGTTACGGTTAGGGCTTAAACTTTCCTAAGCTTACTCTGGATCAATGATACCTCTACTGACATGTCCAGAGGTGTGCCTACTGCATTTTTGTTTTCTATTTCAACTGTTACTCCATGTTCACCAACTAATGTGCCCTTCATTTTTTCTAGGGTAGTTGTACGGTTACGTATCTTGAGTCCAGAAGGGTCCCCAAAGAATAAACTAAATGGTCTCAGTGCTCTGAGGACACTTCTGGAGTTGTTCATTTGCAGAGCAAAGAGGATTGTGGCTGACCTTCTTCTAATGTTTTTATATAATCAGGATTTAAGCTGTTTTCTAGTTTTGCCTATTAAATGAAAACAGAGATTTAGCCTTTCCCTTGAATGAGTAGATTCTGGAGCAAATCAATGTAGAAAACCTTTAGAGACCCTTTAGAGAGCTTTACTGTACACATGGGAAATTGCAAGAGTGTATTAGTACATACTTTGAAATTCTGGTATGGAAGGGGTCAACAAACATGGCCATTATACAAAATCTGAGAGTGCTACAGAAGCTGCTTGCTCTTTTTCGACCAAAAGACTTCTGTTACTGCTTTTGTATTTTTCCTGACTGATTTTTTTTTTTTTGTCCAGAATTCTATTTACAAGAGAAAACAAAAAAAAAAAGGTTTTTTGTCCTTTGTTAAGCTGTCAAGAACTGACATTTTTCTCTTCCCTTTTTTAAGTGAAACCAATCCTTGAGGCTGAGGTTTGGGTTTGGTATTCCCGCCTTAGAGAGACTGCTGCACGTTCTGTCATCTCAACTGAAAATACAATTTACCTATAAAACAATTTTATTCTGTTAATACCTGTGCAGGGGTTCTGCTTCTGTTCTAAATTGACTGGTGAGGTATTGAAATAGTACATCTTGCTTGGCATTTGGATTGTTGGTGCAGGTCAGGATCATCCTGATCATGGCTGATATGAATTCAGAAATATCCTTCTTTAATGCTTTTATGACTAGACAAGTCAGCTGAAATAAGTTTTCATATTTTTCTTATTTAATCTGTATTTGATTGCTTTTATACAGTTAACTTTGTGGCTTACAGTACCAGTTTAGTGTAGCACAAATGCACTAGGCCTGCCATTTTCATTTAGTGTTTGAAAAATAGTGTTTGTACAGTAACTACAGCTGACAAGGAATTACAGAATTATATTGAAATGCTTTTAGTAGTAAGTAGTATAAAAAAATCAGAAACAGCTCTGTCAAAATGTGTTTGTACTTTGTAGTAGAGGAGCATACATGAATATATAGGGTTTATCTTGAGTTTCATAGGACCAAAACTTAAAATGTATTGAAGCATAGAGGGCATAGAGACATTACTTTTTCTCTTGCTTAAAGTAATGTATTTCATATTATACTGGACAGTGGTCATTTGGAGAAATCTTTTGCCTGGTTTGAGTGGCTGAAAAGCTCATTTATATCTCTAATGTTTAATAGTAATTATTTTCCTAAGTCCCTTTTATTAGTCTGAGGGGTTTTGCAGTATGTGTTCTAATGCATGATTTATATTGCTACGATTATACAGGGTAATCATGGATCTGGCAAGATCGGGTAAGAGCAGGAGTAACCTCGGAATCATTTGCCTTTTATTGTAACGGAGTACAATCAATATAAAATGTAACACATAGACCAATATTTTGTGTTCATATTGACCAGATGGGGCTTTCTTACATTTGGATAGGTACACACTGATAAATCCAGTAATGAACTAACTTTTTTTGCCATAAAGTATCTAATGTAAAATTATCTTTTTTCTAACAAAATACTTTCAAAAAGAAGTGTGGCTATCCCCTACCCCTATCTCCAAAAAAAAAAAGCACACCTAAGTTCTAGGGAGTTTTATTTGTGGTGATCTGAGGCCACTGGCTAATGTTTTCAAGATTGAAAGCCCTCACAGTGATTTTAATCTTGGATGTTTGGACAGCTGTTTATTCTCTAATACAATGTTGTTCTGTTTTCTGTGTGTTTTGTGGTTTAAGAAGATTCTTAAAGATATGCTTGATATGTAGAAATCCTGTTGTCTGAAAATGGAAGTGCTAGACTAAGAGCCATGACATGTAAATTTGCTGACTTGACACAGATAATAATACTGCTGTCTCTTTTAATCACTGGGCTGTCTGCATAAAGTACTTCTTTGCCTTTTGGAGGCATAGTGGCTTCACAAATTTCTTTATCATACCTGGGAGTTGGTGGTTGTGAAGACTTGTTGGACAGTAAGATGAATGTTGCTATAATTAAGAGCTCACCACTGTTTGCTCTGTCTCATAAGTTCCCAAACAATAACAAAATGTAGGACACAAATAGTTTTGGGAATTGTTTCCTGATGGAAGATACAATGTTAGGAGAGAGGTCAGCCTTCTATAAGGCAATCGTAAAATCATTGCTATTCCCTATTTTCAATAGCATTTATCTCCCTTTTGTTGTAACAGTGCTGCCCTGTTCAGGTGGATATGATAATCTGTGGAGCTTATGTGTTTTACTGTGTTGTTCTACGTTTTTCTCTAATTTCTTTGCCAGATTCTTTGTTTTTTCTCTAAATGCAAATATGAAGTTTGCTTTTAAACGTTTACAAAATTTGCCATACATCCAGATAGGTAATTGGGATGTTCTGAGTTCTGTTTCTGAAAGTGGGAGTTAGTGCATCTGAAAACACTGCATTTTGTCTATAGTATCAGAGAAATAACCCTTTTTTTTTTGTGCATACGGCAGTGGTTACCTCCTTTCCTCTGGCATTACTGCAGGTACTCTTTCTGCAAGTGGAGGAGTTTTGCATTCCTTATCATGCGTGACTGTTGGACCCAGGCCTCATGGTCTGGTTTCACAGATGATTCGGAATAGCCCTGGAGGTGTAATCAAAGTCTTGTTCTGTCCTTCAGCAAATATTTTCACACGATAAGTATGGAGTCTTGGGTTTTCAGACAGCTTTTTTATGTTATTCTGGCTTTTAGATCTCTGAACTAGTAAATATGCATACATATTTTTAAAGGAAAAGGGGAATGCTGCCTGTCTGTGGCTTTCTGGCTGCTGTGTCTGTGTGTTTGCCACTCAATTTCAGTACATGGATTCATAGAAACTAATGTGTAGATGTGAATAATGTACTATCCTTAAATTTCTGGCAGAAAAGAATGTTGCTGAAGGCATTGGCATGGTGGTCGTCTAAAATCTAAACAAAAGTTTCTGGAAGTCTGAATTTTTGAAAAGGCTGAAAGATGGTGTCATATTTTGGTATGGGCTGCTGCCACTCCAGCTCTAATAATTGCTCAAAGTGTCAGATGTAAATATACACTGGATTTGGTCAAGTATGAGTTAGAATTTCACTGCTGGTTCACAGGACAGCTGAAAAATAAAATCAAAGCTAAAATACACATGTGATAGAGCCAAAATAAGTGTGTGCATACACAACTGTTAGGAAAGTCTAAATTGTTTTACATTAATGGTGTAAACACAGGGTATGATACCAGCTGGAGTCAGAATGCAACTGCTGTCTCGAAGGAAAAAATCCTCACATTGAACCTTGTTTTAATTTTTAACTGCATTAAAAATGAATTGTGAAGTGTGAATTGCCAAGTAGAATTAGTACAAATATCAGTAGTACTGTTGAGTATGAAATGAATTCTATTTTAAAAATTCCATGTTAATTTTACAAGAAGTTCAAGAAAAGAGGGAAACTAAAATTGGAAGGAATTTTTCTATTTGTGGAGGGAAGGTGAAGGGAAGGAGAAGTCTTTAAATGTGCACTGTCATGTAAAATAAGTCATAGAAATGAGTTAATATGTAAAGACTCCTTTTTTTTTCCATTTACTGTAGATAAGACACCCCTTGGTAAGTCAAATAACTATATTGGGAAGATGAATGGTTTTTTCTCCCAGTTGTTATCAATCTCTTTTTAGTAACCTTAGAACTAGATTTTCAGGATTTATTCCTTATAATACACAAGAATGATGTATGTGGTATTTCAATGCTAGGTCAATGGTGTTGACTAGACTTGAAACAGCTTAACCTCATGTGCTCAGTAGTCTTATCAACTTCTCAAACCGTATTTGGCTTTTAAGATGAATATCAGGTTTATGGCTCTTTAGTCTGTGATCCTGTATAGCTGCTCTTTTCTGCTTTATTACTCTTAATATGGATACTTCTGCATGTGTGTATGTTTTTTATTTAATGATCTTTTTCAGAGTTATGGTATTTGGTTTTGCTCTCACTTGCATGGATGTTATCAAGTGTGTTTTGGAATCCCTGATTTCTTAAGCTCACTTAGAATCAAGATAATCTCCTTCATATTCCTTGCAGCTTCTGCCCCCTTTCCCCCTCTCCACCACCTCCCTAGTTTGGTGTCGTTTGCAGATTCTTCAAGGCAGCCTGTATTTGGTCACTAAAATTAATAAACTAAACAAAATCTGCTACAGGTCAAGTTCTAGCTGCACCAACCCAAAATCCTCTCTGTTTTGGTTTATTTTTTTATACTCAACCATTGGTTTTCTGGAAGTGAATTTTCCAGTAGTTGCGGTTATCTACACTAATTATTTTGGATTTGTAGTCTCCAGGTTATATTGAACAGTAGTTGAACTTACATAAGCTGCACCTGCTGCTTCAGTAAGACATTTACCCAAGAGAAAATATAATATTGTTTTGAGGCTTCCTATCAGTTATCTTTCTTCCCTTACTTAAATCACTCTTCTTTCCCCCCAGCAATCTATCCAAATTTTTCTAAGCATCAGAACTACATTATTTGTCTTGCTACTTAAGTAATTTCCCACTTTCCTACTATTTTAGGAGAGATATACCCTATTTCATATTGCTCTGGGATCCCTATCTTTTACTGGTCCTCAAAGCAAGTCAGTAATACCTTAGAAATAATTTAGACTAGTTCTTTTATATATGCTAGTGTACATTATTGTATGTAGCTGGCTTAAATGATACATTAATTTTTCTAATTCAAACATCAGTTTGGGTTTTTTAAGGAGAATTTATTTTGAGTGTTATTTGCTAACTTTCTGGCCTCTTCCTTGTGGAGCTTTAGAGTATTGGAGTCCCTCATTTTCTAGATCAGATTCTACAATTGGCTGGCAGTCGTATGTGCCACCACAATTTTATTTATCTCTGCAGGCTTTGACAGCCTGGGTAAGATCCAGAATCAATGTGTGGGCTGTCCAAGCCAGCATGCTATTGAAAAGCTGCCATTAAGCAACTCATTCTTAATGAACTGGAGAGCAGTGTTGGTATTTCTCAGAATTAAAGAGATAATGCTTGTCCTTTGTTGTTGTATTGGGAGTGTGATTGGTAGCCCACCGCCCCCAGAGATGCCTTGCAGAGTTCTTCTGGACTGGTATTTCACTCAGGAAGACTTGGAGGGAATAGCTAATTCTCTGTTGGTATTGCTAACCACCTACTTGTGTGTATGGTGTTTTTCTGCAGTTCCTATTTGGGCAAGACTAGGACTGACTTAAAGGTCTTCTTGCCTTAGTCAGAACAGTATAAAAGAGCACAGAGGAGGTTCTTGGCTTGCAAAGATATAAAGCACTGTACAAACGAATGGCTTTTATGACTATTTTTGTTGTACTATATCTGTCATTTGAGCAGACTTGCTGTAGCTTCAGGAACAAAGAGTGTTGCTAGGTATCTTCTAAATGTACCCTCTAACACAGGCCTTGGGACTGCCTTGCTGGTAAGGTCTCCCCTTGTTCTGGGCTGGAACCACTTAGTGGAGGATGGTGCTTGAAAATGTCTGTTCAAATTACCATAACACAGCTACATGTGCTGAGAACTGAAGCTGTGGAGACCAGAGGTGAGGCAGAAATCTCTGACTCTTCTTCCACATAGTTGCTGTTTGACGAATTTCTTAGTGAACTACTGATCCAGCACTGAGCATCCTTTGCTGGTGCTGCCAACTATGTGGCTCTAACAGAATGCTCAAAATCTCAGCTCCAAAGTATGGTACTCTCTCTTCCTTTGTTTAGTTCTGTGAAATAGACTATCCTGATAAATTCAAGACATTAAAGAAGAATGGAAGACAAACAGATGTAAATTCAATCTGGTTTAGTGGTTTTTTCCATGCAGGTTTTGTGATCACTTCTGCTTGACACATGAGCTTCTGTTTAATCTATCATGTCTGGGAAGGCATTTTAAGTGCAAAACAAGTAGAAAATAATTCCAAATGGCTGGAGGACTGACAATGTAGTTCTGCATCAAAGTTTTACAATAATTTGCCTGTTTTAATTGGAATGGAAGATTAAGGATATTTGCTAAAAATAAAAATTGCTAGACCTAAATCAACAGAATTCTGTTTCTGCATTTTTCAGTGAAGGTTGGTTTTTCTTTTCTGTTTGTTTTTTCCCCATTGTTAAAGGAATTAATCTCACTTATGAACAGCTGTTGAAATAATTAAGTGTGCTACTGAAATTGTAGTTGTAGTTGTTCTGTTTCCTTGAAAGTCCCAAGCAGACTTAAAAACCAAAACCGAAAGCCAATGGAGGACAAAACAGGCAGCTTACCCAATAGAAGCTGCAAATGGCAAAGCAAAAATCTTGAGCTTGGCCTACATACTAATTCACTGATTTAAACTGATGTCCTTTTGGAAATGCTGGCCCAAGCTTTCCCATCTGCTGATTTGATGGTTTCTTAGGGTCTTTCACCCAGGAATAGTGGGAGAGGATGAGTGCGTGAAGCGTGAGCTGCAGGGCACAGCACGTGCACTTGTATTGCCTTGTTAAAGACAGAAGGCATCTCTTAGATGTTTTTCTTAGTTCAGATAATCAAATATTTAATGATGGCTGGTGTTGCAGTACTGGTTCTGATGCATTTGGAAAAACTGTCCTACAGTTGACTGTTGAAGCTGTTGTGTTGGAATTTGTTTGAGATTCATACTACCTAAAATTTATCCTTTTCTGAGTGACACTGCCTCATGAATAGAAGTAGCACATTTTGCATTGGCTGCCTACAGCCATGTCCCCTGCTGCGACAAAGGCAGGGCTGCTTATCAGTGAGTCTTTAATTTTCTGAGGTTTGTAGCTTGTGGTGTTGTAAGTCAAGTCTGCACAGGCTGATGTTTTGCCTTAACTGCCATTCGGGAAATGTTAGTTTCAATATCTTGACTCATCAGCTTTGGGATTTACAGTGCAGGAAAAACACCTAGTATTTTATTTAGCTTACTCTGCAGTTTAGATGAACAGCTCTAGCAGTCCCATCACCTGGAAGTTAGAGAGGGGTTGTTGTACTGTGAAGGAGCTGTTCCAGTTCAGGCTTCTGTTGTCAAAGGTTTTGTTGACACGGATTTTACACACTCATTTTAGGTTTACTATTCCAGTAGCTAAGTTTGGTGAAGGAGCTTTGTTTTGCCCCATTCCCGGTTTATAAGACTGGCGAGACTTGGCAGGGTCTGCTGAGGCCCCTGAGCTCTCGCCGTGCCGGAGCCGCGTTCCCGCTGCAGTCGCAGCCTCCTGCGCTGAGCTCTGGTGGAGGAACGGGGGGTGCAGGGACAATCTGTGCAGTGCCCACAGTACCGCCTGTGCTGGCAGCCAGCGCCGAGTGCAGCGAGCAGGCAGCTGGGATTAAACACTGGGGGCTGAAGAGCAGAAAGGAAGGAGGAGATGCTAGGCTGGGACACAGAGGGCAAGCTCTCTGTGAGAGGAACAAAGACTGTGAAAGCCAGAGTGTTATAGAGAAAAAGGGCTTATGCAGGGAGCAGGAGGAGAGGTGAGAGGAGCTGATTTATAAGCAGCAGTGAATAACAAAAGGAGGTTCCTAGGACAGGAAAAATGCAAATAATTACTTGTTTGTTCTAGATGGCCTTGACCATCCCACTATTACTAGGAAAGTACTGCCGTTTGTTACTGCTGGGATTTTGTGGTGGGTGTCCTTAATGGAAAGTTCTTTTTTTCAGGAATGTCATTCTCCAACTCATTGACTGTTTAGGTCTTGAATTAGTTAACTCTGAACAAGAGTATTTTACCTGTATATTTTATTTCTGTTTTACTAGCTGCTGCTTCTTTGAAGAGAGATTACCTGTGTCCTTCAAATGCCTGTGGTATTTTCAAGAGGAACCATTTTTCTGTAAGTGGAGATCTTTTCTATGAACATAAAATTAAAAACATGAATTAGTGGAATGCATTAATAGGAATGTGGGTGTGAAGAGAAGTCTGAAATGTTTAAAAACTGGATGCTTTTTGTACATAGTATGGTTTTCAGGATTCATAATTGAGAATAATGATTGATGCTCAGGGGAAGCTACTTTCTTTTTCATTTGGTCATTTGAAATGAATAGTATACTTCTGTTATAAGCTCAGACAGTGATGATAAAAGCAGTACTTGTCTCTGTCAACATTTGTGAAAAATAAGTGTCTGGAGATTTCTGAATGTTTTATTTAATGATGAGAATAGTAAATCTGTCCTTTGTAGTGTCTGGATGAGCTGTCTTGTATCAAAACATTATTAATTGATTTTTATACTTTACAGCTCTGTTTTGGGAATAAGTACTGGAAGGAAAGCCAAAAGCTCCACTCTGGATTTTAAGAACTGTATTGGAAAAGAGTTAAGGGATTGATTTAGTTTTCTAGCTTAGAAATTTTAGGAGGAGGAGGAAAAAGGAGGGACTTCAGCTGCCTATTTGCTTTGTTTGCCAGCAGTCTCAAACTAGTTACATCATCACAGGGGGATGGTTATCCATTTCTGTGCAAATATCTTGGTTTATGAAGATAGGCATCCAGTGAGGCCTTTATTTTCACTTAAATCTGTTAACAACATTAAATTGTGGAAGTAGGGATTTACTGGGATTGCTGAACTATAGATTTGTTTCTTTAGATAAGAATACTGTCAAGGCCAGTTGTCAGCTTTTCTAGAAATATGGGGTTTTATGTTCTGGAGACAGTCTATACATTAATAAATTCCTTACACACTGTGTTTTGTCTTTATTCTGAAACTCATAGTGTAATGTCAGATGGTAGTGTATGGATAAAGGACTATGTATGTTCGTAACAAGGCTTGCTTCAGCTTGAGTAAGAGATATTCTGTGAGTTTTCTCCCCAATTTAGAAATGCATTTTCAGGCACAAATAGCTATTCAACAGGAATTTGTGTGGTAAGTTAACCCTTATATGTATTTTGCCCTCACAAGGGGACATTCCTTTGAAGGTTCTAAAGCAGGTTAGTTTCAGTTTAGTTGAACCATGAGTTTTCTATATGCTTGTGTTTGCTTTTTCTCCTCCTACTTGGAAGGCATACACATTCTTAAAATCTTTAGAATATAGTAAAGTTTGTTCTGCTGCTTTGGAAGCTGAGTGTGCCTGTAATGTGAGGAGATGACTGTAGGCCAGAAATAGAGAAGATGGGAATGGAGATGGGAGGGTTCAGTCTCCCTGTTCCTGGCAATGGCCAGCTGCCAACTGGGCTGAAGCTGTAAGGTTAAACTGCAGCTCTGGGCTCAGAGTGGCCCCCAGCACACGTTCTGTGGCCTCAGAGATGCCAGTGTCTCTTTTGTCCCTCACACAGATTGGATAGATCATTGGGGAGGCCTTTAGACACCTTGAGAGCAGACACCACGCACATAATGCTGTTTTGCAGGGCAGAAACATATGGAAGTGTGGAAGTCAGCTGTTTATTCTCCAGCTGTAAAATAATGCTAAGAAATCCTGTGGTGCAACACATTTTAGGGGACTATTCAGATGAAGTATTGAACTCCCTGGACTTGGGGGAGTCCAGGGAAAAGAGAGTACTGTGTCTAGTACCATCATTATTTCCTTTTGTATTGTGATGTACGTATCTCCTAACTGCTGTATACTCAGGAGCAGTCTTCCTGCTAAAGACCCCTCTGTGGTCTCTTGGAAATAAGAGTGTTTATCTGAAACAAGAGCAGTTCCTTTGTGAGGGATGGGCCTGCTGAGGACATGCAGCATGCACTGGAGAAAGGTTTTCCCCTTTTTACCTTTTCAGGTAATAGCTTTCTTCTTTCTGAAAGCCAGAAAAGCCACGCTGAGGCAAGGGGAGCGGGAGACAAGAAGGGCTGAATTTGGAAGGAGGGAGTTGGGTTAGACACGAGCCAGGGCTGCTTCCGCTGGCATTACAGGGATTGGGGTGGGGGAGAAAAATGGGTGCAGAAAGCTGTTGGCCTGTTCAGTTGGGAGGGGTTATGGGGCTGGGGGTCACAAGTCAGTACCAGCCCTACATCCCCTGTGCTGTGACAGGGAAGACAGCTCTGAATGTGAAGGTGTTGGGAGCTGCAGTGGCAGTGGATTGATTCTCGCTTGGTTTGAACCATCTGTGCTCGTGTATTGTTTTTGTTTTTACCTTGCAGAAATGGCTTCGTCCCAGTTATGGTTTTGTACATGTGCTAATCTTTGGAAGGAGTTGTGTGAATGAGTTTTTCTTTTAATGAATAGTGGATGTTCTTTCTACGAAGTTTCATGTGGAAAAAGAGTGAAGAATTGTTTGTCCTGTACTAAAAACAGGGCCACGTCTGCTAATAGGATTTCCATCTACTATAATGTAACTATAAAAAAGAAACTGAAGAGCACCTATAGCTAAAAACTGCAACTAGGTGGTCTCTCTAAAAATCAGAATCATTTGCAGACTACTCAAAACAGGAAAAAAAAGGGTTATCTGTACTAACAATACTTTGAGAGGGAACTGTCCTGTGGTTATGAAAGCAGGTGTAAGAAATTCATACTCATATCTGTGGTACATTAGAAAGGCCAGTTCTATATAATTCAAATTTTAAAATTCTCATCAGGCTTTTATTGGTATATAGAATGAATGAAAATACAGATTGCATAAACCTTCAGTGGTGAAACCTACAAAAAATAGAAGTGCCCAACACAAATCCATTGACCTTTTGTCCCATCTAAAGAAAAACAATCCACCTGTGCCGCGAGGGACAAAGAAGTTGAAGCCTTAATTATTGGTTTAATTGCTCATATTTTTATCAAGAGATGTCACAGTATTTCAAGTGATCTGGTTTTTAGATGTAGAGCTATAGGGAATAATTTATGTGAAGGATTTTGAACTAGGAGATGATTTTACAATAGAATTTTTTAAAGTGCATTTAACAAAAATGGAGAGCTTTTTTCTTCCACCTCCTTTATGTAAACATCTGTACTTACAAAAGCTATTTTGTTTTCCCAGTTATAATTCTTACCATCAGTTTCATCTAATTATCCAGTTACAGTTTGTTTTTTAAAAAAGAAATGTAGGAATTTGCAGGTATTTTTGTAACAAATAATGTATAAATATCCATCTGAAACAACAACCAATAAAAATTGCTACTTTAAGGTTTATTTTGGTAAGACTTTTTTCCCAATCAGCCTGCTATAAAGGTTTGAAACTTTTCAGTTTTGGAGTGGATCCGCTTTGCCTGTCATTAGACTTTCAGTTGCTTACAGCTGTGTTTAACACTTGCAGACATTGACTATGGGAGGTTTATATCAAGCACTCAAAGCAGGGGTCAGTAAGAACATTTGCGCCTGATGTGCCTCCTTGATCCTTAGCAGCAGCATTTTAAAATGTTGCAGAAAATGAAATCAATTCCATCATTGTATTATGGCAGTCAGATTTGCAGTGATTCTAAGTAGGTATAACCAAATATTCCTGTTCTATGGATATTTTCATATATTATCACTGTAAATTAATTTTTGTTCTTTTTTATGAAGGACTACTGGCTGTCAGTGTCTTTCAGGTGCCTGTCAACATATCGCCATAGCTCTTTTCATGTGTACACATTAAAAATTACCATATCCATAGGGAAAATATTTTAATTGGAGAACTTCTTTTAAATATTTTATGAGTAAAAATGTAGCTATAAAAGGCTTCGTCCTTTAAAATTGCAGATGCAGTAAGATGTAGGTTAAAACCGAGATGTGGTCTTAATTCACCTGAGCAATATTTATATTTAACTGTGTTATAAAACATACGTAAAATTTACTCTTTGAGACTAGCGCAAATTTGATTCACAGTAAGAATTTTCAAATGCAAATTCACACAACTTTGTTAGCATAAGAGTATGTTTTAGCTGAGAATGCATTTGGTCTGTGCAATAGGAGAACCTCTGAAAGCCTTAAAAACATCAGAAGGGACAGGACACAATCCCATTGACATAGTCATCTGTATACTAAATGGAAGATATATAAATGAGGGTAATGTTGCTTTTTATTAGTTTGTTATTGCTGTATGCATTTTTGTTTTAATTCTATTTTTAAGGCTCTTAAGCATTGCCTGAAAGAACATGCTGCATAATTCTTGTTTTACTCTCTTTTGCAGGTGTTTATTTTCCTTGATTACATCTATAGTACTTCCTTGTGTCCTGGGTGACTTAAGAACTTTGGTAGACATTCAGTTTGAAAACTGTTTATGGGAGGAGAATGTAGTCTGCTGTCAGGTGCTTGGGTTCAAAGGGGAGTCTGCGATGGCTGCAGGGCTTTTTAATTTCTTATAACTGCACTGAACTCTTGAAATCTGGAATCACAACTTTTACTTTTTCACAACAGTTCCCTTTTTATGAATTTCAGTAAAATTTTCTGGTTAGGATGCATTAAGTTTGTTTACTTTGTTTTAAAGCTCACTTGGAATTGCTTTCTTAATTTCAGAAAGGTGGCATTATTAGGCCTGTTTTTCTAATATTATCCAATAATTCAGTATTTTAATGCAGATGTATTTAGATTAATACAGAAATCTGTAGGCAACCAGTTGGTTTGAGGCGAGTGTCGTCTTCAGCTTGCAGAGGTGCAGAGCTGTGCGTCCATGCTGTGAAATGTCAAGTCATAAATCTAGTGTAGGAAATACTTTAGAATGTCTAGTGTCTTTTTTCCTACAACTTAGAAAATGAGACCAGTCCTGAAGTAAAAATATTCCTGGTAAATAAGTTAAATTGAGAAGTGTCTTAACCTTACATCAGAGTATTCATGTGTGGGGATGGCAGTGGTTTAACTAAGATAGTATAGTGTGATTTCATGTATTCAATTGCTATCATTTGTATGTATTGAACTCGCTTTCCCCTAAGGTGCTTTGAGATAATATTTCTATTTGTTTTTTCAATGTCAATTTTTCCATGTTTAAGACTATCTTTGAATATTTTTCTATTAAAGAAATTAATTAATGGTTTAAAGTCAAATGTTATTATCTTGTTTTGTTCTTCCCCATTACACGCACACAAAGTAGATGCTTAGCTTCATACAGTGGAATGGATTTTTGTTCTAGTTGGGGTGTTTTAATTTACATATGCAGTAGGAAAGTTATTCTTCAGTGATCAAGGATTCTGTGAATGGTGCTTTTTAACTGGCACCCTGCTGAGTTACCACCCTCAACAGAGAAGCTGTAGCTGTCCTGTGTCAGGTGATGGGGAGACTGACTTAAATCAGTCACATCTAGTTTTTCATGTGTTCAGAGTATACTTCAGAGTGACAATCATAGAAAAGTTCAGCATTTCACAGCTTACTAGTTGTGTTAGAAGTAGGTTTTAAAATTTTAGGAAAATTGAGGTTTTAAAATATGAGGAGAATGATTACTTATATTGGACTGAAAAGGTAAATGGCAGTGGGAGAGGAAAATAAATTTCAGTGTTGTATTTTCAGGCTCTATTAATATACAGTCCAAAAACCATAGATCTGTAAATAATTTCCAAGATTGTGGTGAAAATTATGTTGGGTTTTTTTTTTTTTTTTAAGGCAGATAAATGGGATTAAACACTATGAATGGCTGGAGCCCACCTTCCCATCTGAAGTGCAGAAATTTTTATGAACTAAGAAATGCAAGAAGTTGTGGGCAGTTTTTCTGTGATGCAGGTTAATGATGTTCATGTTTCCAGAGGGAAGAGGTGATGGGTATGAGAGGAACCTTCCTCTCTCCATCTTGAAAATCTGTAATGTAAGAATATATTTGAGACTTAAGCTTTCCTTTTTAGCAATTTTCTAGAGCTTTTTTCATTAAATTCTCCATGTACAAGAAATCAGCACCTCTGTCTTGTTAATTTAGGGAAAGTTAAGATTAATTTAAAATGCTCCAAGTGCTGTATTTGCTGTAGAAGAGGTGCTTTCCTGGCATGGACTGGGAGGAGCCTCTCATTTTGACTAGCTGCTGTTACCACATTAATCCTGCTTTCATAGTTAGGCTGAGGAACATCGTTCTTGTCTTCACAGGGAATGCCCCAGTAACCAGCTTCCTTGTTCCTTTGGTCTCCAATAGGTGGCTCAATTTAAGAATGTGTATTAGCTCTTTCCCATCACTGTTTCTACATGGAAAGGGAAATTTTCATTTGTGTTGGTTCAACAGTAGTATTTCCTGGCAACATAATGAACTTGATCCTGCACGTTTTCAGAATGTGGGCTCATCAGAAGTTCTTGTGACTCATGAGCATAGAACTTTTTATCCAGTTAAATTTTTTTCCAATAGAGTATTAAAAAAACCCAACCCAGGCGTATACTACTGGAAGTTCCCTTTGTACCCACTTAATGTTGAAACATTTCTTTAGAAGGAGGGACATTACTCACGTAAGGAACTGTACTTTCTTTCATAAGTTACTCCTGCCTCATTGGTCAGTATCAGTCTCACATCCTCTTCTTGTGCAGATTAATTATTTTGAGCTGTCTTCTCCATCTGTTACCAGATTTGGGAATGCAGCTTTCCACAGTTCACCTGTGTGTTTTTACCCATGCTTAAAACATATAGGCAAAAACCCTCTCAACCCTAGCCCTTTTAAGGCTTTTTATTTCCTTTGTCTGCATTGTTTTTTTTTTTGTTTCATTTACTGCTGTGTGCAATGATCTCATCAGAAAGTTATACTGAAAATCAACTCTAACTTTTATGTCAACATGCTGACTTCTTTCACTTCCACAGATTTCACTGTACAGCTAGAATAGCTGTGCTTCACTAGTTTAACATGAAAAAGGACCCAGTTATTATCTTGATAGTGTCTGCTTTTCTGGAGTTAAGTCATGTTTGCATCTGGTGGAGTTTGTGGAAACCAGTTTTTCTCAGTACAGAGACTGTGGACAATTGAACAACTGTATGAAATCTTCAAGAATATTTTTTTCAGTAAGTGTTGTATACCAGATGGTTTTGAGACCTCTTTAGCTATCTGTTTTTAATCTTTGCTGCTTCAGACCTCAAAACTTAATTTCCCCACCTGCTGATAAATGTAAGGTCATAGGAATTGCCATAGTGGGTCAGACCATCTGTTCTTTAATTAGAAGCAGTAGCAGATGCTTGGGATGATGATGCACAAAAGAAAAAAAATCTACGATAGGCAGTTATGACAGTAATATACTCTGGGGTGTATCTCTGTGGTTCTGTTAGTTTGACTTGTGTCAAAAGACTCAGAGACTTTGGTATCTATTTGAGCTCTTTGTTATTCAAATATTTTTTGTTACAATGTAATTTTATCCTCTGTGCTTCCCTTTAATGCTGCTAAACTTCTGGTGTGCAGTCCCATATCCCTTAGCAGTATGTTCCCTAGGTAGAGGTATGAAGAGGCAGCCCTTTTTGTTGATTGTAAACTTGTCAGTTTTCATTTGGCTGAACATAATCGGTTGTTCTTATAGTATTCTGGGGAGGAAATTCTTCTCTGCCTTTTGTGTACTGTTTTCTGTCTTGGCAGGGCAGGGGAAATCTCAGTCTTCTTGATTTCCCCCTTCATATTGATATTTCCATGCTGCTTATTATTCTTGGGTTGTCTCTCTGTAAGGCTTTTAACTAAATGGCAGTGACTGGATGATTCCAATTTCTCACCATGTTTCAACTGAGAAAACACTGTTAGTTCCTAGGAGAGATGACTTTTATTCTTTTGAAAATGTGTAATTCTGAGGAAATACCTTCAGAATTTTGGCTTTAAATTGAGTTGTAATGGTGAAGATGGCTTTGCAAGGGAAATATTGGCTAAACCTGAAACATTACTGCAGGCAATTATGTGGCGGGGGCAGAGCCCCTTTTGGTGGGCTCAGAGGATGTTTATGCTTCCCTGCGTAATCCTACATCCAAAATGAGAAGCAGTACTTTCCTTTTTTTGTACAGCAACTAGAGTAGTTCTTGAAAGATTCTCAAACTGGGGTGGTCAAATTCTGGGTTTTGGTAAGTAGCCAGCAGCCTTATTATCTAAACAGCAATTCCCAAGCCAGTGGTTGTGGCAGCTACAGCTGTGCATGGAACACAATAGAAACTTGTGGGGTTTTTTGGTACCTTGTGCTGGTTAAGAGCACTTGGTATAGAAACCAACTGTTGTAGATCAAGATTAAAAATACCTCTGCAAAAGAGGCTTTTATTCACTTCATTCGTACCAGTTTTGCAGGGGGAGTATTAGTGAAGTATTGCTTGGATATTGCCAGCCTCCTTAAATAGCTTATATTATTCTGCAGAGATGCTTAGAAAACCCATGAAACCTCAAGGTGAGTACAAGTTAGTAGTGAAGAAGTGGGTAGGATTTGGGGGCATGGCTGAGAAGACAAGTTGGAAATTTAATGGTGGGGAGAGAGCTTCTTGTGAGATATATTAGTGAGGAGAAATGAAGTGTTGAACCCTATCCTAACTACCAGGGGAATGCAGTTGTTTTTCTAACCTGCTTCTGAGCATTAGAGCCAGCCGTCTTTGTTGTGCAGTGTTCAGGTTTCCAAGGAGATGTGAGATATTTTTATGAAACTGAGAAATTGAGAAATCATGGGAAGAGGAATTTTAAATGCATGTCAAACCTGAAGATAGTGGCAGGAAGAACCAGTGTAATGGGCAGTATTTTAAAGATAAATTTGAAGTGCCACATGACTGAAATTGTCTTTTTCACCAATGGTGATGACTTTAGTGTTTAACTGAGAGCTATTTTAGGATGATAAACAACATTCCATTCATTTTCAACTGCTTGGAGGGGAGACCAAGTGCCTTGCAATAGATGCTGTTTATTCCAAAGTCTGCAAAAATTCTTTACTCGGGATCAGAAACCCTGAAATGTTACTGAGAATTTGTTTGTTTAAAGAATCTGCATATCGAATTCTTGAGCTAGCTATTTGCATTGGGAATGTTCAATTAATAGATTTTGCATGTTGAGCAACTTGGCAATGTTCTGTGCCTAGAATGCTGAGAGCAATGTAAGATTGTTTGAAATGCTCAAGTTAACTTCATGAGGAAATTAGGGATCTTCAGTTGATAGCAGCATGTGTGCTGTATAGGATTGGTTTTCCTGTAAAAGATAGTCAGATCTAGACTTACTTAGGCTTTGGAGTTCTTGGTGGTTGCAGGGAGTCCCTTGAAGCTGCCAGATGAGTGGGTTAATTTTGCTAATTGTGAAGACATGCTTGTGTTTTGTGAAAGACCTCATGATTTAGTAATCAAGAGTTGGACTTCTGTATTGGTGGTGGCATCACAGTGTTTGTTACAGGATGTTTAAGTGCAGCACTGTTAAAATTAGATAAATGTGATTGCAGCAGACTTACAAACTAAAGGAGAGTCTGATTATCATTTGTGCTTATTGCAAATTACCTACTTGCTGCTGTATGGCCTGTTTGAACTTAAGATTTTTTCCTAGTCATACATTGCTGTTGATTTGTTGTGGTTCTGATTTTCTATTTCTTCTGTTTATTTTAACCCTTTTGGGATTTCATTTCTATGCCCATGCTGTCACTAAATGTGCTGGTCTCTGTTGTGGTTACAGTACTGTTCATGCACTTTTGGTATGGTTGGCATGTTGAATGGGGCAGGTAGGACATGTAACAGGAATTAATGGGGAATCTTGGAAAATTCAGAAGGATAAGCAGAAATGAAAAAAACTGACCATGTAGATGAGAATCTGAGGTGGAAGCCTTGGAGGGGACTGTAGTTCATGTTGGGGGAGGAATAGTTACAATGAATGTAGGTAAAAAACATTGCCTCCAACTTCAGGGTAAATAAGGTTGTGAATCAATCAACAATGAACTATATGTCTATTGGAAATCAGTCTTCCTCAGAACTACTTGTTTAGGGAAGCCAGCAACCCACAGCATTGTTGGCCCCTCAACTGTGATAAATCTTATTTTTTCTGTAGGTCAATGAGTATTTTCTTTACAAGCAGGCAATAATGGGGCTTTTAAAGATATGTGGAACACCTGATTTAGTTAAAACTCAACAAAGTATGAATATTTTAGAGTTTCACTAGAAAAAAAATCAAAAAAACAACCCTAAAATGCAAAACATGGTCTTGAACTTTTTGGTAGAAGAGTCCTTCCTTTTTATAAGTTTAAAATATTTTTTCTAAAATTCTTTTAGTTGTCATATCTCTTTATGATGGTTTCCTGCTTTTACTTTTAAGGCACTAGGTTTTGTTTTACTGACTATTCTAGGAAGGAATAATCTACATTTACTTAACAACGTATCAAACCTTAATTTCATCCTGTCACCAATGAAGATATTTGAACATTAATGTAAGCAAGCACGTGAATTGAAAACTTTGTGTTAATGAAAATATTTGTAATAAATTTGAAAATACTGTTATTGAGAAATCACAGAACACAATGAATTGCAGAAGTTTGGATGAGTACAGAAGTGTTAAGAAGTTTTTTTTAATTGATGCAGAAAACGAGATGTCTTTACAAGCTATCACCATTTATGGTTTTCAGTTAAATATGGTGATTTCTTCAAGTAGCAAGCCTCTGAACTGTTCTGATGATTTGAGTTCTGGCTTTGCTGGAATAACATATTCTTGAGATCAAGATAATAGAAAAAAGCTAGAGTGATTTCAAACAGGGACTGAAAATGCAAAAGCTTTGGGTTATAGTAACAAACCTTACTGCAGGTTACATTACCTGATGTATAGGAGCAGTTAAGTTGTTTCTCATGTATATAATGGCTTCAGACTTAAGTTAGGTTTAGATGATGCATTAGGAGGAGACACTGTCCTGTCAGGGTAGTGAGGCACTGGAACAGGTTGCCCAGAGATGTTGTGGGTGTTCCATTCTGGGAAGTGTTCAAGTCTGGGTTGGATGGGGCTTTGAGCAAATTGGCCTTGTGGAAGGTGTCTCTACCCATGACAGTGGTGTTGGGCTAGGCCATCATTAAGGTCCCATCCAACCCAGACCGTTCAATGACTTCGGCATTATATGTGTGGAAAAGGTGAAAATGTGAGGGGTAAATTAAATAAGGGTCAACTAATGAGAAGAATATAGGTTTTTTTTTCTGTTTGCATCGGCTTGCAGAGAGCTTCAGTGAGCACTTCAAGTTATTGAGACAAACTTTCCAAATTTTACTGTAGAGAGCAAAGTGAAGATTTTTTTGGAGTGAAACCTTAATGCTAAAGAGGAATTTCAAAATTAAAATAAAATTATCATCTGTCAGGAGAGATTCATTAGCTGCTATTCAGTACTGAAAACTGAGCAAAATGCTTGTGGCCAGCTAAATCAATATGAATGTGTTACATTTCTGTATTTTTTTTCCTTGCACGCATAACGAAACATGTCTAAATTTTGATTTAGGCATGGTTGCAGTTGGTTCATGTCCACTGTATTTAAAACTTTTTTGAAAGAAAATTATGCTTTTCTGAGAATCGGTTTTATTTTAAGGAACGCTAAGCACAGTTTTTTACATAGATGAGATGAGTTCTGTCTCTTCAGTTATCTCCCATACAAAACTGACACCAAATTTTATTAAAGGCATGGTTTGCTGCTGTGAACATTAAACTTGTTAAGCCTTGTACAGACAACCCTTCCTACATGTAGTTCCTTAATAATTTCATCCTTGAAGATGCTTTGTAGAGTATCTAAAATTGCACACATCTTGCCTAAGGGAAGGTCTTAATTGTGGTATGTATTTTGTTGTAAAGTCAGAAGATTAGTGTCTTTGGTAGGTTAAGTAATCAAAACAGTAGAGGTCTGGCTACAGCAAAATGCTGTGGTCTCCTCACAGGGTGTGTGTCAAGCAAATGTTCTGACTTTTTTTTCTCTGTGAGAGATTTCTGCTCTTGCCTGCATGTAAGTGTCATATGGCTGAATGAAATTTGGTACTCTGAATAATCATTGCTACTTGTGTAGTAGCACATCAGCAGCCTTGAAATGGGCCTGTCCCTTCTGAGCTGCTGCCTCCTGTCTTAGTGCGTTTGTGTGCGCAGACTCACCTGCCCTCTGGTGCCAGAGCTGCAAGCAGGGAATGCAGTAGCATTCCCAAGTGTTCAGTCTCTGAAGTTGGGAAGGTGGTTATGCACTCCTCTACAAAAGAGGGTAGAAAGGTGGTATCTCTGTAAGTGATATGTTTAATGTGCAAAATAGCTGTGACACTATAGGCCTAATGCTTTTCCTTTCTGTTGTGAAAAACTGTGTACCTTTGCACAAGCTTTCATCTTCTGTTTTCATCTGAGAGAAGAGGGAAGGCATTATGCTTTCCACCTAATTATGTTTTATACTTTACATGGGGACTTCTGTTTCACATCCAGGAGCAATTCAGAGCTGTGTTGTGGCTGATGCACTTCTCATCTCCACCGCTGTCATCTTCTCTGAAATGCTGTCTGTGGATATAGATTCATACAATTGTTTGTTAGAAAAGCCTGCTAAGTTAATTGGGTCTAACTCTGGACCTAATACTCCCAAGTTTGTCAGTAAGCCACATCCCCAAATGCCTCATTTAGACATCTTTTAAATACCTTCATGGATGGTTACTCCACCACTTTCCTGGGCAACCTGTTCCAATGCTTGTCAGTCCTTTTGGGGACAGTGTTTTTCCTTAATATCCAGTCTAAGTAACCAGTACAACTTGAAGCCACTTCCTCTGGTCCTGTTGCTTATTACTGTGGTAAAGAGACCAGCTCCGCCTTTGCTACAACCTCCTTTAAAGTACTTTTAGGTATTCAAGGAAATGCAGTGGTGTGAGTCAATGCCATTAAAAATGCTGGTGAAACAGCATAGTTAAGTAATAGGACAGTCTCCTCATGATCTTGAATTTGGCCCTGACTGTGGGGTCACAGCATCTACATCTGCTTTTGTCCTTGAGACTTTCTAATACTGTGCAATGAAGAAACCACATTTATGGCACTCCATGTGTAAGGTTACCTGTGCATTATTCAGTTTGTAAAATGAGTGGATGTCTTTGGTGCTAATTAAGCATCATCCGGCCGGGAACCAATTACCCGTAAGTACCCAAAATAGCAGAAGCATGATATGGTGTTGCATCCCAGGGAGGATGAAACATTTCCCTAGCCAATGCTTCTTCCTTAGCTAACAAGTCATATTCATTTTATCAGTTGCATTTACATGTGAGAGCTCTAAGCAGAAACCTCAGGGCATTGTAGTGCTTAATGTATAATAAATACTCTTTGCTTTTTTAATGGCTAGATGAAAATACAATTTAAGCTTTTATCAAGAATCTTTGTAAACGTTTTATCAGACTTTAAAACTAATCTTTAATGTGTTTTTTTTTAAGACGTCTGGCAAAGAAAATTTTCTTAGTAGTGTTGTCACTCATTCTAAAGGGGAACAAATGGCTGCAGCTGAAAGCTGTTTGTCAGTTCCTTAATGGAATGGTTCTAAGAAGGAAACAAGAGTATTCTAGCAGTACAAACGTTTGGTAGTTTAGGGAATTAGTGCTGCTAAATCCAGTAGGTGACTGTATGTGTGTCAAGACTGAGGTACATTGATGGGTCTCAAAACCTTGTTGTGTTTGTGCACTGGATCCTGGAGTCTGTTTCCCATTAAGTGAATCAGGTGCTTCCTTTTTACAGCTGTTTAAACTGCAAAGAGCACTTTTAACTGCACTGTGATATTCAAGAGGCATGTCACATGTTACTCTCAGTAGTTCTCATCTTTACAAGAAAGTTAGGGAACTATTTGTTTTTTTCTTAAATACTCAAAATAAATATTTCAATAAAATATTGAATGAAAAGCCCTAAAAGCTATCCCTTTGCTATTTGGCATTCACCAATATCTCTTTTGCCTTCATTTGATATGGTGTCTCTCACATGAGTAGACAGTGGAGAAAACATATTCCTTGACCTGCATCTATTCCTTTGTGTAGAGAAGTGTTACAATGTATATCCATGTTTCATGATTTTTTTAAAAAACCGAATGAGACAGTTATTTCCCTGTGGGGAAATGGCATTCTAATTTTTTGCTTTTAGCTCAGGGATATGCTGTTATTATGATTATTTCCTGTTAGCCCCGCAGGTTGCACTGGTGAAAAGTGTGTTTGCAGAACTTTTTAGTGCAGCTTAAAGAAGCTGCTGGAGAGCATGGTTCCTGTTTGGGTTTTTTTGGTTTCCCCTGCTGAAGATAGCACATGCCTCAGGAGTGAGACTTTCCAGCATTTGAAACAGTAGATTCTAGCAAACAAATTGCATTACTTCTGTGAAGTGAATAATCTGTCTAATGGATGGCACGTGTTATGTCACGGTGTTAAGGAAATCAATTCCAGCAGATGTGCAGCTGTCTCCCAGCCTCCAGCTGCTGCCTCTCTTATGCTTCATACCCAAATGGCTTGGAAAGTATTTTTGGTAACAGGGAAGGTGGATTTTGATGTATTTTAGGCATCTTGGGCTTAAAAAAGCATTTGATGTTTTGTTGATTATGTTGCCTTAGAAATTGTTTGGTCTGAGTCAATTTCTAAATTGGACAGTAAGATTAGATTCTAACCAATAGTAACCATGAACAAGATTTAAAAAATTTAATATTCATTTATTTTATATGTATAAAATTATATTTATTATACTATATGCTATTATATATAATTTTTATGTACTTTAATAATGGATTTCTCTGACACATAGGATAATCCTTTTATTATTATGGTTCCTCTGTATTTAGAAAAAACCCTACAAAAGTTGTAATTGTTTCCAGAGTTCTGTATATGCAGCTTCTCTGTGGAGCTTAAAACATTCAAAGAAGTTTTTTGCAAAATTAATTTTTTTGCTTTCATTTAAAACAATTAAAGCTTCCTATTGACCTTGAAGTTCTCTTGTGAAATAACATTTGACTTTTTAAATATCTTATGAGCTCTTAGTTTAATACAGAAATGCCTTAAAAGAAAAAGGTGTCCTGATTCTGTTACTGTCATTCTCTTTGGTGGTTGTGAGAAGCAGTGCAGTAAATACTTTAATTCCTGGAGAAATGTCCTTTAGTAATATTAAATAATGGCTTTAATGATAATACTGCATAGGCAATTCTTTTGCAAGGAAATTCAGTGCAGTGGTACTGGTGTTAGAACTTGGTCTTTTCGTGCTGTTATTATGCACAGTAAAATTCACAACACAGTGGAAGAATGAAAAGTGACAGTTGCTTGTTACAATTTAAATGGCATCATAAAAAATTACGATCCATGCGAGAACTTTTAATCGATCTTTTTATGCACAAGTATAATCCTGACGTGTTGCCAAGATGAAGGTGCGTGTGAATAAAATTACCAAGTTTTCTGGTTAATTGCATAGATTTATTTATCACTCTTCTCCTTGAAGCAGCACTTCTTTGGAAGGCTGAATTTTAAAGATTTTTACCGGATTTGGGGGGATTCTCTTTTTACTTAAATGTTTACAGTACTTTTACAGTACTTCTTTGTATTTATTAGAGAGGTTCTTAAATTGGCTATGTGCAGTAGATTTTATATATCATGAAATCTGCTACCTTTTTCCCTTTTTGTAATATATTATTAATTACTTTCTTTGAAGTCTTTGCCAATACTGTACAGTACTGAAATCGTTGTAAAGTGATTGCTGTATGATATTCAAGTCCTACCTGGTGGAAATGTTCTTTCAGTTGTCCAGTCAGTTATGTAGGATATCTTCCTTCATGTAAACAATTGATCTAACTGCTACAAGAATAAATGTACATAGATCTATCTGTGCAGAAATATAATTGTAGATATTATGTCTCTGATAGTTATAACATAAATAACTTTTTATCTGAAGGTTCTCAAATTGACATCTTCAGTTATTAGATTTGTCACGTGCCTAGTCTTTCCCCAGGAGTTGCAATAAGTGTCAGTGTCTGGTATGCAGGAAAAGATGTGCCAAGAATAATGTATAGAGTATTTTTTAAACTGCTATTATTGTGACATCTTCCTTTAACAAACAAGAATTTATAAGCATGTCTGCTCAGATTGGAAGTTATAGTCAATTAAAATGAGGTTCTGTAAGAGAAGTGTTTGATGGTCTCATGAAAGAGAGTGTTGATATCCCAGCTTTTAATACTGATGATGTATTATCCAGAAGACCCTTCATGATGAGTTGCCCATAAAATCTTTGCTTAAAGTATTGATGTATTTGGCAATTCACAAAGCTACATGGGCATGCTGACATTTCTCATCTTGGGCTTTCAACTGGAGGAATCTTAGTTTTGAACAGAAGAGTGTATTTGAAGTTTTGGTTCCTTCACAGTTAACTCTCTTGATTTTATGGTTTTGAGATGCAGATGCTGAAAATAACTGTAAGGCATTTACCTCTATTTCTCTTCTGCTGTGCAAGTCACTTGTGGAACTTCAGTTACCCCAAAGGTGTCTGTTTCCTGTGGCCACACTTTTTCTGATGCATATGGATTGTTTTAGTGTAGCTCATGTTGCATGGAAAAGTCTTGGAACGCAGCTACAGCTGGGGTGCAGAATATCACATTGGCATGGAAGTAATGCTGTATCTGCTAAATAAAATAGCCACCCAGCTCACTTATCACTGGCTGCTGTGTGGTAGCTATGTCAATTAAAACAGAGGAAATAGCCCTGGTTAATTCTGCTGCTTTGGATACACTTCAACCCTATGTGTCCTTTACCATGGCTTTGTGCATTTCTCCTTGAAATGCTCTGCTTGGTTCTCTCTCTTTTGTGCTTTATTTCCTGCCGCTGCTCAGGACTTTTGCACAGTGTAGAGTTACGTACCCTGATATTTGCCCACTGTTTGAAAGGATTCAACGGCCCATTCGGAACATCAGCTGTCTGAGCTGATGTGTGATGACTTTTCTTAAAAGGATTGTGTTGTGCTATGCTTGTGTCTATGCATGTTTTGAAAAATCAGTAAACTCTAGTGTATGGTATGTTTCAAGTGTTGGTCATATCATTTTTGTTTTGTACTCAGATTCTTTTTTTATGATAATTCTTGATGTAAACTGTTGGTAATTTGGCATCCTACATTTCTGCCCTGGTGTAGACAAGCTGGTTATGCAACTATTGCTTTATTAATGCAGCTTTACAAAAATCTGTTGTGTAATCTCCTTAAAGCTTGTGAGACATTAAGGTTCTTGGAAGCATATCTTTCTATGATCATCATAGGTAATAACCCTTCCAGTATTTCATGACAAGAAATTAGATGACATACCTAAATAAGATGCGTCTGCCCCAGGAAATCTGTGTTGTCATTTAGCAGACACTTCAGTCTCCATTTAAAAGATTTGGTTTGTCTTGGAGAAGACCCTCCTTATCTATTCTGCCAGCAAAGTAAATCAGCCAGGCTGTTTAATATGTGAGAATTAAAATAACATGCTGGGTTTTTTTTCTGGTCACTAGGGAAACCTCTAGAGTCAAGAAAAATTGATGTGTTATTCCATATCTTGCATTTTCAACAGTAGAACAAAACAATTTTTGCTCATTTTTATTCTGCAAATTTAATGCTAGTAATTGACTAACAAGTGTGACTGAACTTGATGACTTTTGCCAGCTTCTGCTGAATTAGGCTGTGAACAGTTCTCTTCATATTTGTATGAAGATATTCTAGCAAATTAAGAAATTTTAGGAGTCACCTGGGGATTGTTGCTGAAATGTCTCTCTTAATCTGAGAATCTTTAGAACCGCTAGTATTTTTCCTTGACAAAAGTCTGTTTCTACCCTTGAGTGGTATACTCTGTTAATCATTTAGTGATCTTTTTAGAGTTTTCTTGGTTTCTTGATCACTTAATAGTATCAAGAAAGATTCACTGAGGATAGCACTGGAGTTGGATTATCCAACTGCAGTGATTTTTGGGGAAGCTATATGGGCAGTTCAGAGTTTAAATGGCTTAACCTTTTTTTGCCAATGGTTGTTTGTATTAAGACGTAGGTGACAATGGTGGACCTGTTCCATAATTTCTGATGTTTACTGTCAATGTTTCCCTAATGAAAAACAGTTAATGGTCAGAGTAAAGAGCTCATGTTTGAAATGTGATTAAATGAAAAATTCAATCTCTTACCAAGTGATAGGGGAGATAGCAAGATATTTGTGTGTAATCTGCAACATGTCTGTAAGTGGACAGACAGGATGGTATGTTCCATGATCCAGTGATAAGCAGAAACCATTTTGTTGCTTGGTATAATTTCTTGGCACACTGATTTCTGAGAGCTTTGAGAACCACCTTAGTTCTTTGAAAAGAACTGCTTTGTAAGGTTACACCTTTGGGGATATTGAGTCACCAGCAGTAATTTGAAAGAATGTTAAAGTTATCAAGTAGCAGTTTAGTAGAATGAGTGACATCCTTAATAATTTGTGGGCTTTGCTTAATTTACCTTATGTAGTTTCATGTGTGTATAATTGCCTGGACCACCAAACTGGTATCAGGTTAAACAGTAGCTTCCCTCCATTCTTTGCTTATTTGTAATCTAGCTGTGCTACCAACAAACCTCAAAATGCTGGCTATTAAAAGGTATAGAAGGTACTACCTAGCAGATCTAGAAGGGTATCCAGAACTCTTCCTAATTAATAGTTTTTAACAAAAATGGAGATAAATGTTATAAATAGGTATATGTCAATGGTTAAAGATTGTCTGGTTTAACAGCTGAGACGAATGTTTCTAATCTTGTAAGCCCCAGAGGTGGAGAATGTCTGATGCTTTCTGTTCTTCAGTTCTGGGCCCAATAACATCTTGGCCAAAAGATTGAAAAATATTTAGAAATGTATTGGTAAACCTTGCTCTCAGCACCTCTGCTCTTAGTCACGCCTGAGCCACTTTTCCTAAGTATCTCCTTGAAAGATAATTAGCATCATAGTGAATGTAAATAGTGAGCATATTTGTGATCTTAGAGTTTTGCAAAATGGCTCCCAGAATTTGTGCATTTTGCTTAGGATTAGGTTTGGGTGTTCTTTTGCCACAATATCACTGAGTTTGTTTTCACTGGGTCTCCAAGAAAACCAGAAGAAAAGGAAAACTACTATAGTAGTTTCTTCAGGAGCAGGAGCAAATTCTCTGTGGTCATGTCACATTGTCATTAAGTGCTGCTTTCAAAGGCCTGAGGAATAAACTCTTCTAGAGACAAAACACTTTAATTTTTCATGCTTATTGTCAGCTGAGATGGAGCTCTCAAATACATTGTTGATGTTAGTGAACTTTGATTTTTACTGCAATTTTCTGTATTAAGTAAAGCAAGGTTGTATATGAGCCTTCTATTAATAGTTGTCTCTTACTCTCATGTTTCAAGGTTGTTTTTGTTACTAGCATTTTTCTGTCTGAGCTACACTTGCTAAAATAACTTTAGAGTCACAACCGTGGATGGTGTCTCACCTTTTTCATTATTTAAATATGTTGTACTTTATCTACAGTGTGCAACATTATGCTAATGTGTTTTGGAAGAAGTTGGCTGAAGCCGTACATAAAGTGATGGGGCAGCATGAGTTGCCTAAGCTGCAGATATGTTGTAACCTTTCCAAAATCCTGAATGGGTTTGAAGATGGTACATGCTAAGAAATGCTTTTTCTTCCCCCTTCACTGATGAGTTATATTACAAGTCAGTAAAGCATGTGCCAGGCACTAGGGTAAGCAATTAAAACTTAGCACAAGTGATTTACTAATCAAATATTTTCCTTTTAATTTTTAATGTGTACATTTGAAAAAAAGAAGAGTATGTACTGTTCTTTGAACCTAGACTATGAGTACTTAAAACCTCTTGTAGGAATTTATCATTTGGAAGATGCCATTAGGGATGGGACCTTTTTTCACTGAGAAAAGTCTCTCGAAAGTTGAAAAGTATATCAGCAGATACAATCTCTATATTCTGTTTCTTACTGTTGTCCATAATGTTAACCTGATTTCCCTCATGCAGGAAAATTGAGCAACTTTCTTCATATAGTCATGCAGATGTATTTACTAATAGTTCTCTAGTGAGGATTTTTCTGATACTTGCATTAGAGATACTGAAATTTAACCAGAAAACTCCTTGAGGAGATCCTTCCTCCCTGAGAAGATCCCACCACACCCCTCCGCAAAATATTATTAATTGGCCTAAAGTCTGTGGTAGTCGCTTAAAACCATAAGTTCTTGTCCTCACTGGTGTGTTAACGAATAAATACAGTCAAATAAATATCTTTGATACTTTTATCTCAAATTTTGTAGAACAGATTCTTAATTTGTATTTTGTTAATTAGGTTTTTTGTTTTCCTGGATATCAGTTAAATTTGAATATATTTACCAAAACCTTTGAGAGCAGGGGCACAGAAGGCAGAAAGAGAGGTCTGGGCTTGTACCTCTTTCTTTTCCGTAGAATCTTTTCAAGAGAAAAGTTTTGTCCTCTTTCAGCTGTTCTAGGGTTTTGACGTTTTTCCAGCTGTGGGTCCAGAGAAACTGCGCAAGGAGATGACTTGGGACAGCAAGCAAATCTCTTCTCTATAAAGACAGGTTTGGGAATTGAATGGTCTCATGGAACAGTTGATTTGGGCAACCATCCTCCTTATAGAAGGAGGAAGCAAAATCCAGTTTTGCTTCAGCTTCCTGCTTCAATATCTCCAATAACATTTTACAATGTTTACCTATGTTTTGGGGGGGAGTGTTAAGGGAAGGGAAGAAGGATGGATGGCATGCTTGGAATAGTACTGCACCACATTTGTTTGAATCTGCAATGGAGAAAAAAAATAAGTATGTACAGAATATACAGGAGGATTTGCAGTGGGATTTCCGCCCCCCCTTTGCTCTTGCTCCTTCATAGATACTTAGTTTCCATAACAACACAAGGTAATTGTTAAATGCATGCTGGGGGCTGGGTTTGTTCTTGTGCTTTTTTTTTTTCCTTTTGCTACTTATGTTTGAAAGTGTACTGCATGTAGAGTCATGTGGAACATCATGGCAATTCTGTTAATGGCTTTTGTTCTGAAACTAAAATATTCAACTGATAAACATGGTGTAATATTTGGGAATGGCATCTTGGTTTTATTACTTTGAAGCTAACTTGTGATGTAGTGTTTGTTAATGTGCAAATCTGGATTGAGGCTAAAGGAGCACATACCAAATATCATGTCTCTTGTCAGTCTTTAAAAAAAGTCAAGTCTTAAAGCATTCAAGATGTTAATAGGGATTACATAAATGCAGCATTGTGATAAACTGCAACTTGAATGCTTACCTCAATGGCAACTTGAATGCTTACCTGACTGGCTTCCAGCCAGTACTGAAAATTGCTGGTCTGAAATACCTGCCCAAAAACCCGTGATGAAATGGACTCTTAAATTATTCTGGTTTCTGGTGCACACTATCTGCTTTTTTTAGGTGTGTTAGGGTAGAAACTGGAAATAATTGCCTTTAAGGACAGAGAGCATATTGTTGCTGATGAGAAGCACTGGTGTTAGCTAACATGCTGAACCCTCTGAAGGTGAGGGGAGCACAGCTGGTTACAGCGCTTAGCGGCAGCCGGAGCAGTGCACCCTGTGGCTGAGCGGAGCGGGATGTGCCGGTGGGAGATACATCTGTTCTTTGTTGTGTGACTTTCTGGTGGGCAGAGTGTTGCATTGGCTTTACTTCAAACTTGCAGAAAGGACAGAGCTATTGAGAATCCAAGCCAAAAAGCTAAGTTATAAAAGAAAGCAAACATTGTGCTTCAGTTTGTGCTGTGTGCTGAGACTGCGGAGCTGACATTTCAGCAGGAGAACGATGTCTTCATAGACATGATGAGTACAGGCTGAGTCATGTAATTTTCAGCTTCAAAAATTAAAATTATTCTGCTGTACATAAAGTTTTTCATTGGTGCCAGCTCACTCTGAGAACTTAGTTATGCCATATTTGCCAGTGTAATTGCAACCATTTTGTCTGTATTTTCTGGGCTTGTTTGTTTGTTTTTCAAAAAGAAATGTGTGTAGGTTTTCCAGCAACTTGCCAACAGTTTGCATCTAAACAGCCGCAATGTCACCTTCTCTCTGCATTATTGTGCTAGTCGTTTATGAACTTGAGGCTTTTCCACGTAGCAAGTTTGATTGTCAAAGTTCCAATGTAGGTTTTGTCTTTCTAGGTCAGTTACAGTCACTTAGAGGTTAAACAGCAATGTGGGTTTTTTTGTTTTTTTCTTTTCATTCTGGGATTTTAATTTTTAGTATTTTAAGCAAATGGGCAGTAATTTGAAGTGTAAAGTAGAGTTAAGTTTTAGGGTGTTTGATCTTTGCTTAAGGTATACCCATGTCTTTAATGACTGGATAATCACTTTGGGAAGGGAAAAATCTGTTTCTTTGAGCTGTATTCCATGAGGTGTAATACCTGTTGATCTGATTCTGAAGTGGATTTATGTAGTGTGTTTGTACCAGTATCATCAGGGTCTGTTAGAGAAACAGGGCATATGTGGAGCTGTGCAGAATACCCTTGAAATCCAAGTGGTAGAGGGAGATAAGAGAAGTTAATTCAGTGGTTTGAGATGCAGAATCTCCAGTGTAGGAGTTAGCTTGTTGTGTTTCCATCATAAAAGAAGGAAAAGGAAAAGAAAATATGGAAAAAACCTGGAGGAATTTCTAGCAATAAGGATCAGTAATATGCATGGTTGCTCTTAAATGCTTTTGGGTCTGTCAGCATTTAGGTTTATTTCTTATTCTCACTTACTAAAGTGATTTTTTTTTTTTTAATCTCAAGTTATTTATACATCCTAAATTACTAATGGTTACATGTAGTGGTGGTATATGAATTTCATGATACTGCCTTTGTGCCTGGTTGATGATTCCAAATTCTTCCTTGTGTCTGCCTGCTTCTGTCTCCTGTATAGAGTATTATTTTGCCCTGCACTCAATCAGGGCTTTACTGTTTAGCCGAAGGTGTCTCTGTTTCCCATAACACCTCTTCAAAGTCCAGATTTGTGTGCTGTACTATTCTTTGTTATTTCCCCAGGCTCTTAACCACCTCTCTTTCTGGTCACCGTAGCCAAAGCTGTCATGGCCATCCCCAGCCAGGCCATCCTGGTTAGTGAAGAGCAGACCCAGCTGTGCATCAGCCTTGACTGACCCATGCAGTACCTGTATCAAAAGCTTGTCTGTGTCACTCTGCAATATTGCAGTCAAGTTTGGAATAAAAGCAAGTCTTTCACTGTGTAAATGCTACAATGAGTTCCAGCTGATTAAAAGAAAATGTGGTACTGTGTACAAAATTGAATAATAACTGAATAATATATTCAGTAGCCATTTGCTTTTCTGTGTAAATCAGAAATTTGGAACACTCTTTGTATGATAGTAAAATACAATAAAGGGAATATCTTTGCACATATCATCTATATTTTTATGAGACAAAGCAGATTATCTGCATCAATGCAAGCTTTAGAATCAACAAATTATTTTTACATGTGCCATGTAATCATGTGGGAGGCCTTCATTGTGAACAAGCTGGTGATATTTTTCTTCAGTCAAGTCTGAAAAGAAATTTCTGTGGTAACAGTGACATTTGCCAATTTGGTCTTAGTTATTTGTTTCTCTCTGGTAAAATGTCATTTGTCCTAATAGGAATTATTGTGTACAAGTTCTTTTTATAGAGAGATGCATGTTAACCTTGCAAACCACTAAACTAATGATTTTCGGATGCCGTGATGGTTTCATTTTTATCTCTGTCCTTTCAGTGGAAAATATTTCAAGAGGAAAATCATGAAATGTAAAACCTGGCCTTAAAAGTTGATTATTTTACTGATTCAGTTTACCACCTGATTTACACAAGAATTGTGGGTAATTTGTGCCTTACAGTTTCAGCTGCAGGTCACCTCTTAATGGGGGCTGAAGAGATCATTGAAAGGTTGACTGCCAAGAAACATTAGTATCATACTTCTGCAGTTTATTTGGTGGGTCTTGCCCGAGTGTAAATGCTGAGGCACAAACACATAACCCAGTAGTTTCTCTGGGATTGAAACCTTTACATCCTTTTTTGAAAACTTCTCATCCATATCATGTAATACCTTCAGCTTTCAACTGAAGCACACAATGAAAGATCCCCTCTTTATATGCAATAATGTTAAGTTTTAATTGTCGTGCTTCTGGTGATTTTTGAACTGTTTTCTAATTAATAAATCTTTATATTGGAGATAGTTAAAAATATTGGGTAGCTATGAAACCAAATGAAAAGCACTAGAGAAAATGTGACTGGAAAGTGATGGATATTGTTCCTAAGCAGTGAGTGTTACATCAAGATGTTGGTCTTTCCATCTCAAGGCTGAAGGGAAAGAATTTCTGGGCTGCAGTTCTCTTGCCTCTTAGCCACCAACCTCTCTTCTCATGGAGTTACCTGTATATTCAGGTGTTCTGTCTCACCTCACCTTCTGACACCACCACCTGTGATCTGGTGGTATCTGACTTGTACAGGAAGACATATTTGTTGCAAGTGGCCTCCTCTGTGATGTCTCCTTATTTTTTTTAAAATGGAAGTTTTTTACACAACTGAAAAACAAATGGAATTTTGGCTGTTCTTGTCCTCCCAGGCAGACAGAAATTTCCTTGTTATTTCTGAGGGGGAAATCCAGACCTGTACTTCTTGATATCTTTTCTTAATCTAACCCATTTGACCAGGTAAGACGGTAATAATTTCATATGATGGAATTTGCTTTCTTTTGAGAATAACTATAATAATTGTAAAGTGTTTCTTCTGTGTGACACCAGTGTCTTGGAGATTTGAAGGATGGAATTAATTTGGCTTGCTTCCATAAAACAAGGTCAGGGTTGTTTGTGAGGCTTTTTTTTTTGTACACACTTATTCATCACATGGAGCCCTTTTTTTCCCTTCTATGTCTGACAACAGATGAAATTTTTCCCACTGTAAATTTAGATTGTTTTCTTAGTATTTAATATAAGGCAAAACTTAATCTGTATATTTTTTTGTCATGGAGTCAGACATTTTCTTACAGAGACAAATAAGTATCTGCTTTTAAAAAATGCTTTCTTTTTTATATTGGCTGCTTTTGTGGTCTGATAATTCTTGTATTTTAAAACAGATAAGAGCAATTTTTTGGGAAGACTGATGTGGTTTTTGTTACTTGCACCCTACACACAAGCTATTGATTGATGGTTTTGACAACCATATTATATATCATATTCAGAAAAATTGTAAAAGTTATTTTCTGCTCTTTTCCCCATCCTTCTCTGCTATTGTGACTTGGTAAGTCTTGGTCTGCTTGCTGAAGATTCACATACTAGTGAAAATGTCACTAATTGCTGGTACAGCTGGGGGAGGTGGGGAGAGCTGTGTTTTGCTTTGTCATCGTAGGTTTCTTGGCAACTTCAGCTTTTAGCAGCTGCTGTACACAAATTGAGGTTGGTCCTGATTATTCCCTACTGCATAAGTATGAACATTATTACTGTGTGCTAAGATGCAGGCTGTAGAAAATAAGAAAATGAACAGAAAGTAATATTGCATCCTGCCATTTTAGCCAGGCACCCCAATCTCTAGGTGCAGGCTGAAATCCTTTGAAGTCTGGAACAAGGTTGTTGAATATCCCTTCTGTGGAATAGTGCTCTGGTAGACGCTGATCTCTTGTTTTATTTTTAGCAAACCATTAGTCTCTCACAGGGGAGTGTGGGAGTAATTGTCAAAGCTACTGAAGGACTGCTATTAAACCGAATTGCTGTAGCAGGTGTTGGGTGGGATCTCCTCCATTCTTACCAATTAGCAGCTACTGGCTTCACGTTTAAAGACATGTGAAAAGCAGCCCTGTCATGCCACGGTTTCCTGGCCTACCTTGTGCACTGTTAGATTTGGTCTTTTGACAAGTACTTCTTTTGAAGTTTCTGTTCTTTGCCAACATACAAGAATTTTCACTATGTAAATCCTTTCCCTAGTCTCTTGGTTTATTTTTCAGGAGGATTTCTTGTAGGGGGACTGCATTTAGTCTGTTTGCTAAGGAAGTGAGGCTTTTGTGACTAGATTTGCCTATCCATCAATCCTTCTTTTTTACTCCTTCTCCCTCACTCCAAAAGGGGATAAAAACCCCATCCACCCAACATTTTGGATATTAATTGGCTGCTGATTTCACATCGATGAGAGATGTAAAGTTCTTGGTATGGAGTAAATTGTGAAATTGGTGCTTTAGTGAGGAGTTAGTCTAGACATTCACTGAGAAACTGTGGGTCAAATCTAGCCCTTAGCAACCTTGGGTGGCTCCATGTGCTGCTGCCACTTGCTTTGCCGGGCAGTGTGCATCTGCAGGCTTGGTGCCAGCTCTGGTCTTTCATGTACAGAAAGGATGCGCAGATGCATCTACTGGGGAGAGGGGAGCACCGGGACTGTACTAATAAATGGGGCCTGTTGGCCTCAGCATGCATTGGTAATCTGAGTCAGGGCTACAGGGTGGGAGGTGCTGGTTTAGTTTCTTTCCATCCTTTATGCTCTCTTCTTTTTTAGACCAGTTTATTCCACTGCGGCCAGTGGTGTTTCAGGAGTTTATTCTTACAGTTACCTTTAAAGTTGGAGCCTACAGCTTGGTTTTATAGAAACACCTCAGTTACCTTTGGTTTAGCTGTGTTGGAGTGCAATTAAGAAAACCCCTCAAACCCAGCACATAAAACCCAGTGAATTTAAGAAAAGAGAGGAAAAGACTGTGCAAAGCAGAACATGGCATGCTCCTGATCCTGCAGTTTACCCAGACTGTTCCTCCTTTTGTGAGTTCTGTGATCAGGACAAATTATTTGACAGGAGACTTCTATAATTTTATTGATTCTTTTTTTCCCAGGCTTCTCTGAGAAGAGTGTTACAGAGACGTGGATATTCAGGAAGCTCATGGTAGTGCAAGACAAGAACTCAAAAGAATTCCCAGCAGGGGATCTCCTAAGCACTAATTTGAGAAATCTTCAGCAGAGTGATGATTCAGGTCTTTCTGGTGATGGGATCAAAGCTAATTAGGATTAATGCTCTCCTCCAATTCATAACAGTCTTAACTTCTGTAAATGAGAAGCAGTTGTTAAAGCACATCAGCATTGGTTAAATAATTGTTCTGAGGAGGCAGCTCCAGTAGCATGCAAATTATGAAACTCTGTAAGTTCTCAATTTGTAAGGAACATAATTTTGGAAAAATTTGGAAGTGTAGGCCGTTTCAACACATTCTATTTATTTGTTTCTCTTTGGTTGTCAGAGCTATGGGATATCAGATAAAAGCTTGCTCTGTTGTAATCTTCAACATTAATGGGATGGCCAGCACAAGTTCTGTGCATTACTGGAATTTCACACATGAATGTGCTCAGTAGGATTTTAATGGTGCACAGGACTTGTGCTTTAGTCTCTTGAATCTCTGTAGCAAAGTCTCTCTCCGTTACTACACCAGGCCAAAGAAGAACCTTTTGCAAAAGGCAGGGAAAAGTTTGTTTTATGCTGTTCTCCAGTTTCAGTTGGGTTTTGCCTTCTTGCTGCAAGTTGTTCATTGACACAGCCATAACTAGTTGAAATGCCACTGTCTTCTGATGACTCTTATCTCCTGCCGCTGACATAGTAGATGGAACAAGTGTTGAAAATGTGGTACAGGAATGCTAAAAACTGAACCTAAAAATGAAAGTGGCATGATATATAGTATGATTAATGTCCCAGTTCTTATGCATTCTAGCATCTTACATAGTAGAATAAAAATAATAAATCTCATAGTTTGGAAGGAGTATGAGGAAGATGCTACATTTGCAGCTTATTACTCCATCTTTTAAATGCTTGGTTGTCATGTTTTTATTTTCAGTTTTTACATGGTAAGTTAATCAGAGTAGTTATGTCGTCTGTTGTGAAAGTTTTTGATACATTCCTGCATGTATCCTTTGGAAGGAGCATGGAAGGGAAACCCATTTGCTGTGCAGGTTAATAGAGCCAGTGACTAAAGTTTCTGTCTCCAGTTCACAGGAGACCCCCTAGTATTGATTTATTGATGTACGCACACTTGTGTACATCAAGGATATCAAAATCAACTTTGGCCCTTGATTTTGCAGAAAAAGGAAATAACACTGAGTTTTTGAGGTAATGGGAAGACAGTTGGAAATAAATGTATCTAATTACATTGATACACCTGCATGTTTTCTTCTTAAATGGAAGATAAACTTGAGGATTGTTTCACAGTACGTTTTTGTCAGTCTCTGATTACTGACTGACAGTGCCTTACTTTCTTCCTATATATGTAAAGTAAAAAGATCCAGGAGGGAGCCCTATCTTGAAAAGAGGTCCCTACTGCTAAGATGTCTGTTTTTATTCTGGCTAGTGACTTCATCAGAGAAGCAGTGCATACCACACTGCATACCACAGTAATGTGTTCTCTGGCCAGAGCTGTAGCTTGTTGATAATGGGAGCTCCTTAGTGATGAAATTTTTATTTCCACTTGCTTAGAGAATTTAATACCTCGCTATTGCTCATCTTCTGTGGGGCAGCCTCGTGTACTGCTTGGTTTGGTTGCGTACAAAGTGGTTATTTCAAGTAATTATTTGACTTAAAAGTCATCTTTGTTACATTTAAAATCTGATCTTCGTCCTATCCTTGCATTTATTTTATAGGTCTAACAAAAGGATTAATGATATTAATCTTCTCTGCTGATAAGGGTTTTTTGTCAGAATAGTAGAGTGAGTACTGGTTGAAAACAATTTTTTTTTTTAAGCCAGGTGCTAATAAACCTGAAGTTTGATTTGTAATTCTTAACATGTTAGATACTTGACATTAGGATCTTCTCTCAAAAGAAGACATTGAGTTGTTGGCAGTGTGTGACTAACGGGTTTGATTAAAAGGATCACTAAGTCATAATTAAGGCCTGAGTATATCCAGAAGGAACAAGGAGAATCTTTTTATTTCTCTTTTCTTACCCACAACAAGGGCTTTTAAAGCCACTTGTAGGAACTCTACATTCTTTTTGGGTCCCCTCAGCTTGGCAGTTATAAACCTTTTACCTGACAGTATGGAAATAGTTGAAAAAGACTAAAAAAATTCCAAAGCATCTAAGAATGCAGAAGAGTAATTTTTAAGTAATTGCTATATGAGAAATTACTTTAACTGCAAAATACAGTAATGCAGTACTGTCTGCTTACTTATGTTCTGCGCTAAATAGTGACTTGGATAATAAATTCCTCATGTTGCTAGTACATGTATGAAAATGCTGCTTCTTAGTAAGGGGTTGTTGTCTTCCCATTACCAACATGTTTAATTTTGCACAAGTATTTCAAGGTATCTGGTAATTCTCTGTATGCACCAATGGCTTCTCTCTGCTCATTTTCTCCTCTGCTGATTAACTATTGATCATTAGGTGCGGGAATTATGTGCTAATACAGCCTCTCTGCTGGCAGTTAGGTTGTTGATTTAAAGCCATATTTGCCAGGATCAATACCATAGAAACACAGCACTTTTCTGCTGCTATGTCTTCTCATTATCAGTCAGCATCTGTTCAGACTGCTCACCAGATTGTCACAGCACTACATATTACCTTCAAGTCAAAAACAGTACAGTAATTTGTTACCTGCTGAGTAATTTTCCAGAAATGCAGGTTTAATAGTTTTGGCCTATCTGTATAGAAATTCCTGTATTATCAGTGATGATAAAGGTGTGTTTTTACAGGATTTTAAGTTAAGTATAGTAGCTGCTGAGCTGATACATAACTCAGTTAAAATTTTTTTAGCAGTATTTTAAATAGTTTTCTATTTAGGAACTTTTCATTGTGGTTTTTAAAACTGGAGGCTAATCTTCCCTGGTGTACTTGCACTATCTTCACAAGTAGTTGTCATCATTGTTTCTGTTTCTTCAACTTTTACTTAATCTCTGCACTGAGCATTGCCTACTGTCTCTATGAAGTTCAGTTGTAGGTCTGTGTTCTCAATGTTTTTGTTTCCTTCTGTGGACACACCTAAAGGGAGCTCTGCCCTCCTGTTTTGGGAGATGTCAGGCAGGGAGGAATGTGTTACTCTCAATGTGAGTTGGGTTCTGCTGATATGTCACTAGGGCTGAGAGTTAATGTACTGCAGCTGGAAGCATGTAAAAATAAAAATAGCGTTCATACAATGGAAATAAATGAAACTGTTGTGGTTTAACCCCAGCCAGCAGCCAAGCCCCACGTAGCCACTTGCTCACTCCCCTGCCATCAGGATTGGGGAGAGAATTGGAAGGGTAAAAGGTAGAAAACTTGTGGGTTGAGATAAAGACAGTTTAATAGGGAAAGCAGAAGCTGTTCACACAAGCAGAGCATAACAGGGAATTAACTGAGTGCTTCCCATGGGCAGGCAGGTGTTCAGCCATCTCCAGGAGGGATGGGGCTCTGTTGAGCCCCATCACATGCAGCGGTGGCTTGGGAAGACAAACGCCATCACTTCAAATGTTCCCCCTTCTTCCCCCAACTTTATATACTGAGCATGATGTCATGTGGTCTGGAATGTCCCTTTGGTCAGCTGGGGTCACCTGCCCTTGGCTGTGTCCCCTCCCAGCCTCCCATGCACCCCAAACTTCCTTGCTGGTGTGGCTGTACCAAAAACAAACAAGGCCTTGGCTTTGTGTAATCCCTGCTCAGCAATAACAAAAACATCTCTATATCATCAACCCTGTGTTCAGCACAAATCCAAAACACATCCCCATACCAGCCACTATGAAGAAAATAAACCCAGCCAAAACCAGGACACTGTATTTTAAAATAAAGATTTGTTTTATAATTTATTCCTTTCTTCAAATGCTTTAGTAATTTAGTACAGCATTACTTTGGGTATGTAATTTAGATGAAAACACAGTGCTAAGTAAGAACTGAAGAATTACAACTCTCTTCTGTTCCTCAAAAATTTTTCTTTCTTCATCTGTATGGGAAGGTGAATGGTTTTCACAAAGATTTCAGATATAATCAGCATTACTAAAAGCTAATTCTCACAGCAGCAATAATCATCATATTCAGTCCATGAAGTGTAATGAACTCGAGAATTTCAGCATTATGTAACTGAGATCATTACATGTATTTAAAAGGATGTTATTCCATGATTCCCAGATGCTTTAATCTCTAAGTGATGATTTGCAGGAGCAGTGGAAGAAGATCCATTGATTTAATTTTCATATGTGTTAGCACTAATGCAGCATCATCCCAGTTTCTTTGCATGCAGCCTTACATTCTGCTTTTTTTCTCTCACTGCACTTTCCTGTTTTGCTCTTATTCCACATATACTCACAACTAAAATATTTTCTCTTGGCATACTTTGAACTGATGACTTTTCTTCTTGAAGTTAAGTAAGATAGAGTTAGTGGGAGTTGATGCAGTGACTTTGTGTGAGTGGGAAGTTATGATACTGATTCTTAAGCAACGTGGTTTGGAAAATGGCGATACCGGTCTGTTCCCGGTGCCCTCTCTGCAAAGTTAATTTAGAATATGTCAGAATCACAAGCTTTTTTTTCCTTCATGATCAGTTATACAGTACTGTTGCATACTGGGAGTGCACAGCTCTTTAACACCTCGCAGTGTATGCAGATTTTTTAATTTAAGATAGGTACTGTTGATGGTATACAATGTACTTTTCACCTTGAAATCAAAGCTTTCTCTTCTGTTTTAGAAAGAAAGCTTTGTAGTAGTTTCATTATTGGCTGTGATAAATGAAAGGATAAATAACATTAATGAAGAGAAGGTATTAGGTTTCTTGTCTTTTCAGGCACATCCTTTTCCTTCACTATTTATTTTCTTACTATTCAGATCCTCTGACTTAAAATAATCTTGTGCCTTTCCACTCTTCTGTTTTTGGTTTACATCATCCTATTATCTGCCGTGGTTTTGTCTAAAGGTTTTCTGTCTGTGAGCTGTGGGTGGAGAGTGCCACTCCAACTAATTAATGGTAGTTTAGAGACTGTGCTTTTGTAGACTTCATCTATAATCAGTAAGGACAGACCCAGAGCCTCCTTTCGGAGGTAATTCAGAGAAGACTTATATGCTCATTTTAGGTTCAGCAGAATAAGGACAGGGCTTTCAAGGAAAGAGTTTTTTGTTAGAGCAATTGTTGTCATAGGAGAAGTCCTCAAGCTAGCTTTTAAAATCACCTGTTAAATGGTAGTCCTCGTGCTCTGATTGTAAATTGGCAAAAACAAGGAAATGCTTATTTTTTGTAATTTGACAGACAGCCTTGTGGATAGCTGATGTCTGAGCCATAGGTCTTAAATGACTATTTTGAAGTCAACCTATTTCTGAAAGTAATTTAGTTTCCAGAAGCTGCATTAGGCAATACTAACACTCCCCAAACATTTTCTATTATGTTCCTTGCCGGTTTCTTTGTTTGTTTGAGCTTATGGGCTGTTCTGACCTAATGAGCCTTTTAAAAAGCCATTGCAGTAGAGTAGCATGTGGGTTTTAGGAAACAGATTTGCAATACAGAAATAATAACCAAGTTTTTAACTGAAACTTTGGACCAGTGTAAGTTCCAAGTCTTCAAGGCTCCTGAAAAGCTCCTGCTTTTCATCTGGGCTGTCAATACAAAAGCATTATTCCCTGAAGCTAATTTCTCTTACTTATAAAACTTGGTGATTTCATCTTATGTAAGAACACAGCCAAGAGCAGTTCTGAATCAGGTAAGTGCTGTATCTGTCTGTATGGAAGAGAAAGGTAGGAGTAAATAAATATTTGCATATCTCAGCTATGTTTTTCTAGTTTCTAGAAGTCTGACTGAGGAACTTCCCCAGCTTCATGTGGAACTATTTGCACTTGAAACCCTTCATGACATTTTTTGTATATGAACTTACCTGACCACTTTTTTTAGCTAGGTTCTGGCATCTGTAAGTCATGGTTATGATTGATAACTAATCATGCATTTTTGTTGGTTGCTTTATAGAAATTTTCTGTTTCTTTGTTAAGAGAACTGTTTGTAATACTTCAGTGGTCACACCATGACTTTCTAGCACACAAGTCCCATCTTCCCCCCCCCCCCCCCCCCCACTCCCTCTCTTTTTAGAACTTCAAAAACAGAGTAAAGCTTTAGAAATCTATTTGGTTTCATGGTAGAATTTCCTCCAGTACTTGTATTTTTTTCCCTAATATGAAATAAAAGATTCACCAAAAAGTTTTATTTCCTCTTCTGAACTGAACTACTCAAGACTGTCAGAAGTTTTATGTTTAATTTCAGAGAGATTTTCAACTAGAATGAGTGCTCATCTTCAGTGGAAATTCTGGCAAGTCTGTATTAATGTGTAGGGGAGCAGAAACTGATCTAAATACTTTACTTGGAAGGAAACCAAATATTTTCATTATGAAAGTTAGTATTTTGAAGCACTTCTGTGATCTTCAGAATCCATGCTTATCAGGCAGTTTTAAAACTGTGGTCTTATTTTGAGCCATGTCTCACTGCTTCAAAAACTGACCTGCTGAATTTGGTAAATGATGACTGTATGATTGGTATCGAGTACAAAGTAGTGAAAAAAAGAAGTATCTGTCCATTTAACCAAACAGTGGTTTTAGGTATAACATCTTGTTTTTCTTGTGTGTGTGTTCAACCAGCTCCAAATAGATCTCTCTGCTCTAATCCCATTGCTGTGCTCATGGTAGGCTTGAAGAATAGAGTTCATTTTCTGAGGGTTACAATGCAGATTGGGGAGATGGGTTAATTATTTTTTAATTTTTAAAAGTTTTTCTTTGTTTTTTTCCTTTCCCCACAACCCTTCCCCAAACACGTTTGTGCACATAAAACAGCTTAATTATATTTGCATCTTCCTGTAACATCCTAGAGACTTAAACTCATGGAATTACTGAAGAGGATTTCTTTAGTGGGAGTATAAAGTTTTGCATTATGATGAAAACTGAGTAGTGCTAACATCGGACTGTTCACTGAATCAACTGCTGAAATTGTTATTAAAAACAACAATTCTGAAAATTTCTCTAGAAAAAAATTCCATGTTGCAGTATAGAAAGATGAGTTGCTTTTATTAGTGGTGGTATCACTGAGCAAAGTTTCTCCATGTACAAAATCATCTAGTCTTTACAGGGTGAAATCAAGACCCAGTTTATCTGGAAATTTAACAAGCAGATTGTGGAGCACAGGTGTGATCCTTTTCTGGTCAGAAATCCTAATGAGAAATTATAAGGTATGCTTCACAATTGCTGGTATTTTCAAGTAGTTTTCAGATATTGATCTGGCTAACAGAAAATACAGCATATTGATAAAATCCCCATTTCGCAGTAATAGAAGAATAGACACAAAACCAAAAAAGTGTACATGCTTAGGAAAATGCAGGCCTGCAAATCAGAAAAGGCACATTGGGCTTCAAAGTAGTGTTTGTATTCCTAACTGCTCCTCAGAACTCTGAGGAGTTGATGCAATTGGGATAATACTGACTTCACATGAGCAGGGAGGTGCATTAACCTTCAAAATCTGCTTTTTGGGGAGGATCTCCAAGGACCTGGGGGTTGCAGGGGCAAGTGGAGCTGAGGAGTTGCCTGCAGGAGTCACCTTACTCAGCACAGGGAGAAGCTGCAGCCTTTTCACTGGTGGAGAGTTCAGGGAGATTCCTGTGGTTTACCGTTTGCTGTCATGGTTTCCACAAGGTCAGGGGTGGCTGGAGAAAGCCACCCCCAAACCCAGACAGCAAGGGTGAAAACTAGTGCAAGAATGATATTTCCTTTTTGCAGAAAGGGTTAAGGAATGTTCTTGCTGAAGTGTTATCAACGTGATTTTATATAATGAACCATAATCAGAAATAGTATGCAAGCCTGATTAAGGCTGTTGATGCAGTGAAACAGGAATACACCCACACATGTACTTTCTGTAGGTAATTTACTTTTGAAGGTTTAGAATTGGAATTTAAATTATTTAAAATCTGTTTTCATTTTATAAAATGTTTTTCATGCATGTGAACCAGGAACAGATGTAGATATTTCCTTTTACTGACCATGACTGAAAAAAACCAAATCACATAAGGCAAAAAGATTTTTCCATCATACTTCCTCAGATTATAATGAAAAAAATCTCAAATAGACATGCTGGACTATATTTGGAATGTTTGGCTGGAGGCTTATTTTTGTGGTATCTGTGAGTTGTTGTAGCCCAGCTTAAAGAAAAGTGAATAAATCTTGTAAGGTGTAATTTGGGTCTTGGGCTAGAAAGGCAGTTGACAAAAGACCTGCATGGACAGGTCAAACACGCACAAGTTTACTTATGCTTTGAGGTAACTGGTAGTATCCAACCATCCACCTAAATTTTCTTCTCAGGTTTAAGAATACATGGATGAAGTGCCAGTACTGCTGGCATATGTGCGCTTGTAATAGACTGATTCCTATTTAAATTGCAAAGTGTGTTTTTAGATGTTGCTGCCACCTTGCTTGCTCTTCTCAGTTTGTATCTGATTTGTCAGCTTGACTGTCTGGATTCATGACTTGAATTGCTTATTTGCCTCTCCTGGTATTGTTGGAATTTGGTGTAGGTTGCTTCACGCAATGAGTTGTTCACAGACTTTCACAATTACTCCTGAAGTGTTGATGCAGGTGGCCAGGTATGTATTATTTTCCTGTTGCAGTTGCTGACTCTGCCCTCAGTGAGTGACTGGTGTTGCTATCTTTAAAATAGAAATGCTGTCTACTTGGATGCTCTCAGTTGCTTTGACCATGTAGTCTGTGGTAGGACTGTGGAACATAACGTACCCACATCATCAGATCGAAGGGTCTCATCTACCTGTTGGTCACTGCTAAGAGATTTTCCAAGTAACCTTTCTTGGTTTTCTGCATATGAAGAAATTCTTCTAAGTCCTGTGAAATCCAGCTTGAACACCTACTCGTAGCACAGCACTCACAAGAAATGAATCAACTGAAATATTTCTATCTACCTTTATTTTTTTTCTAAACCATAAATGTTGCAATCATGCAGGATGCAGATTTCTGCTGAGTAACTGCATGTTTTAACACATAGGTTTTTGTCCCTTTCTACATTGTTTATTCATCATTATTGAAGTATTTTAGGTGTAGAATAATAGTTTATGTACTACCAATCTGGCTTTTGCCTTATGTTTTTGCATACATTCCCATACAAAAAAGGGGAATGCCATTGTAATATTTGTTCATTTAGCAGAGTACAAGGTCTCTCTAGTTGTACTCCGTTCCCTGCTAGGTTTTTGGAGTCGCTTGCAGGTTTATATGTCATTATTTTGGATTTCACATTGAAAGCTTCAGACATCCTTTGCAGTTTTTGAGGTGATATCAGTAATGGATGTAACACACTCTCCTCTGTCACCTGGTGAGAGAGCACCTAGGGTCCTAAATTCCTGTCAGTTGTACGGTCCCATCCATATTTTTCTGATGTATTTTCATGCCCCCAAAACTAGTGAAGTCTTACTTAAAACTGTATTTCTTTTAGTCTTAATTTTAAATGACATTTTTTTAAAGGAAGATTAACCAAAAAAGCTATATACAATCCTATGTGGAGGTTGAACTCTTTTTTCCTTTATATTCATGAATATGGCCTTTTGGAAAATATGTATGTAATGCATGTATTTAGGAAATAAATGCAGTTGTCAAGGACAAAAAGCTTTTTATATGTGTTTTGTCAAAAACAGGAAAGTGAATTTTCCCCACGGATCTCTGTCATGCCTTCTTAGGCTATATTGGAGTTAGAGAAGCCCAAAAGCTTTTTATTTTTTTTTCTCCCCACTCTGGTGGATTTATGGTTCCTCATAAGGTTAGATTTACACAGCACGTGTGTCAAATAGTAATTTAAGATGGTTTTCTTTTTCGATCCATGGGATGACCCCATCTTTAACTCAGAATGAAACCAAACTAGTAAATAAACCTCTTCCTTGGACAAAGACCACAGCCTTTTTAGTTTAGGAGGATCTGTTACATTGGAGCACTGGGAGGGGTTGCCATAAGCACTGCTCTAAAAATATGTGACTTACTGAATCTGTTGCCATGCCTTCTATGTGAACAGCTTAATTGTCTGAAGAAAAATGTTATTTCATCTGGTTGTCATTTTTGTTTGCTTGTATGGATAAAGTAGGCTTCAGAAAACACAAAATATGGTTCCAAAAAGAAGATTGCACCCAGTATTCAGTTTCCCACTTTGGGGTGGAGCATATGGGAGAAATGCAGCATGCAGTAATCCATCAATATCACTCCAACAGTGATCTAGGTGGTTGCTAGTGGCAGTCATTTTAGAATCCTTTTGGAAATTGATACATAACTGATTTTGAAACCTATTTCAGTGTTTCACTAAAAGGACACTAGAGTTTGGCTCATAAATGGCATTGCATGTTTGTGAGTGATGTGATTGCAGGCAAAGTATGAAGCTGATGGTCTAAGAGCAAAATGAAAAGAGTGGAAAATATACAAACATGAAGAGTTGCTGGAGATTATTCTTGCTTTCTTATAAAATCTGTTGCTTACTAATACTTTGTCTTCTAAGATCAGTATCTAAAAAAGCAGTTACCTTTTTTCTTTAAACTTTTTGGTTTAACCTATTTTTATTAGCGGGAGTTTATTTTTACTTTATCTGCGCTTTTAGATCATGTTCTTTACACTGATATGCCAGTATGCTTTTAAGAGCTTAGCAGTATATTAATACAAAACTTGCAATTTGAAAAAGATAAATTGGCATATTGATCAAAAGAATATTACTGAGTTTTTAGTTTTTTCCAAAAGGATTTTTAATGAAAGGCTGTGGAGGGTTCCACTGAGTGCATTTCAATGTGAATATTGCAGTCATAGGATTTAAAAAAAAATAATTTTCAGGTTTTTGCTACAAATTACTGTCTTTCTCTAAGGTTTCTAATTGACTTCCTTTCTTGGTGTTGCACACTTGACTGGATGTGGCAGTCACTTGAAATGGAAACTGCTGTTCTTCTTGCAAGGATTGGTTGAGAATTACGTGCTTTCTTATCTGTTCAAACATGTGAACTGTAAAAAGAATCTCTGTTGCTCTCTGTAGCCCTGTATGACTTTATGGTTTAGACTGTAATTTTCAATATAATTATTTTGTGCTGGCTTTATTTGCCTATGGTTTGAATAATCTGAATATCTAAAAGATTCATGCTGCAGGGCATATTCCAGGTTATTAGAGTCAAAATTTCCTGTAGAAACATACAATCAATGTTTGATAGGTTTAGCTTTAATTTTATTTTTTTCATATAGCAATAGTGAATGCAGTTCATTAAGCACATTTACTAGTGTGAAACACTAGTAATTGTGGGAAGTCTTAGAATGACATGAGGGTTAATTACCATGTTTGCTAAAGTTATATTTAAGTACTTCTTCTAGAGAAGCGTTAGAAATATAACATTAACATCTTATGTGTAAATATATGTAGATGTATACACACAAAAATATACATGGTATATACATACAAAAGCAAATTATGTATTTTAGAAGTCTTTGTCATAAAAGAATACCATTTAGGTAGTTTGACATTTTAAATAGATTATTTGGGAGGAGAAAAACTATTTCAGTAGTAGCTTAAACTTGTTTTTCACTTTGCAAACATAGTGTTTGATTTTATCTGTGGAACTTCCAGTTGCCATTTTATTTATTTATTTTTTTAATATACAGGAACTGTAACAGATCCAAGTAATGATCTACTTGGTATTTTCACATTAGCTGATAAGGAAGCAAATTCATTTAACACCTATGAGTTATTTGGAAGCTTGAAGAAATGATATTTCGTTTGATGAGATGCTCAGCTGTCTTTGAATAGCTTTCATTGAGGGAGCAAATTGAGGTCTGAAATTCCATACTGATGGAGTTTGTTCTGTCCCCTTGGGGGCTGGGGCCAGAAAAGCTGCATGGCAGAGGGTCCCAGAGTTGGGAAGGAAGGATTGTGCAGTGGGATTGTCAATAGCACCAGCAACTGGGCTTAGCGTGACAGGAGACTGTGTGACGGGCTGCTGAAGGGGCCTGGGACATTAGCAAAGGAATGGTGGTGGGGCAGAAATTGATGAACACCTCTGGTGTGGATGTCTGGTGACACCCTCTGCGCATAATTCTCCTGTCCAGCACTGCAGCAGTACCTTTAAAGCTGGAGCAATAGTTGCAAGAGCATCTTCAGGAATGTGTATGAATGTGAAAAGCACTCTAGATGATTAATATCAGGGTTGTGGAAACAAAGCCTATTAATTTTAGATAAATTTTAACTTTTGCTTCTGAAAAGCTGCTTTTGTTCCTCCCTTAAACGAATGGCTTAATTATCAGCCAGCCTATGGAGAAATAGTGCTCTGTGGAGGTTTGAGAGCTGGATGACTTTCATGAAGGCACCAGAACAGCTCTTTGCAATTTTTTTACCAGATCAATAGTTTAGGGAGAAGCAACTGCAGTGATAGAGTAAAAGAAAAAGATCTCAAAGGCTAGCAAAATTATGGGCTTATATTTTTTAAATAATCCTTTTATCAAATTAGTGATGCAGTCTAACACCTGTTACAACAAAAATTAAATTAGTTTTGAGTTGCACTCCAGATGACTTAGAAGCACCTGGAAATTTGGAGAGGTGGAGTAGGTTAGAATATCCTCTTTAGAAGTTTGGATTAGGTTAAATACTCTCTTTACCCCTCTTCCAAACTGAGGTCTCACTCAACTCTGATGTTTGTGGCATGTCATGAGACATGGTGATGTCTGTGTACTCGTTTGCTAAGTCTGGCCATCATGAACGGAGCCAGTGGAAGCAGCTCAGAGACCACAGGCTAAATTCTGTCTCTGTACTGCTACCAAAGATATGCTGGAAAAAAATGGTGGCCACACTGGGGGAGAAAGAACTTGTATGGGCCTTTGTGCTATGCAAGTATGAGCAGGGATGCAAACCTCGGGAAAGGGCATCCTTGGCATGTACTGGAATTTGTAGCTCTTACACTGAACTGTACCTAGGCCAGGAAGTATCAGCCCATTTTGGGGGAGGTTTTCTTGGTCCGTTGGTTTTTTGTTTGTTTGTTTTGTTTTGTGGGGTTTGTTGCTTGCTTGGGTTTTGTTTTGGTTTTTTTTTTTTTGTTATTTTGGTTTGGGGCTTTATATAGGTCTGATTGTCACAGTATCAGATATTAGTCATTGTAAAACTTGGACACTTGCCAGTAAAGCAACTTTTTATAAGAGTTCACACACCAGGAAGGGCAGTCTATTTCTGGAACCATTACCCAGGGATGCAATATAGCAACAGCTACAAACTGAGAAACAGACAGAGAAGAAGCATCTCTTTAAAATAAGAAAAGGGAGAATTAAAAATCAAACTATTTTGTAGTTGGTAAAAAGTTGCCTTCTTTAGAGATGGTATCTGTGAGCTGGAAAAATTTGCTCTCATGTTGCTACTGATGTAGACTCATTTCCTAGAGAGCAAGCACTCCTTTCAAAAGTAAATTGTTTTTAACAATTTTGTTCCAGGAATAGAATACAGTATAGCATACAGTAAGACTTGTAATCTGTCTTTTAGATCCTGTAAATTACTTTCCAGGAATGGGATTCTATACTTCATTAACTAGATGACTGACGCTGCTATTAAATGGAACATGAGTGTTGAAGTAGGCATGACCATGTGCAGTCCTTTTGTCACTCTTCCTTTCTTAGTTAAAAGGAGTTTTAAAGTATTTGTTTCAGCAACAGTTACTTATACACTTGAGAATTGTGATATTCATGTCTTGATTAATGCGTATCAAATGGATGTGAAAACAGAGGATGCAGTTCTGGCTTTGAGATATTGTTGAGTTTGCTTGGTGAATAATGAGTAGGAAATCATAACAGAACAAAATGTGCTGAAGTGCACAGGTGGGAGATTACTGTCCCCTGTGTTGCTATATCTGTTTCAGTTTAATAGCTTTTATTATGCTTCATTTACCATCCTGTTATGTCACGAGCATTTGCCACTGACTGCAGGAGATTATGATTATTGAGTGTGAGTTCATGGTCTTGTGCACAGGGAGGCCAGCTGGTTCACTGCGCTCTGAGCCAGCTCATGCTTTACCACCATGGTTACCAGGGCTCAGAACCTGGGGGAGCAAATTCTGTTGAGTGCCACAGTGGATGGTGCTCAACTCAGCACCCTTTTCTAGTGATTGCGCATCCTCCGCATGTTCCATCGTGAAAGCAGAGCGAGCTTGGCTTTGTCTGTAGAGAGGCATTTACTGCAAGAGTGCAGAAGCTGGTGGTAGTGACTCACAGTAATTACTGTTACACCCTAAAATCAATGTAACCTTGCCTAGGTTCATGTGTATTTGCATCACCTACTTCAGCACAGAATGAAGCTAAGAATAAAGCAGTGCTAAATCCTAGCAAATCTGTGCAGGTGATCATTGTGTGTACGGCAACAGATGGCACCCTGTGTCCTCAGAGCAAAGATTTTTTTTTTTCCTGATGGTTGGGGTGCAAGGAAACATTCAGTGAAAAAGGCAGAAACACAGACTTGCTGACATGTGAATCACGGACAAGTTTTGTAGACATAAATTGGTGAAGTGGAGGGAAGAGAAAGGGAGGTTGAGGGAATCTGTCTGGGCAGAGCTGACAGTTATCACAAACTCAGGTAACACAAAGCCAGCAATTCTGCTAGGTTTGGAAAAAAATGAAACCAGTAAGTTAGTAAAATACCAAACACTATTCTTCAAATAGATTTTCAGTTTGTAAAAACTTCCTCAGAAAGATGAACCTCTTAGCTTTCCTGCAATTACAATGATGGAAGTAATCCTGGGAAGAAAAGGATAAAGTTAATAATAGGCAACCAGATGAAGTATTTCAAAAGGCTAAATTGAATTTTTCTCCTCTGAGGAATTAATTTTATACAATTAGACGTTATTTTGTACATATAATAACTTAATTGGCTGATAAATTAGTATTCCCTCCTGAGGTTTGATCTGTTATAAGTCAGGTAAGAATTTGTGACACAAATAGATATGCTTTCTTATATAAAATATTTTTCCTTGTTCTCATTTATTTTTCTAGTTTTAGAGGAGCTTCTATTTTTCAGGAGCTTATACTGATGGCATTTCTTTTCCCAGTAAAAGTTAGCAAGGATTGCTGCCAATAATGTGTGTGTTGTTGCGCTGCATTTCCTAAATTGACTGTGTTTTAGTAAACCCCGTGGAACAGAGAAGGTATCAGTTAAGTTTTTAAGAACTGCTTGCTTTAAAATGTTATTCTCATCTCCTTATCCTACATTTTTGGTGATTTTAAAGTATCCCTGGCAATATGTGGCATTTACCACCCTCTACCATGTTTTACTGTTTGGGATGGAGCAGGTCCATAATACAGAGGCTTGGCAAAGCGTGACTTTCCAATAAGTTAAAACTGATTCGCTCATTTCCAAATTCTAAATTTTAAAATGCCACTTTATAATGAGGGCTGATGGTGAAGTATGAAGTCTTTCCTTTGGAATGTTATGAGTCATGAATAATTTGGTGCCCCCAAATCTATCTCTGTCAACATCAGACTATTAGGATCATTAGCACCCATGATTCCAGAATCTGGAGTCTCACCATGTTCTCAGCAGATAAGAGTAATTGCTGAATCTTGTCAAGTAAGACTCAGTTGTGGGTAAAGTCGCTACTTTGCAGGGAAAAAGAGCATGATTACACATAACTAAAGCTAGGAAAAATTGTAATAGAAAGTATCTGAATTGATATGTCAGGCATAAGCTCCATTCCTCCATTCACCTTAACAAGTAGTTGTTGAATTATCTTCTTTGTCTAACTAGATCCAAGATGGAAGCTGATTACTGTGCAGTAGTTGAGGTTTTTTTACTATCCTGAACTGATTTCAGTGAGATATTTCTTCTTGATCAACTACTTCTATTTGCTGCTTTGTATTCCAAAGGTCTCTAGATGAAATCTTGACTGGTAGGTCTTCATTTTTCTGGGTGTGTGACTTGAGGCATAACAAATAAGAAATCAAGATCCTTGTCTTCTCTGCCTTTTAAGAGTGATGGAGTCTGCAAAACCATCTTGCAATTAATCTACAGGGTCCTTTTAAGTTTTATAAGTGTGGTTCTTTGTCCTGCACCTAAAACTTTGGCTTTGGAGGAGACAGCCAAGTGATTTTGGAAAGTATAAATAGAAAGCAAAAGAATGAAGATAGGTTTTTGCTTATTTTGAGTTGAGATTAGTTACTTGGTCATCTGGTACTGGTAAAAACCTAAGAATAAAATTTGTCCTAAGAATCTGAGACCTATTTTGAATAGATACTGGGATTGCTTTGCTAATTATTGTATGGAATCTGATAAGGCGATAGTTGGTTTTACGATTATTCTCTTAGCTCTATTCAGGTTTTCAGTTGATATAATCAGTACTAAGTTTTCATTTACCCTTTCAATAGTTTTTGCATGTGGTTTTCATTTACAGCTTTTTATATATAGTGGTTCATCTGATTATTTTGTTGGCCTCCTCAGTAATTTGAGATGAATTGGAAAAGTACATTTTCATGGTTTTGCTAGTTTGTCCTCGCCATATTGTGTTCACGTAGATATTCATAACTCTACCTTAAGTTGTATTTTTTTCTATATTGAAATGGTAGCAAAGTGGGATTTGTTACTCTTCACAAATGCTGCTCTTGGCATTAGAAGTAGGTACCATACTGCTGATCTTGTAATTGTAACTAATTTTAATATATTGCATATTCTGTGTTAGCAATTTTGCTGCTTAATATTTAAGTTCTGGCAGGTTTTCCTGTTCAAAATAACACCTTTACTGGTCTTTTAAATCCAGTGGGATTCACTCTGTCTCTGATGCTGTCGTGTTTTACAAATAATGAATGCTAGAAAAGGTTAAAGTACAGATTGCTATTGTTGTTTATTTTCATTAAAGCTGATAACCAGTGTACCCAGGACCTGTGCTTCAGAAATTTTTGATGTTATCAAATGTAATGTTTTCACTTTATTTTGATTGAAACTAATCAAACCTTTTACACCAGACTGTTAGGTCTTGAATTAGACACCAGGCTGGGAAGGTCTAGAGAAATAAACAGGGACGGGTGGTTGCACTCTCAAAAAAAAATTGACTTAATACTGGTTTAATTCATATAGACACAATCAGTGGTGGAGTTCATTTCTTCAGAGTATGATAGTAACTATTACCATAATCATTTATGGCCTGTATTACAGCTGCTACAGCAGATGAAGGAGGACAGCTGCAAAAACCTGCAGAACATGAAACATCTGGTCCCCAGAGTGAGACATGCATAAAGCTGAGTCAGGAACAGAGAATTTCCTTTGGAAAATAAACTGTGTAACTAATGACAGAACCATGTATACAACAGGTCAAGAGTAAGTCACATAGACCACTTAGTTATATTTTTTCATATCATTAGAGATACCTTTGTATATCTATATCCTTATTTAGGATTGTTGTCCTGAAAATTTTTAAGGGAAGACATATAATTTGGGGAGGTAGTGAGAACTAGTGGTGTTTAGATGCTTATATGGTCAACACCAAGCTTGAGAATTTTTAGAGCTGCTGTGTGAATTTGTGTCCTGAAGTTAATGACAAACCTGTACTACTGGGTGATCTGTTTCAGTAGAACAGCATTTGAGGGGGGGGGGAGGTGTATACTTTGCTTTCAGAGATAATGTTGGTAGAAGGGGAACAGAGAGAGACAAATCTTGGCTTTCACTTCAGACTATGAAGAGCAGCTTGTGGTAGTGGATGCTTGTACTCCTGCATGTTTGATGTTCAACCCTCAGTTTGACTTTTCCTTTACGATCCCTTTTAGCCTGGCATTCTCCTGCCCTAAATCCTTATCAGTTTTCATTCTATCTTCCTTCTGTCCTTCCTATAAAAGCAAGCCTGTATAGAACTTTAGGAAGTGCTGTGAAGTGTTGCTATTTCACAGAGGTTAATAGTGCTTAAACACTCTTTGATAGGCACCTTGAAAAGTAGGCACTTTCATAGGCATACTTTGAAAAGTATGGGCAGAAGATTAGGTTATACCATGGCATACAGTCTTTGCATTTTCCCTTCCTTGATCTGATGGTGCACAAAGTTGTTTCACCAGCCTGATTAGTTCTTAGGCTGGAGAGTGTTTGAAAATTGTAAGAAGTTTTGGCTGAATACTGAATTCGGTAGTTTTCAAACAGTAGCATAGGTAGACTGTCTTTCTAAAGTTATTCTAATTAGAAAAAACCCTGTTATTTCAGCAGTATCATTGACAGCACAGAGCTGAGTGCTGCAGCTGACACAACAGAAGGAAGGGATGCCATCTATGAAGACACTGACAAGCTGAAGGAGTGGGTCTGTGAGAACCTAATGAGGTTCAACAGGTCCAAGTGCAAGGTGCCGCACCGGGGTCAGGGCAATCCCAGATGACTACACACTGGGAGAGGAACTTTTTGAGAGCAGCCCTGTGGAGGACTTAGGGGTGCTGGTGGACAAAAGCTGTACAGAAGTCAACAATGCTGCAAGTGCAGAAATCCTACCATATCTTGGCCTGCATCAAACGCAGCAGGGCCAGAGGTGTTAGTCTCCCCTGTGCTCTGTCCTTGTTAGACCTCACCTGGAGTAGCGCATCCGGGTCTGGATTCTTCATGGCAGGAAACATGTGGAACTGTTAGAGCAGGTCCACAGAAAGGCCGTGAAGATAAGAGGGTTTGGGCAACTCTTCTAAGAAGACAGATTGAGAGAGCTGGGATTGTTCAGCCTGGAGAAGAGAAGGCTGTGAGGAGACCTTATTGCAGCCTTCCAGTACTTAGAGAAGTATCTTGATAGAGAAGGATCTTGAAAAAGATGGAGATTTTTTACCTGAGGAAATAGTGATAGCACAAGGGGGAACAGTTTTAAACTCAAAAATTTAAAGATTTATATGAAATGGTAAAAAGTTCTTTCTTGTGAGGGTGATGAGGCACTGGAACAGGCTGCCCAGAGGAGTTGTGGATCGCCCATCCCTGGAGGTGTTCAACCCCTGATCTAATGGGCGGCATCCCTGCCTGTGGCAGAGGTGTTGGAACTGGAAGATCTTTAAGGTCCCTTCTAACTCAAACCATTCCATGATTCTAAGACTGTAGCAGCATTTCAAGGAGAAGAGCTGTGTTTATGTAAATGCCTGTGCAAATAGAGTTGTACCCTGGATGACTCGCGCTGTTCTTGTTACGTGTGATGCAGTCAGCTTGCATTTTAAGTATTCCTTATGTGTTGAGCTTTATATTAAGAGCAGCTATTTTAAAGAAGTGCTTTATATGGCAAGTGAAATTTAAACATGCTGCCTTTGGAGGCAGAAAGTGCCCTGGGTTGGTATTTAATTAGCGTGGTGCAAAGTGCTGTAGTTCGAAGGCTGCAGAAAGTGCTGGTTTTCCTGGAAGCCTCAGCAAGCCTTGATTTTAGACAGTACTGTATTGTCAATGCTGTGCTGGTTCAGCAGCATCTCTGCACACATTTAGCAAATATTTAAAGGACACATTTTGTGTGATTGGTTCAGCCTTTGGAAATTATTAACTTCTTTGTGTTAAAGGATGTACAGAGCAATGCAAGATTTTATCTTGACAATCCCATGCTTTTGTCTTCTACCAGCAAGGATGTATTTGTGGATTATATTTTTTTAGCTCCTCAAAGGGCAGTGTATTAAAGGCTTTGTAATCACTTCTGTACTGATGAGGTATGGGAAAGCATTTAATTTCTGTGACTTTGTGAAGCTGGAATAATACAGGAGCTGTGGTAGACAAAATTTTATTAGCCAGGGAAATAAATGAAACTTTTCATATCAAGTTACTTAAAAGTATGTGTTTCTATTTAGCTTTAACCTTTTTATATGTTGTAAACTCTGGTCAGAGGTAATACATGCTTTCTGGACTATGCGGCTAATGTGCAGATAAGGCTGTGCAAAGCACAAAGTAAATGTTGTTGCCAACCATCCTCTCTTACAATTTTATACTCTTTTTGCTAATTAGCTTCTGTTTTTTATTTTAAGTTAACATATCAGATATTTATATTAATGGCAAAGTTGAATAGGTAATGTTAATACCTAATGGCAACCAAGGTTGTATGGTAAATTCTTTCAAGTGGTTATAAAAATTGGAGTCCTGATCTGGCTCTTACATAATTTATCTGGGAAGTGTATGCTGTATGTATCCTTAGCTGAGAAGCTCCCTACTTGTGTGCTTTGTAACACTGTTCACTAACCCAACTAAAAAGTACCTCTAATAAATTCAGAAGGAAAAATTTGTATTTGTTGGAACCAGAACCCAGCATTATTTTTTCAGAAGGCAACCCAACAATACCTAGAAAACTTGTCGCCGCCATTTAACAGCACTGCATTTTTGTGATGATGATCAATGTGATTCAAAAACGTGTTTGTTAAAAATATCAATTATATGTAATAATTACCTTGATAGTATCAGTTACTAAAAACATTCTGTATTAAGGAATTAATTATTTTCTCTCTTTTTTTTCTGTTCCAGGCTTAAAAGAAGCATAAGCCATACAAGTACACCTCTCACATTTTGGAGCACGTGTGATGTTAAAACTATTTGAATGTATTGGAGCATGGCTGCTTCTTAAAATGCAGAATTTAAAGGAAATTATTGCCTATCAAAACCTACTGAATATCTGAATTTTCTGGACATTCAGCATTTAACTGTGTCCTTAAATGTCCATGATTAAGATCTCATGCACCCATTGTATATTTTGGAGACTATTCTCCAGAAGAGAACTGTGCATTTAAAAAGCAGAAATGACTGTGGGTTTTTTTGGAACTTACTAAGGTTGAACATACTGAAAGACCATGACCAGCTTGAAGCGGTCCCAGACCGAAAGGGCTGTTGCCACTGGGGTATCAGTCGGAACAGATGGCACCTCAAAAGTCCACTCGGATGACTTCTACATGAGGCGCTTTAGGTCACAGAATGGCAGCTTAGGATCTGCAGTCATGGCGCCAGTTGGACCTCCTCGCAATGAGAGTTCCCATCACGTTACCTCTACCCCTGGAGTCCCTAAAATGGGGGTCAGGGCAAGGATTGCTGATTGGCCCCCAAGGAAGGAGAACATCAAGGAGACAACCAGATCCAGTCAAGATATTGAAACGTCAAGTTGCCTTGACAGCATGTCTTCTAAAAGCAGTCCTGGGAGTCAGGGGAGTTCTGTTAACCTGAATGCTAGTGATTCTGTCATGTTAAAGAGCATCCAGAGCACACTTAAAAACAAGACCAGACAATCTGAAAATCTAGACTCCAGGTTTCTTACACCCGATGGCTATCCCAGTTCCCCAAGGAAAGCTCTTCGCAGAATACGACAGCGCAGCAACAGCGACATCACCATAAGTGAGCTTGATGTGGATAGTTTTGATGAATGTATTTCACCCACGTTTAAATCTGGACCATCTCTGCACAGAGAGTATGGCAGCACATCTTCCATAGATAAGCAGGGAACTTCAGGGGAAAGTTTTTTTGACTTACTGAAGGGCTATAAAGATGAAAAGTCTGATCAGAGAAGCCCAGGCTCAACTAAACTCGGTGAGCTTCTGATTGCCAGTGGAAGCAAGGGTTCAGGATTCTCTCTAGATGTGATAGATGGACCTATTACTCAAAGGGAAAACCTGAGGCTCTTTAAGGAAAGGGAGAAGCCACTCAAGAGACGCTCAAAATCAGAGACAGGAGATTCATCTATTTTTCGTAAGCTGCGTAATGCCAAAGGTGAAGGGGAACTTGGGAAGTCTTCAGATCTTGAAGATAACAGGTCAGAAGATAGCATTAAGCCTTGGACTTGTCCGAAGTGTTTTGCTCATTATGACGTACAGAGTATTTTATTTGATTTAAATGAAGCAGCAATCAATAGGCATAATGTTATTAAAAGAAGGAACACAACGACAGGTGCATCTGCTGCTGCTGTAGCATCACTTGTCTCTGGACCCTTGTCCCATTCTGCAAGTTTCAATTCTCCAATGGGCAGCACTGAAGACCTGAATTCAAAAGGAAGTCTTAATATGGACCAGGGGGACGATAAAAGCAATGAACTAGTGATGAGTTGTCCTTATTTTCGTAATGAGATTGGTGGGGAAGGGGAAAGGAAGATCAGCCTTTCCAAATCTAATTCAGGTTCCTTCAGTGGGTGTGAAAGTGCCTCATTTGAGTCAACTCTGAGTTCTCATTGCACAAATGCTGGAGTTGCAGTTCTGGAAGTTCCCAAGGAGAATCTGATTTTACATCTAGACAGAGTGAAAAGATACATCGTTGAACATGTAGATCTTGGTGCATATTATTATCGAAAATTCTTCTACCAGAAAGGTAGGTAAATTGTATTTCTCCTTGAGTTTTCAGAATGACTTTTTGTTTTCCAAACATGCAAAATCCAGTTGATACTTAATAGTATTTGCAAGAATTAGGGATTTCTTCAGTGGTGTATTTTACTGCTGGTATGTGCTGTATCTAATAGTCTTTCAGAGTGTTGGAGTATAAGAATGTTGAGAATTTTATTGCTGATAGCTATGGTAGCAATGGCTACAAAATATGAATGTCTTGAAACACAGCTTTGGCTATCCATAGGAGTGGGCAGGGGTTGACACTTGAAAGATTGAAATAAGAAAATCCTAAAATACGAGAGCTTTCTTCCCACTGCACCAGGAGTTGATTTACTGAGGATTTAATGCAATGTGCATCTTAGGTGGGTAGAATTTACAATAATCTTTGGACATACTAATTAACTTAATAATCCATTTCAAAATTTTTCAAAATTAATAATACAGAAATGAAGACATATATAGGTATAACTTTATGTACACACCCAAATATCTGTGTTTCAATGCCAACAGTATATGTGAAAAACCAGAGTGCAGTTCTCTTATCACATGGTTCGGCCCTGAAACCAAGGATTATAATTTCCATGGGATGTATATGGGAGGGAGAAAAAAGCCCAAAGCAAGAGATCAAAGCCTTTTGACCTGTAGAAAAGAGCAAGCCCCAAACATTACCCAGATACTCCCCCTCTCTGTCCCCCCAGTCAAAATAATACTGGTACCGGAAGTACAGATCTCCCTCTCATGATTCTGGGAGTGATCAAAAAGGATTGCAGATCCTTTAAGTCCTTTAAAAGAGCTCAGTCTGCAGGACTGTGTTGTATTTCCTGATGGATACAGCTGGTCTGATGACTGACCTGGAGAGTGCTTGTTCCTTGCATTCCAGTGATCAGGATTGGTTTCTTCTCTGCAGTGAATGCGGGTCAAAAGAGCTTGTTCCTCACATATAAAAGCAACAGGGATGCCTGATTAGAATTAAATTGATAGTCTTAAAAAGAAAAAGCTTACCTTTCTTAACTTCATGTTATTGCTAATAATCTCATTTCCCATTTTTCTCTTGCCTTCCATATATGTCCATCTCTCACCTCTTCCTCCCTGTGTTTGGGTGTCCCATTGTTTAGGTGGCTCTTGTTACTCTTTCCATAGTCTCCTCTTTCTGCATTCTTTCTAGGGCCGAGAGGTAGCCTTTACTCTGTGTTTTTTGAGAGTGCTGATCCATGTCCTTTGGAGACATAGAAGTTAGGAAAAATAATAGTTTCCTGGGAAAAGTAAGCTAGACATGTGATACAGGATAAGGTATGTTGGGAGGGGAGAGCCTGAGGTTTGTGACCTTTGGGATTATCTTCCACTCAGTCTCCCTCTGGAACAATTTGATTCCTTATCAGTCTAGTGAGTTTTGCAATCAGCAACTAAAGTTTCATGTTACAGCTGACCTGATTTACAGCATTTCAGCCCTAAGAGGGGCAGATATTATTCCTCCCCCTTCCTTGTACCGGTTCTCTTGTTTTCAGAGAACTTGATAAACCAGTTGAGTTTACTGAACAAGCAAGCAGAATTCTTGCCATCACGATAAATTTGGGGTTTACTGCTTCATTGTTTCTCTCCAGGTCTGGTGAGGAATATTCTTATTTCCTTGCAGTCAGAGAAGTGCCAAAACCATATGGCCAGGTAAGGGATGGAAGTGAACAGCAGAGGAGGAAGGAGACATGAAATTTCTGCCCTCAGGCAAAACCAATTTATTGGTTTGCCTTCTCCTTAAGGGAAACCACGCCCTCATGCTACTACAGTTCCAGTCACCATTATGTTTCCCTTTTTTTTTGGGTGTAGTTAGGAAGAATTGATAAAATCGACATCATCTAGTCCTAATGGTACTAGTAAGGGGCAGCCAGATATAAAAGTGTGTGTTATGGAGTAGGATTGGATGGGGAGAAGAAGCTGTGATTTTTTTTTTTTTCTTTAAGCAATAAAATGCGGTTTTAAATTCACTTTTCTTATGTTAGTCCAGCAGAGTCCAAACCAGGGGTGTTGTTTCTTCTAGAGATTTTTATCTTAAAAGCTGTACTTCAGAAGCCTCATTAGATATCCCAAACCCCAGTTTTCTACAAGTGCAAAACACATTTTGTTTACCACCCAGAGTATCATTGTTCCCTGAGCAAACTTTAGACTAAGCTGATGACGTGGGATAGTGATAAAATTTGAAGCAGCATCATGGGGGAAAAAAAAGATCTAGAAAGTCAGTTGTAACTGAATTTTTTAATGTAACATGAAGCAAGTAATGATGCAGAAATTTTTTTGCTGGAAGAGGAGGTTGGATTTTTATGATGTTATGGATGGAACAGACAGTGCCAAAAGACAAGTTTCAGTAGGATAAGCTCACCAAGTCAGTAGGCTTTGTATAATTTTATAGTCTTAGAAGTATTGTTAGATGAATTCTGATTTGACATCAATACCTTTTAAAGATCTCAAACCAGGAAAATGTCATGGACTTGGAGAACACTTGGTAACCTTAGAGCTTGCAAAGAATAAAAAGCAATGTTCCAGAGAATTGTAAACTGAGTTGGTTTTCATTCCAGCTGGAAATAACAAAGAAGGTAATTTGGGACTGTATCAATAAAGAACTGCCAGTTAAAAATCATCAGTGATTCCAGTCAGCATGAGTTCATGAAAAATGTCTTGTCACATAAAAGAAAAAAGACATAGTTAATCTTGTGTCTTAAAAAAAGGATGAAAAATATTGAATTCATATAGATCCTTTTAATTTCTTCAAGGTATTTTGGTGAAATGCTGATGGTAACTCATCTGTAATCTTTAATTATATGAAATCAATAGCTCATTTTTTTACAGGTACTGTTACGTAGATGATAGATCCATGTGAAGTTTTAGCAGTGTATGGAGGAAACATAAGTGAGCTTCTAGTATTACTAAAATGTTCCAAATTAATTCAAATGTTTTAATCTAGTTAGTGTAAAATATTTCCGTATGACATTTATGGATGAGTCTTGTTTAAGTTTAATGAATGCAAATGGATGAGTTTTTGTATGTAAAGGAAATTGGTCCCTCTACAAAGTACTGGAATTGATAAACAGTATTCTGGCCTGGTGTCCAGACATCTCAGTGTGAAAATACTGGTGGAGATGGTTTAGTGGAGGTAAGAAAAATGATACTTAGAAAAGGATACTGGGAAGAGAACTTCATAATGGCAGGCTGAATTCAGTTTCTGTACTTTATATCTGAACTAATTGTGCAGACTCCCTTTGTACTCAGTGGAGAGAAATGAGCCTTGCAGGATCTTAGGAGTTTCAGTCTCTTCTCTCAATTCACTAACAGAAGCTCATGCACAACTGACTCACATGGAAATGTTGTTCATTTTTATAGGAAATGAATGCCCCTCTGTGATGCACAAGATGTATTAACAAGGTGGTTAAATAATGGTGTGTTTTAAAAGGTGTATTTGATATAAGGACTTAACTAAAAGTTGAAGATACATATAAGTTAAGCTTGTGCCTAAAAAAAGAGGGAGAGGATGAAGCCAGTGCAAGAACCAATTTGTGGAAGTTGCAGACATGTTTATTAAAGACTTATTTACAATCAATACTAAAATCACACACAGAGAAAAATTTGTTTCTGTTAGCTTGTCCGAGTGCAGTTCAGGAAAGAGAGATGTCACTCCAGAGGAGCAGTCTGTTTGCTCTGTCCCCATAATTGGGTCTGGGAATTACAGTTCTCATGGAAAGAACCAAGAGCATCTGTTTTGCTTCCATCCTTCTCACACAGTAGTTGCTAATGTTGCCATTTAGGACAAATGTTAGTTACTGGCTTAGAATGAAAAACTTGACTGAGAAGTAAATAGTTTCCTGAACTGGTTTTATAACAAATGAGCTGTTGGTTGGCTTTCCTTTAACTGTTGTCAGCCAGTAAAAATACCCTTTTCGCTAATGCTCTAAATTGCTGCATATTCTATCCAAGAGTTGGTGCCTTTCAAGTATGTGGCTGGACTTGCAGAGCTCCCAAAATGCTGCTTGCCCTTTTGTCTCCAGAGAAGTACTGGGCAGAGTTTTCCAGTACTGTAAATGCTGAGCTAGGATTAGAGGAAAATGCTTGATGTGAGTTTCATTCAGAAGAGAAATGTTTGGGGTTTTTATTTCTAGTCCAATTACACAGAATTTAATTTGGACGTGATATCTAAAGAGAAATATGATGAAAGCACAAAAGAACTTTTTCAGTTAAAATCAAGTGCGTTTACTTGGATTTCCATTGCTAAGGAAGCTCATAAATATCTGTCAGGAAAATAAGTATTTTAGCTTTGGTCCTTTCACAGGAAGTATCTTTTGAGTTCTGTGATAGATATTTAACTATTTCTAAAAGTATGTACCGTTTGTTTTAATGACCAGCTGCAATCAAGTAATTGTTCTTTTTTCGGTATGGATTTATGAGTTAATTTATGGCTGCTGCTAGGTGTTCTGATTGTCTGTTAATTAAATTATTTTTCAGCAGTTGTTTAGATTAAATGTCAGGCTTGAGAAATGTTGTTTCCAGTTAGCTTCTGCGTGGTGTGGAGAAATAAGCTGTCTTCCATGGTGTTCATGTTTGACATCAAGTTCCTGAATTATAATTGTGACATAGCCCTTATTTTCCCAATAAAACAACTAATTTTTTCCCTTTACACTGCATATTAAACTTTTTGCACTTTAATCCTGCTGCTACTTTTCCTGCACTGGAAAGAGAAAACTGTTGGATATAAGGAAATTCGGAATTTAAGGGAAAAATCAGGTGGAGGTACAAGAAAGTGTTCCAGAAGGAAGAGTAGTCAGGTACAGGGATATATATTGTAGCTTGCAGAATGAATACAGAGATGGGGTTTAGGGGAGGAGGAAGAATGAAGATGAAGGTAAAGAATGAACAATCCATTAGGAAATGTGAGTAAAGGAGAGGGAGAAGGATGTGCAAAGGAGAGCAAGAAAGACAGTGCCCAGTGCATTCTGAAGGAAAAGAGAATAAAAGATGTTTCCCCTTAGCAGAGGAGTGTAGACTTTCACGCTACTTCATGCAATTTTCCAAAGCAATAGGAGCTAATTAAAAAGCTTAATCAAATTATACAGAATTGTATGTGTATTTTGTGTATGTGTATGCAGTTTCAAACATTCCTCTTGCCATCCTTCTGAGATGTGTTTTCAAGATGTAGAATAATTTCTTCTGAGAAAATTTTCTATCTGAATTGCAGGCTAGAGTGGTTGCAGGGTACACAGGTTTTACCACCTGTGTGGCTGTCAATAGAGTAAACGAATGAATTGTTTGGACCCTTCTACTGTGCACGACCTCTGTATCTTTTTTCTTTAAGTTTTTCAATCATAAAAGCAGAGCCACATCACTGTTTTTAAGTCACTCAACAGTTTAGCGTGGAGATGTCCAAGTTACCTCAGGTTTTGGAAGCTGCATAATATACTGATTCAAAACTTAGTCTTTCTCCAAGACTGTGCTGCATATGCATTGACCTTGTCTGCCATAAACTGTTTGGCGAGCTATAAACATCCTGATAGAAAACCAAGCTACTTAATGCCGGAGAAGGAGAGGCTAGGGTGCTAGGAAGATAGTTTGAAACTTTGAACAAAACATCTCTGGCATTTACAGGGCTCATATCTGTGGACTAGTATGAGAACGTAATTAGAGTTGTATAGATAATGAAATTTATTAGTCATTTTCCCACTCACAGCCGCACAAAGTTTAATGACAGTATTTACAGAATATTCCATGAGAAATTTTTGAAAGAATTTTGCATTTTAATTACCTTTGTTTAGAGTATTGGCTTTTCAGAACTGGCAAATGAATTTGGTAGAAAGCAAGTCTTCTAATGCTGCAAGCATGTCTCTAATGCTGTCTTGCATGCTCTGAAATCTTAAACAGAAGACATTGAGTGAAGGATAATAAAATACCAGACACTGGGGACTTGAGTAGAACACCCAAGAGCTTAGAGTGCTGGACAGCTGTGTGAAAGCATCAAGTATGTTGGAGGGAGATTTTCTAAGAACCAGCAAGTATATATATTTTAAGTTTTAAAACTTAAAATATATATAAGTTTTAAAGTACAGTATGAATTTTTAAAGAAATAGAGTAAAAAATGAGGCTCCTAATTTTTTAACTGTATTATTAATTGGAAACATGATTGCCATTCATTTTAGATGGAGTGTATTTCAATATTTGTTTTTATTATCTTTAAAAATACAGTTCTTGATGATGTTAAAATACTTTACATTTCCTCTCTGTAGTAGAATAGCTCATATTAGACTGGTCCTAAAGTTCTTACTTAAAATTGTTGTTTTAAGAATAACAAGTAATCCATGTGTAGTAAAAGCAACGTGGTTACATTTCCTGTCAGGGCAGTTACATCTTTTCTTTATACCACTGAATTTCACGTTTCTTTGAATTGCTGTATTTTCAGGTGGTTCTAACTTTATATTTTTGTGCATGTATAAATTCATTCCTATACGCAGCTTATTGAGAATGATGATGTGGGACTTACTTGCACAATGCTTGACTCCTATTTTTTTACTTTTCTCTTACAATTTCTTGTAGGGAATATATGTTTAAATTCAGCAGTTGCTTAAGATATATGCAGCTTTGTTCAAATGTTGCTGCATTAATGGTGATATACCTTTGTCATCAGTCTAGATAGTTTGTAATGCTCAAAAAGTTCTACAAAAAAGCCTTCAATACAGTCTTTAAATTTGTTGAGCTTTGATTTTTGTAAATGTGCTTTTCTAACTTTTTTTCATGGGAAGCTTGGCTTTACATGTCTATAGTTAGACATATATAAAAATGTGTTTTAAAGAATCTGCTGTTCAGCTAGTGAGTGATTTCACCAATCTTGTATTCTCCTCTCTGCTGCCTCCTGCCCTGGACTGGTTTTCAACTGATCTCTTAGCACTTTAAGGGTTGTTGAATACTTCACTGTTCACTATTTATGCTAGTAATTGTATTCTTGTGCTTTATTTTTCTGTGGTACTATATAATATTTTTTCTGTGAACAAGCCTTTAACAACTTTTTCAGCTTCATCAGTTTTTCCCATTTTAAAACTGAGTAACGTGTATGGAAAAAGCAAAAAGCAGTCAAACAAAAATAAATAATTTACATCCTTTGCTGAGTACAGTTGTTTGACATTTCTATTTTAACATAGGTTGATGAGTTTCCCACTTTGGTGCATTTGGCTTCCTTCTCTTTATTTTTAAGGGGGGAAATTGGTAGTGCTTATTTAGTTCAATGTGAACTAAACTCAATAGATGGCAATATAAAAGCTGATGCAAGAGGTGTATCTTGTTTTGGGCCTATTTAAGCAGATATGCTATGTTGAATTTCAGCCTTTTTGTATAAATGGAGCTTACAAGAGAAGCAAAGCACAAGAATGGCATCCTGGTACCACTTGAAGACATGCTCTTATTGACTCCATGGAATTGGAAGTTTATTTCCAGTGTAACAATCAAGCATGGAAATATAGTTGAAGTGTAAGAACTAAGACTTCTTTTTTTTTTCCCCTCATATACAAGAACACTGGAACTATTTTGGGGCAGATGAGAACCTGGGTCCAGTAGCTGTGAGTATAAGAAGAGAGAAGCCAGAGGAAATCAAAGAAAATGGACCTCAGTACAACTACCGGATCATATTCAGAACCAGTGAGGTAAGCAGTCCAGGGGAATAGTAAAAGAAACTAGAAGTGAGAAGGCAAAACCAGATGGAATATGTGGGGTTTATGTGCCTTTCAGTGTTGATAATAGAATTCTGTATAATCAGGGAGCCTCCTGACAGAATTATGCTACATGGCTATCTGTCACAGAACATTCCACAATGTTCCACAGAGTTATTCCATAACCTCCAGTACAGAGGAAGTGCTGAAGGTTGTTTTGGTTAAATCTTGAGAAACTTACAGGAGCTATATTAACTAGAAGCAAGCAAAGAGGAGGGAAATTGCCTTCTTTACTTTTATATGTGACAGTGGGTCAACCTTTTAAATGCTCCATAGTATAGAAATACTGTACTAATACTAATTTTTCAAGGTAGTAGTTTCTTGTAAATTTGAAATCTGATGAATAGTTTGAAATAGTCTGATTACTGTTATCAATGAGTGGCATTTTTGTGTATCAGTGTTGGTCTCATGCTAACAGAAATTCCTTAATGTCCTTGATCTCCACTGAGAATTAGAAAAATAGTATGTCTAGTTGCACTGCTATTGCTAGTCAATCTCAGTGCATAACTCAATATATGTTCTGTTTTTCCTTTGTATGCATAGCTCATGACATTAAGAGGCTCCGTGCTGGAAGATGCTATCCCATCTACTGCAAAGCATTGCACAGCCAGGGGACTTCCCTTAAAAGAAGTGCTGGAGTATGTGGTTCCAGAGCTGAATATCCATTGCCTAAGGCTGGCCTTTAACACTCCAAAAGTCACAGAACAGCTTATGAAGCTTGATGAGCAAGGGGTAAGTGCAGAGTTACAGAATTAAACAAATTATCTTAATCTGTCAGATTATTGCCATGAGTTGCAAAATTATCTTTTAGGTTTATGTGATTAAAGTAAGTCTGATGAAATGCCTCATTTAAAATAAAACTTGTCATCTGTAGGGAGAGTTATATTGATTTATTTCATTCAACTTTTGCAGAATATTTGGGGTGTATGAAATCAAGTTCATTTCCCTGGGTAGCCTAAAGTTTTATATTAATGTTTTGGCAGTTGTTCATTTAAATTTCCTTTAAAAGAGACTACAGTATTGTTTTTAAAAGACTGTGGGAAGGAGGGAGTTCTGTTTTTCTTACTGCTATTATACTGAGAAGTCTCCCATGGTGCTAAACGTTTCACTGTAATACTGCATTGGCTAAACCATGACCAGAGTGCTACCTGACTTGTTTTGTTTTGTTGGTGTTCTTTTTTTCTTTGCCCTGGAACAAACTACATGGCAAAATATTCTAAGGCTTTCTTCATATGAATAATTTTCAATGAGGTGATAGTCTCCTTGCCTTTTAAAGATGGGACCAAGGCTCATTAACACTACAGCTTTGACTTAGAAAAATGGAAGTCCACGACTCAAGTGAATTTTATGATTATAAATGTCAGTAGTGACATTTTATAGCTGTGTGCATGCCTCAGTTCTCACTGGCAACCTCTCCTTCCATGCCTTTTGAGTGGATGGACCCAGGATGAGGATTGGGTCCCTCCCGCTGTAGGGAAGATTATGTTCATGGCCACCTGATGAACCTGAATGTGCCTAATGGGATTTAGGTTAATGGGATGCGTCCCAGAGTCCTGAGGGAATTGGTTTGTGGAGTTGCCAACTCTCCATGGCATTTGAAAAGTGATGGCAGTCAGGGGAAATCCCAGGAGGTTGGAAGAGGGGAAACATTGTACCCATGTTTCAGAAGGGTAGAAGGAAGATTCCTTGGGAGCCATCACCCTGTCAGGCTCCCCTCTGCGCCTGGGAAGGTTGTGGAGCAGATCCTCCTAGAAGCTCTTCTAAGGCACATGGAGAACAGGGAGGTGGGTTTGAGACAGCCAGCATAGCTTCAGCACGAGCAAATCCTGCCTGACCCACCCAGTGGCCTTCTATGATGGAGTAACTACGTCAGTGGACAACGGAGGGGTTACGGGTGTTGTTTTTCTGGACTTCTGTAGAGCCTTGGGCATGGTCCCCCACAACAGCCTTCTCTCTGAATTGGAGAAAGATTTGATGAGTGGACTGTTAGATGGATAAGGAGGTGGTTGGATGATCACATCCAAAGAGTAATGGTCAATGGCTCAGAGTCACAGTGGACATCAGGGATAAGTGGTGTATCTCAGGTTCATAGTGGGACTTAAGATCTTCATTAATGATGTAGTTGAAGGAATTGAATGTACCCTCAGCAACTTAGAGAACCGAGCCTTGCAGTTGCCGTGCCTGAATGATGGGGTGATCCAGAGGGACCTGGACGAGCTCAAGAAGTGGCCTCACGGGAATCTCATGAGATTTAAGATGACCAAGGGCAAGGTCCTGCACCTGGATTCTGCACCTCTGGTATTCACATGCTGGAGAATGAACAGATTGAGAGCAGCCCTGCTGAGAAGGACTTGGGGGTGCTGGTGGGTGAGAGCTGGACATGACCCAGCCATGGGCCCTCCCAGCCCAGAGAGCCAAACGTGTCCTGGGCTGCATCTAAAGCAGCGTGGGCAGCAGGGCCAGGGAGGGGATTCTGCCCCTCTGCTCTGCTCAGACCCCACCTGCAAAGCTGCATCAGCTCTGGGGTCCCAGCACAGGAAGGACATGGAGCTGCTGGAGTGAGTCCAGAGGAAGCCACCAAGATGATTAGAGGGACAGAGCATCTCTACTGTGAGGAAAGGCTGAGAGAATTGGGGTTGTTCATCCTGTAAGAGAAGGCTTGGGGTGACCTAATTGTGGTCTTCCAGTACCTGAGGGGAGCCTATAAGAAAGAGGGAGGGACTTTTTACAAGGGCACAGAGTGACAGGACAAGGGGAAATAACTTCAAACTGAAAGAGAGTAGGTTTAACATAAGGTATTAGGAGGAAGTTCTTTGCTGTGAGGGTGGTGAGAGCTGGAACAGGTTGCCCAGAGAAGCTGTGGATGCCCCATTGCTGGGGGTGTTAGAGGCCAGGTTGGATGGGGCTCTAAGTAGTTTGGTCTAGTGAGAGGTGTCGCTGCCTATGGCAGGGGATTGGAGCTGGATGATATTTAAGGTCCTCTTCCAACCCAAACCGCTCTATGATTTTATGACATCTAACAAAACTGTGAGGTTATATTATCCTTGGTTCCTATCCTATACGTTAAGCTCCCATAGTATGGCTTTCTAATACTTAAACTTTTGAAAATCATTAAGGGCAAGTGATAGTTGAATTTTTATTATGTGCATCAAAGTATTTTCTGTTTTTGTGGTAATGAAACAGTTTGACACTTCTAGCAAAAGAGGTAAGTACACTCTGTGCTAATTAGTAGCTGCATTTTTTCAGTTCTAAGCTAACAAAAATTGGGTAGCAGCTGCTCTACTAATTAAGTGCACAGAATGTTGATCACTTCTTCTTGCTGAGTGCCACACTGTTTCATTACAGCATGAGCAGGTGCCTGTTTTATATAGCAGATAAAATGTTTTGTAAATTTAAGAGTTAAGATTATAAAGTCACCTTAGCCTGACTCAGCCACTAAATTTCACCCCGGAACCACTGAGCCAAATGTATATGCATCAGTTTTCATTAGAATAAGATGTCTTATATTTGAGTGAGGTCTTAAAGCAGTTGCTTGTTTTCATGTTTAAGAATTTACTCTTCTTTATTTAAATTTATATGCCTTCAGCTTTAAGACTTCTGATATTTTTCTCTGCTGCATTTTAAAAGTCATTTTGGTGTGAGTTATTTTCCAGCAAAGGTTTTTGTATGCAGTGATTATATCATCTGTTGGTCTTGTTTATGATAAACTAAACAGATTGCACTTTTCAAGTCTTTCACTGCAACATATTTTCTCTGCCTTTCATATCACTCTTATGGCTGAGCTCTGTCTCTTCTACTCTTTCAATATCTGCATATGTCATTCAGTGCTAGAATGGGAATATTTTTCTTGCCCTAGTTTTGTACTGGCGGTGTCTGTGAAAGTTGCTCGTTCCTTACTTCCTCTTAGATTGCTAGAGTGCTAACATCTGCTGTTCATACATATGGTCCACACTGCTTGTCACCTAGCTGTTCTTTTATTGGATTTATTAAAATGCATTCATTTGAATAGTTCTGTGTTAAACAGCAATCCAATCATTTCCTAGGGCTGCACTGCCTTCTTTGCTAATCACCTTCTACTAATCTTTGTCATGAATGCAGAGCTCGTGGTAGGTTACTGTAAGTTTGCTTCCAAATATGATTTAAAAATTTGAATATTAGGGCAATTACTGATTTATTTCAGTTGAAGCTAATCTTTATGGCAATTCCTCATTCACATGAATACTGTGAAATGTCACTTGGTTCTTAATATAATTCCTAGTGCATAATATAAACTTGCTGACTGGTTAAATCCAAGCTATACTTTCTGCTGTCTTTACAGGGTGCTAGATAAATACTTAAAGTGCACTTTTCCCATGTATATAAATATGTAAATACTTTCAGATTATTAAAATAAAGATGTTACTTTTGTAGTTTTACCACAACAGAATTCATGCTTCAACTTCTTTTTTAGCTTTTTCTTGTAGTTAATGCACTTCGAAGGGCTAGGTTTATCACAAGGTTTAATAATCAGGACTGTATGCTCTTTTCCAGATCTGCTCTTTTTGATTCAGAAATGCCAACTTGTGTTATCCTTAAGGAAACTTTTTTCCCCAAAAATTAGCAAGTCTAAGAACACAGCTAGAAGGCATATCTGGCTCTTTGCATAGTCCTTGTTTAGTTGACATTTTCAAAGCAATAAAGCACGGTTGTTTGCTTGCTCATTGGTGCTGCAGATCCTATTTATATTGATGTCTTTGAAAATACTTCCTTCACCTGAAGTTGAAGCTCAAATAGTGCAAGTGTGCTTCATGGGAATAATTTTCTTTGTCCTAACTTCTTTAAATGAAATTACTAGAAACTATTGTAGTTGGCAGTACAGCTAAGGTGCTGTGGTTCCATGGAGCACTGGCATCCATTCTGTTTCTGTGGAGAAAGGACAGGAGAAGGCACATCTGAGCAGCAGATGCCTGAATGGTCCAAGACAGGACCTGCTGCTGATGATATGGAAAGCGGTGGCAGTTGTTCAGCAGGAAGGGCAGCAGTGCCACCTCTCACCAGCCTCCCTCACTCCTCTCCTCCCTCACCTCGTGTCGGCAGGAGGCACTGGAGCAGATTGCCAAGCTGGGCATGTCCCATCCCTTAAAGTGTTTAGAAGTCAAGTTGGATGTGAATTTGAACAAGTCTGGTGTAGTAGACCAGACCTGGTCTAGTAGAAAGTGTCCTGCTGCCCATGTCAGGACCTGAGACTGGATGATCTTTAAGGTCTCTTCCAACCCAAACCAGTTCATGATTCTGTGCTGTACTTGAGTTTTGTCATAAGGAATTTGAACATGTTTAGAAGACACAAGTCAGTGTTTCAGATGATAAAATAAGGGATATTCTGTAATGGGGAAGAAAGGCAGCCTAGAACTGTGGCTTATATATAATGACTTCTTCAGCGGGAGTAAACAAGCCGGGTTATCCTTACTCTTTTTCCCTCCTTGTTTTCCTGCTGCTAATACTTTAATCCCCATCATCATTCATCCTTGGTAGTAAAGGAAGAATACAGTAAAGTAGCAATGTCCAGAGTTTTTAAATTTTAAAATTTGCTTTCTTTAGAGGTATAGTGCCACTTCTGAGGGCCTTTAACTTATACCACCATGAACATAATAGGTTAAAAATAGTGAATTTCAGTTTCGTTATGTGTCCACATGGTCCTAGTAAGTTCAAAATCCTTTGCCTCATGGCTTGGGATAGAATCTGCCAAGAGCAAATGACAGTATATTCAGATAACTTTGCTTCCAGTGCCCTTGCAAGTAACTGTTTTCACTTCCCACTAACCTGTAGTCCAAACTTGTAAATCTCATGCCAGTTGTGATAGATTTTCTTACAATTTCATTCTGGCATATGTGGTTAGTGTTTATTTGAAACAGAACTTCTGCAAAAATTCATGTGTGGGAGGAAGGATTTACTGGACAATAAGGATGCTTTCTATTGGATGAATTACATGCATAAACTCCAAGGCTCTCCCTTGTGCTCCTTCAATCAGGGTTCCTGCCTGTGAAATTGGTTTTGGAGACAGCAGTAGATGGCTGTGGATGCTTGTGGATGCTTCTTTCTTCCCTTCTGTGACTTGTCTATCTGGAGTCCAGATGTAAATGATGCCAGTGTACTCCTTTTTTTGGTGTATCAGTTTGGAATTGGTAGAAACAGTTAGCTTTGGGGAATCACTATTATAATTGGATAAAAAATTACTTTATTTACACCTTCAGCTTTTGCTGTATTAGGAACATCAACTACCGAATTAGAGGGAAAATGGAAATGAAAAGCACAAATGTATTTGAAGATTGATGCTAGTAAATAGTACCTTCTAGGTATGACCAGCATTTTTCAATTTAGCTGGTTTTTTTGTTATTGTCATCATATTTAAGTCAGGGAGGACTCACTGAATGTCACGGAGTCTTTCATCATTGCTAATAGATGAATGTGCTAACAGGTGAGTAATTTCTATCTTCTCTTCAAAATGAGAGAGACTTCATTTGGTCACCTGTTTAAGAAGCAAGCACATGATGTGCCCTACCCTTCTGCCTGGAAGGCTTAGCATAGGATGGCAGCCATGGTAGCAGTCAGTGAGTGTCAAGTTCCTGGCATTTCTCAGCCAGCACTTCCCATGTGGCTCAGTGCTGGACACTCACTTACAACCTGTGGTGCTGTCCTCCTGGAAATAAGCAATGTTCATATTTGTTTCACTTCAGAAAGCATTTTGACATCTTCAGATTAAATCTGCCTTAGTCGAGGCAGTTACAGTAGAAAACAATGGGAGTATTTGCAACTAGACTAACTTTTGAAATTAGGCTGAATATTAGGTAGTTTTTAATTCATGAATTATGGATTTATGAAAACATGGGAAGTTAATCCAGTGCTGGAGTTGCTTCATCACTTGGTACACACATAAAATTTTAATCTTTTTTCTTTTGCAGTTAAGTTACCAGCTTAAGGTGGGTATTATGTACTGCAAAGCTGGGCAAAGCACAGAAGAGGAAATGTATAATAATGAATCAGCAGGTCCAGCCTTTGAGGAGTTTCTTCAGCTCTTGGGAGAGCGAGTTCGACTCAAGGGATTTGACAAGTACCGTGCTCAGCTGGATACAAAAAGTAAGACTTTTTCATTCTTTTTTTCCCCCTGAAGTGAATAAAATGCTTGATATGGTTGCTAACTGCCTTTTTGAAGAGTTCTTAAAAATAACATCTTAGTTGTAGGAAGGCAGCTGCTTAATATAAGTGAAAGCAGAGCAAGTGTAATTTAACTGTACTCAAACGGTCTCTCAACTCTAATAATAATTGGAATTTTGCACTGATTTGGTATGAAATTGTCAATAAAGCTACAACAAGAAACCAGCAATTGTGGAACAATTATTGGTATTGCAAATCTATCATCAGTGTGTTGTCTTAAAGCTAATCAATACAGCTGGTGTGTCTTTTCTTTTTAAAATTATGCACTTATAGACTGTCTCCAAAGTGTTTCGCTAACCCATCTATGTCACTCTGCCTTGAAAAGTTGATACACTGCTTTTCTGATGTCTGTTGCATGCAGTTTTTCTTCTAGGCAGTTTTGTCTTAGTCATTCTGTCAAATGTATTCCTCCCTCTGTGCTTTTTCTTTTCTGAGTTATGGAAATTAAACTGGATTTGGCAGCTATGTTATCAGCTCTAACTGTAAAACATATTGCAACAAAATGCCGTGGTAAGATGATCTTGGGTGACCGTAACTATAAAAGAAACTCCCTGCATTTGGAATTGGTCATGTGAAATACCTGTCTATCAGCTAGCACATGCTGCATTCAATTTGTAGATCTGTTTGAATTACTTGGGGAAATTTTGTCTTGTGTTCCTTTTTTTTGAGTACTGGAGCTAACCAGTTCCTATGAAGATCTTTTGCTATTTTGCTCGCTTGTAGCAAAGGAAATGAAATAAGGAGCTTGATTCATGAAAGCTGAAAAACATTCATCAGCTTTAGTGTAGTAGAAGCTGTGGTCTTGTCATGGGTCTCCTGGCACAAGTAGAGTACCTTGCTGTGCTTTAATGCTCCATCATTCTATATTCTGTCCTTAATTCCTACAGCAATTGCACTGCCATCTCCTCAGGCTGTTCTTGACCAGTCTAATCATCAATCCTCAGAGGGTTCTGAAGCCTCCTTTGGTTTTAAACCTGAATTAATACCTATTTTGCACATATTTAACATTGTGCCTGCTTTTTTTTACTTGCAATACTTATATTCCCTCTGTTGTAGTTCCTCCCTTGAGAGCATTTCATAGACATATGGAATGGTTTGGGTTGGAAGGGACCTGAAAGATCATCTCATTTTAAACCCCCCAGCCATGAGCAAGGACAGCTTCCACTAGAGCAGGTTGCTGAAAGATCCATCCAACCTGGCCTTGAACTCTTCCAGGGATGGGGCAGCCACAACTTCTCTGGGCAGCCTGTTCTAGTGCCTCACTGCCCTCACAGTAAAGAATTTCTTCCCAATATCTGATAGCAATCTGCCCTTCTTCAGTTTAAAATCATTCCTTCTTGTCCTATTACTACATGGCCTTGGGAGAGTCCCAGCTCTCTTGTAGGAAATACTTAAAATTCTCAAGGTGAGTTTTCCTTTTGCACAGCTCTGAACTGTAATTTTATTGGTTATAAAGATGAGCTAGGTCAGAAATCAAATGGATATGGAAAACAGAGAAAACATTTATTTAGCTTCAGGTTTTATATTGTGACTTTGTTACTTTCAGTTGTTAAAGCAAGAACCTCTCTTCCCTTTCTTCCAGGTTAGTTAAGATGTGAAAAAAAGGAAAATAACCCATATTTTGGTGTCAGTCCACAAACACTGGTTTCTAGTATGTGTGAATGCTGTATGATTGAGTTGATTAATCTGCTCAAATATGCCCAAGAAAGCTGTAAATGTCTTTTAAGTATTTCTTTCTTTTGCATTTTCCTCTGAACAGCAGAATTTTCCAGGGATGTTTTAAATTCTTTGTTGTTGCTTCTGACTCAAGGAAAGAATATTGTCAGGCTTTGAGTTTATGGATTACAATCTAGCACATGTTGAATGCAACCTTTATGTTGACTGACTCTCTCCTGATTTTGAGAGTTACCTTCTTGTAATGAAGGTTTCTCCTCCATGTTGAGAACTGGCATATCTTTTTCACATTGCCCAGTAGACACACTCAGCTCCATTCTGTATCTAAAACCAAAAAACCCTTTATATGAACAGTTCAGGATGACCATAGATGACAGGAAATCCTCTAAGAGAAACTGCTGCTTTCATGAAGGATTTCGTACATTTTCTTTCAGTCAAGGTTTACAGCCTCACAGATGTGAAACCTTATCAGCCAGAACTTCTTAGGAGCTCTTTTAAGTTGTCTGAAATCTTTCAGGTTAGATTGCCTGCAGGATTTCTGAGAAGACACATGTGAGCGTGCATGAGTTGTTAATGAGTAGGTCTGGACAGCAGCAAATGTGAACAATAGCAGCAAACATTTCTAATTTGATGGTGCTGGTGGTATGTTCTCCTTTATGCTAGTGTGCAAATCACAGATGGAAATGCTGAAATAGAAGGTGCTCTGGGGGCACAACACTCAGCTCTTTGGATAGCTGCATTTGGGAACACTTACCGCATATTCTACACAGGAAATGGGGGGGAAAAAAAAGCCACTTAGTGGTGGGGGAAATGCTAAAGACCAGAGATGGTCACAAGAGCTGCATCCCAGGTGTGGGGAATACATGTAGAACATAATTCAGCCAGGCAATATATTTTCAGTAGCTACCCTAAGTAATCAGTCAGTCCTTTTGTGTTGGCATTAACGCAGAGACCTGCAAAGGAGGGGGTTGTGGCTTTTTACTGTGACTTAGGTTTATAGGTTTTGTTGAAACAGCTAGGTCTACAGCTAGGAACTGAGCTTCTCCATCTTCCAGCTCTGTGCTCTTTTGTTGCTAGAGAGCCCTGTCTGGAAATAGTTCTTGCAGTCTCACTACTCAGGAAATTTTCCTACACCAAGATTGTGTTCAGTGGCAACACAGTTGATTGCAAATATGTGCTTAAAAACAAGTGTCTGTTCATTGACTTGTCAGAAAGGCCAGATCTATGTAAACTACTTGGCTAGTTTCCATACCTTTGACAATACTTTGCAAGCTGTGCAAAGCAGTTGCACGATGTAAGACGTGGAAAGATTTTTCTCTGCATGGAGGTGAGCTGATTTGTATATGTACTCTGGAAATATTCACAATATTTTTCATTTATGCAAATTAGAAAAGTAAAGTTGCTCTAGGAAAAGGCAGTTTCAGAACAGTTATTCTTAGAAATTTAGGGTTAGGGTCCTAATTAGTAAGTGTCCACAACAGAGCCAATTTCTTAAATAGAGGAATCTCAAGCATACTAGGAACTTAAAGCCTATTTAAGTGTATTGCATCCTTCAAGGGCTTTAGTTTTGGATCTCTGCCAGTACCACTGTGAAAAAGAGATGCTACTTTTCAAGTTTTGTTTGTTTATTTCTAGAATTACCAGAGGGGAAACAGTCTATCTCCTGGCAGCCTGCAGACTTTGGATAGGAAATAGAGCTTGAAAATGTCACCTATCCCACAGTGACTAGGAAGCTTATGGCCATCACTTTAAAGTAATAAACATCACAGTGATCTTTCAAATTATAACTTCAGTCAATTTACTTTATTTTCCAGTTGTAGTGCATGCTTTATTTTCCTCCCCCTCACTTAGTCTTGCTTCTCAATATTTTACATTGGTAAGTGGGATCAGCTTGATAATGCTAGGCCTGGTAACAAGGACTGTGTGTCCAACAGAGTATTAGTGTGGTTGATGAGGGAAATAAAGGAAGTTGATTAATATGAGCTGGGAATTTTATGATTTATCAATTTGATAAGATTAAGCTAATAATGGTAGGTTTTTGTACTAAATGTTTATACACTGCATGATTTTCTGATTAACACATAGAAGAATATAAAACCATAAGCTATTAAGTAGATAATAAAATCTAGGAATGAATGGACTTTGAATTGACATTTCATGTAGGGGTTGTCAAGAAACCCCAATGTTTGTAATGAAATAATGCAGATAGATTACCTTCTTAACTTGCACTGTATAACAGCTTTCCAACCTTGTGGAAATAATGATAGACTTACTCTTGGATCTGAGCCTTCTGTTGGGAGACCAACAAATCTTTAAATGTTAAGTTGCTTAAGGAGCAGAAATAGAGATGGCAGACATCCATCTGCATTGCTCTGCATTTGTGTTGCACAAACACTTTTGTGTGGCACAAAATAAAAGATTCTGTCCTCATTTCTGTCTGAAAACTTGGGTGTTATAGAAGTTGATGATGAATGCTTGGTGTAATCCTTGTGTATGGCAGAAGAGCAGTGTTGACAGCTGCTGACAAAGCAAAGGTAGAGGGGAGCAACATTAAGCTCTGAAAATATTTGTTCTTATGCTTTTTATTGTGAGCCCTGCTGCAGTTTGTAGTAATGGTTGTCCTGCCTTATCAGTGTAAGTTACTTTTTGTTCTCCTACAGTTCCTTGGAATGTTTTTCTTTGAAACAGGGAGTCAGATTCTCTACTCATAATGGTTTTTATAGCGTTTTCTAGCACAGAGGTTAAAGTGCTGTAGAGGGAGGCTGACAGAGTCCTGTGGATTCAGTCAGCACCGTGTTGGTGGTTGTCTGCCACAGTTTTGAGCACTATCGGTGTTAGAAAAAAAACTTCAAATGTGAGTCTGTTAATCCTTGTGAATAAAGCTGAGAATCATTGGAAGGACAGGAGACAAAGGAGGGTTTTTAGAGATGATTAATGATGGAAGGGAAAAAGGATCAGCTACTCAGCTAAGTGCCCAGATCTAGTAATGGGGCAAGGCTGGGAAAGCATCCATGACTAGCTGTGCCATAAACTGGTGGCCAGAGGGGATGTCTTCAGTGTAAAAAGGTGCTAATGAATTTGAAGATCCCTCAGGCCTCTGTTAAATAGGAGTAGATTGCAGTGCTGGCTTGCAGTTTTGACCTTGAAGTGATGGATATTATTCCAGTGCACAGTCTAGGATTTTATTGCAATAGCTGTGATTTGGTTTAAAAGAAACACCTGCAGTTATGGTGGTGTACTTCAGGAAAAGTATTCTGGACTTCAGAAAAAGCTGAATGGTGAGAGAGATGCACAGTCATAGAGCATATGGACTTCTGTTGGTAGTTGGATTTGAACAGGAGAGATTCAAACTGTCAAGTGCTTGGAATTATTGAATGTGTCATTTGGATTGTAGCCTGATTATTTAGTTTGCAGAATCAGTGCTGTTCTCAGAAAACATTTTTCTACCTAAAATTAAATCCTGCCAGGAAAGTTGAAAGTTTGGCTTAAATATGTAGGTGTTTTAGAATATTTTTAGTCAGAATTGTTTTATTCTATTCTTCCAATACCTGTTGAGCCCCTTCCCCTCTTTTGGGGCCTGCCTTCTCCTGTCTCATTTCTCTATATTTTGAATCTACTCCTCGCCTATTCCAGTTATTTGTCATATTTTTGTATGCTCTGCTTCTAAAAGATGTTGTACAAATCAGTGTATTTACTGTTCAGCAGATAAAGCTGTTATGAAGTTGCATTAATGTTTAGGTGACTTTTAGGTGTATCTGCCTCCTTGGGTGTGCACTCAGTGATCAGGCAGAGGACAGAGGCTGCTGTGAACACAGTGCAAGGTGAAATCATCCCCTTTCAGCTGTCCTGCTGTTATAATTAGCATTTAAAGTAAAATTATTAGCATATTTAATATTAATATTAAATTATTAAAATAATACTTAAATTGTAGTAATCTTTTATTTCTAATCCCCTTTTTATTATAGATAGGGGATTTGGAAGCACAAAATCTCTATTTGGTTATAATATAGAAAACTTTCCATTCCATTTCATAGATCATTTTGTGTTTCATTTACAGTAAAGCTACCTCTATTTCATTATTCTGAATCTGACAATGAACAGTCAGGGAATTGTTATGAAAACTTCTCAAAGTTTACACTCAAAATCTGGATAAATAAACTGTATATTTGTGTTACTGTAAATGCTCACAAATTTCAAATGTTATCTTCTTAGTAACATGATCTCTCTGCTAATGAAAATGCCAAGATACAGTTTTTAACAGCTTTTTAAAATACATTGTTATAAATAGCTGGGATTATATAATTTAGTAGCATATTTATATACTTCAAATAGCCAGAATGCTTTGTTCCATATATAAACTAGTTATTTTTCAAGTGGTATTTGAAAGCAGGCTTTTTGCACTGTGGACATAAGTTGTATTTAATAGCACATATTCACTATTTTATCTTTAGATGTGTTACTGCTTAAATGAATAGCATATTTTTCAAGGTCGCTTTTTAGAGTGAAATAAAGTGAAAACAAGTTCACAATTTGTCTGTAATCAACTGTTGTTTTCAGCCAGCACCTTGTAAATTGAGTAGTAGCCCCCTCTTCTTTTTTCTTTCTAAACTTCATAGTCCTAGTTTTTTATCATTTTCTCTCCACATGGAAGTGTCTCCATCCACATTTAATTGTTTCATGGCCTGTTTCTGGATTCCTTCTCTTTCTTCTGTAACTTTTAGAATAGGGTGGCCAGAACTCAAAACAGGTGAGATTACCTTAGATTAATATGCCAGCATCATAATGTCATTTCTGTGGGCTTTTTTCATCATCAGTTGTAAACATGCTGGCGTCCTACTTGGGGTTTTGACTGTTCCTGTCCATAAAGCAGCTGCTCTAGTGAAGGTGCTACCTGATTTCCTGACAGTTAATTTCAAGTCCTGATGTTTATGCTTAGGAGAAGTCATTCTGTTGCTATTGTGGGTTATTGGTCCTTTGCTGTTTTTTGTGTATTTGATCACGGTATTCATTTTCAGTATCTGTCTGCCTTCCTTGCTGAAGTCTTTTTCACATTCCTTACAGTTCATTTTCATTCTGAGATATTGGGTGAAAAGTTGATAACTGAAAGTTATCTCAGACTTTGTTCTCACTTTTCATGTTAGGTAGGCTTTCTTCAGGGTCTTCTGGTATCAATTCCCCATTCCTAACAAGTTTTTGTCTGGGAAAAGTATGCAAAGTGCACAGGCTGTCTTTATGTGACACTTGCTTTGGCAGGTGAATAAACTCCGAGTAAGTTCTTACTTGCTGATAATTCAGCTAGGATTGAGGATGAATAAAAATTTTTGTCTTGGTTGATGGTTTTTTAATAATAATGAAACTTTGATTTTGCTTTTTTTTTAATAATACTTTTGTTTTGTCTTTGCAGCTGATTCAACAGGTACTCATTCTCTGTACACAACATACAAGGACTATGAAATCATGTTCCACGTTTCTACAATGTTGCCATATACTCCAAACAACAAGCAACAGGTAAGATGGGCTCACAAGTAGATGATCTATTGAGTATTTATGGCAACTTTTATTCATTATTAGCTAAAAACCACTTAAAGAATTAAAAGTAAAGGTGGCAATCTCTGTATCAGGGACATGAGCGAAGTAGATGATTGTAGGTACATCATAGATTTTTCTCCATTGGACTGTTATCTATTTAATTGTGCATTACTTTGATGTGAGTAGTATGCAATAATGCAATAATGTCAGTAGTACATGTCACAAGGACCACAACGTACCTGATGATTTTTAAACAATTTTAAACTTTCTTACAGCTAAGTCAATAGCCCTTTAAGTTTGCATTCAGCAGATTGTAATATGCACAGAGATAATGAGTGGGTGGTCCGGCACACGCTATGCGAGAGTACATGAGCCAAAATCCTTAGTCAAGATAAGATTTTTTTTTTTTTTTAAACTCTGTTATACTGTTTGGGTAGAATTGCTTTATTTACTGAAAGAAGCCTACCAGGAAATTATTTCTAGTGTATAGTCTTAAGGACAATGACAACTTGTTTTCAACTTTAAATGGGACCTACCACTGGTTTGTAAAAATGTGTGAAATGGGGGATGTTTTCCTGCTTCCATGTATCATTGATTACTCACAGGATCTGTTTTCCCCCTTTGTTTAGCTTAAAGTTTTGCCTTATAAATTCACTCTCTATGCTACATATAGAAATGGAATTGTTATGAAAACAACCACGCCAGAACTTTATTAGGTGAACTGCTAATTCTGGTAATTGTTATATAACCCTCAACTGTTTCAGTTTTCAGTTTGAAGTATCATTTGGGGAAAAAAATGAGCAATAGTAATTTATAATAATGAGAAATTATTGGAAATTTGTGAAAAGTCTGTTTTAACCTTTTTTTCCTTTTTTTTTTTTCCTTTTTCCCTCATTAAAGCTTCTGAGAAAACGACATATTGGAAATGATATTGTGACAATAGTTTTCCAGGAGCCTGGAGCACAACCATTCAGCCCAAAGAACATCCGATCGCACTTCCAGCACGTCTTTGTCATTGTGAGGGTGCACGGGCCCTGCACCGACAGCGTTTGTTACAGGTACCTGCTGCTGCACTCGCTGAACTCATGGAGCTTGAGTGCAAAGCCAGCCCTCATTCTTCCTCTAAATTCTCAGTAGGGAAATGTAATGAAAGATGAGGCTTAAGGAGGTTGTGAGTCATGTGAATTTAGAACTCTTTAAAAGAGTAAATAGACGCATGAAGATGTGGAGGAAACATTCCCAGTGAGCAAACTGCTGCTGTCAGGTGTGAGTAAACACACATACACAGAGGCAGACACTGCATATCAAGCACTTGGAAATTATTTTAGAATTGCCTTCTCAGTTCCTTTTCATTCTCTTCATTAAGTGTATGCTAGAAGAATATTTTTGCATTGGTAGAAACAGAACAAAGAAAAAAACACAAAAACACTTCCACTTTTTGCTTAGATAATTTGGTCATCTGAGTTTATGCTCCATTTTTGAAATTAAGACAGTGACTTAATTAAGACAATGAAATTAAGATTTAGCCTTTCAGGAAGAAGCTAAGCTCTCTGAAATATCTTCATTTCTTATCTCATTTCAGTCCAACAAAGAAATGACAGAAAATGATGCAGCAAAAAATAAAGTCCTAATGTGTCCTTGAAGTCAATATGATTAAAATAGAAAATGGTAATTGATAGTAACATGTAATAAAGAATTGCAGGATGATATTCCTATTAGTATAATTTTTTAAACTAAATTGCAAGCATATAGAAACATTTCTGAGTTATGCTTTTTTACTATCAGTGAAAGTTCTTACCTTTGTTATATACTGAACTCTTTGAGTATTTTCATTTTTAAATATTAATTCATCTCAGACAACTTTTATAAAGCATTTTCATTTAAAATATGAAATGTCAGAAAAGTGGATTTAGAGCATGTATCTTGAAATGAGATAGCCTTAGAATTAACTTGTTTTTGCTGAAATACAAATATTCATTTAAGTATTTTATTAAGGCAAGTGCTTATTTAGAGGAAAATCTAAGACTGCTGTGTATGAGTTGATGTATTCTTTATTTTTTGTTGGGTTAAAGGCTTTTCTCTCCTCAGAAGATTTTAGTAAAGTTCACAGAGCATTTCTAAAATTGATGCTGAACTTTGTGCATGTATTAACTCTCCTGGACTAAGAATGTTCATGTGGATACTCTATTTCAGGCTGCTTATTGAAAAATTCAACTGTTGCATAATTTATGTGAGCACAGCTTGTTCTTAAACTCTTAGACATATGTTTCAGCTCTTACCCTGTACAGAAAGTGATTTTGAAGCAAAGGAAACGTAGGAAATGCATCCACAAGGGCTGCAGATGCATCTTTCACTTGAATTGCATATTACAACATAGCTCTGCTTTTGTCTGTTACTTTAAGTAATTTGACTGCGTATATTTCCTTCCTTTTAAAAGGCATGGGAAAGATTGATACTTACTAAACTGTAATAAATTCAGGTACCTGAGGGTTCTATTTTTGGCCTTCAGACTCCTGAATCACCTCATTTTTCAAGTGTTTACAACTATAAGGGCTGGAACCTCATTGGTTGCTTAATGGTAATTTTGGCTTTAGTGATGGTAGAGGCTTAAATTTTAAGGAGAGGGGAAACAGTGTGAAAAATAGTTGGGAGAATGTCAGTGGTCATTTTGAGGCACAAGACCACCAGAACATTGTATGTTTTCTGTTCTGTCTTTAAGATTGAAATACTATTTTTTCCTGTCCTCTCAGTGAAAACACTTGATTTAAATTTGTGGAATTCTATTATGAAAAGTTTTTCTAGGAGACTTTTCAAAGTAAGTTTGACCTCTCTTTCACTGAATTATTTGGAACAGTTTCATGGATTCATAATTCTAGACAAAACAGGAAGCCATATAGCATAAAAATGTAGTGGAATTTATATTTTAAAACTACATAAAAGGAATAAAGTTAAGCACTGTCTTGGCCAGTGATTCCCTCTCCCAACTAAGATAAACAATATTTCAAAAGTCTGGCATCTTTGAGCATTGCTCATTTTTTAAAACTTCTCTAGCATGTGTTAAAGATTGAATTCTTATCCCTGTGATTCATGACACTGAAAACTGAACCAAACAAAATCTTACTGGTAGTTTCTGGTAGGTTTTCATTGCATCCAGTAATTGTGTTTAATGCTTCAGCTTCCGTTTCTTAATAACAGACCCTTCAGGACCACTAAAGATGAGTCAGTTGCTTCATGAGCACCCCCTGTTGCATGCTTTGAGATATACTGGTATACATTGGGAGGAAATATGACAGTAATTATATCTTTCAGTATCAGTTGCTAGAAAATATAGTAATTAAAAAGCAAACAAAAAACCAAAGGAAAAAAACACTCCAAGCAATTCAGAACAGCGAAAGCAAAAGAAGCAAACAAAACACCCTCCCACTCAAAACCAGAAGATAGGGTTGTAGATTGGGTAACTTAATTTTTATTTTTGGTGTTCCTATATGCTTCCTCAAAAGGTTTACTCTGAAATCTTAATTACTCATTTTCTGGGGGGAAATTTCCTGATTATGTTTAAGATTTCTGGTAATATCAAAATGGGAAAATAATACAAGTCAGCGTTCTAAGTGAAACACCACATACTTTCCTAATGTGATCAAGTTTTATCCTATTCTTCTTTATTTCCATTACCATGGTATCTTGGCCAAAGTTAGTTAATGGTTTTTCAGATCTAGTTACAGATATGTGGTAAGTCCTGTTTGGACTGTTGGAATATTTCTTGTCACAAATCTATCGAAGTAGAGTTTCAGTCTCTTAAGATAGTTTGCCAAGTGAATGATACTGGATTGGAATGTCAAATCTTCAGAGGTTCCAAACAACTTACACCTGATTTATATCAAAAGTGAATTGACAATTGAGAATAGCTAAGCTGGTCCCTTTTGCCTAAGGCAATCTAATTGTCAGTCCATCACTTGGTGCAGCAACTAAAAGGAAGAGTTGAAAAAGAACATATCTGTTTCCACTGTGTATCTCTGAACTTCTCAGAAGTTTCCTATTTTGGGTATTTTCGGAGTCAAGCAATATCAGCTAGTGAGGTTTTCAGTCCAGAAATGTAAAACAGTAATGTGATGTGTATATGCATTCAGTCACCAGATGATTTTCTTAGTGGAACTGGCCTTGTGAGATGACTTCATTGCCTTTATCTTTTTAATGTGTTCATTTAATCTATATTTCTAGTGTTGATCACACACTTGGCACTGCTTTCAGCATTAAGTACTACATTCTTAAGCTAGCCTTTCTCATAGTGTGAGTTAGAAATTTTCTTTTTATACCAAAACCAAACAAAATTCATAACTGCCATACATGAATGATTACTTATAAAAAAACCCAAAACCCTACAGTTTTGTACTTGAAGCTCTGTAAGCTGTGGGACTGGGAACAACTCAAAAATGACTATGTCCAAAAAAGTGGCTTTCTGTTTATGCAGTAAAGGGGGTGTAACCTCCACACTGGCAACATTAATACGTAAATTTAGGCATATTGCTGAGAAAAGAAAAATTTAGGGAATGTATTGTCTGTAAGCAAAACCTGCTGAATTTGCCTAGAGTGAAACCCTGTGTTTCTTATTCTTTTAATTCATTTAGTGTTGCTGTGACAAGATCCAGAGATGTACCATCCTTTGGCCCACCTATTCCAAAAGGTGTGACGTTTCCTAAATCAAATGTGTTCAGGGACTTCTTACTGGCCAAAGTCATTAATGCAGAGAATGCTGCTCATAAATCAGAGAAGTTCCGTGCGATGGCCACCAGGACCCGGCAAGAGTACTTGAAAGACTTGGCAGAGAAGAATGTCACCAACACACCCATTGACCCTTCTGGCAAGTTCCCCTTCATCTCACTTGCTTCAAAAAAGAAGGAAAAGTCCAAACCTTATCCAGGAGCAGAGATCTATAGTTCTGGTGCTATTGTCTGGAGTGTCCATGCAAAAGACTACAGCAAGGGTATGGAAATAGACTGTCTCCTAGGCATCTCTAATGAGTTTGTAGTCCTCATTGAACAGGACACAAAAAGCGTGGTGTTCAATTGCTCCTGTCGAGATGTGATAGGGTGGACTTCAACAGACACAAATATCAAAATATTCTATGAGAGAGGTGAATGTGTTTCTTTGGAGAGCTTCATCAGCAACATTGATGACATCAAAGAGATCGTCAAAAGGCTGGAGGTTAGAACGTGTTCTCTTGTTTGGTTCCCCTTCTTTGCTTTCTCCTCACACCCCTTGGCCAAGTAAAGCTTCAATTTAAATAATGCCTGGGATTCCTAAAACTGGTTAAACTTTTTATCACGAAATTTATAAGGACTTCCCTGCTTATATTTCTCAAAACTGAGTATTGCTTTCACTTTTATCAGATATCAACTAGTCTCAGCTGGCTGTGTGTGTGTGAAAAATGTATTAATATAGTAAAAAGATATATTAAAAAGACCGGGTCCTTCAGATGCATAAGTTGCTCCCACACAACAAGTACAGAAGTGTCACATTATTGCTTTTCCTTGTTTTTCCTTCCCTTTCTCTGTTTTACAGACTTGCTGGATCTTGTTTCAAATGAATCTGCAATGTCTTTGAGACTAACTTATTATGTTGCCAGCAGGGTGCAGTCCCAATCCCCACTGCAACCTTCAGATATACTCTGAATGCATGTGATAAACTAAAAATGCAGTGAATCATGGTATCTCCCTATAAAACATCTGTCCATGCTCATTTTATATCCAATTAAGTTATGAAACAGTGTGCTGCATTTCACTCTCTTTCCTGTAATTTCACAAATGTGGTTGTATAACAACCAGAAAAAAAGGAAATCTAGGTCCTATTAAATTGCTCTTGATGACATTGATGCTCATGGTACATGGAAGAGTTGGCATAGTCCCCAGTTTACTGTGCTACCACATTCTGACTGAGAAGTAATTTTGCCATTTCCTGAAACAGCCAGAAATGGAGAATGTTTTTTTGGTTACTAAAGCGTGAAAGACAAAGGTGCTTGTGTAACTCCATGTGTTTTTCTGTTGTGCGCTGCTATGTATCTTCTAAAATTCCTGTGGTTGCAGTAAAAATTCAAGGCAGAACTTGAGTAACCAGATTCTACTGAAAAATCTTAGTTTGAGCAACAGGACTCATTTCAGCTGATTATGTACCTAGCACTGCAATATATATCCCTTTATCGTGTCCCACCATGATCCTTGGGAGTTGGTTGTTCAAAACTCGAGCCCCTAAACCTCTTGTTAGCCCCAGAGGTGTCTCAGTGCATTCAAGTCCTTCTACATTTCCGTTCCCAGCTTGTGACCAAGGGCTGTGAAACCGTGGAGATGACTCTGCGCAGGAATGGCCTGGGCCAGCTGGGTTTCCACGTGAACTACGAGGGCATCGTGGCAGACGTGGAGCCCTACGGCTACGCCTGGCAGGCGGGGCTGCGCCAGGGCAGCCGCCTGGTGGAGATCTGCAAGGTGGCTGTGGCCACCCTGAGCCACGAGCAAATGATTGATCTGCTCAGGACATCAGTCACAGTGAAGGTCGTCATTGTCCCTCCCTATGAGGATTGCACACCACGCAGGTATTTTGCAGTCCCTGTGTTTGCTCTGAAATTGTATCTTGTTTTGTGGGGAGAACCACCGTAGAGTGTTAGCCTCAAAAAAAATTTGGTATAATTATAATATAGCGTCCAATATTTAAAGGTTGGAAGAAGAGAGCAGGAAAAACTGCCCCCCAAATATTCATTGAATACTAAAATATAATAACATATCTCCATGCCCCCCAAATATTCATTGAATACTTAAATATAATAAGGTGTGTGAAGAAGTTAATGGAACCATGGAATTGAACAGAGAAATCAAACAACTTTTTAGTCATAATTGTGTGTTTAGCATCCATCAAAATTGATTGTACACATTCCTGCCTGCTTTCCCGTTTGCTGGTAGTTTCTAATGCCTGTGGATATATTTCTTGAAAGCTAGGAATAGACCTACATGCTTCTATTTCCACAATAAGTAAGGCTGTAAATGATGAGGGTTTTTCAAAGGTACGGATCTGGCCAGAGAAATTGCTGCAAATTCTTCTTTACTCCATAGATCTTGTTGCATCTTTCTCACTTGCATCTGTATTAAGCCTGAAGCTCATGTCAATTATATTGCTGTTTTTATAGTTTAAAACTGGTGCTTCATCAGAAAACAAGTCCCTGAATTTTTCCTGAACTCACACTAAAGCTGTAATTTTTATGAACTCTCAGCGTTGTCTGTAGCCTTCAGCCACATCACTAAGTAATCGCATGTTTCTGACATCCTGTATTTGTATCCTAGAAATGCTGCTGTATGATTAAAATGGAATGATGTTTAATAGAATAAATTTGCCCTCAGGCTAGCTGAAGGCTTAGGATAGGTTTTCCAAGAAGCTAGTACAGTTACCAAAGTTCGGAGGATTCTTGGGAATGAGAGACCAAGAGACCATTTTTGTACTGCTCTTTTTTAATCAGCCTATACCCTTGTAGGTGTAATAGCAAAATCTTTGTGTATTTAAGACTGGAGTTGAACATTAACACATATTTTTATATTTATATGAAATTGTATCTCTGAGAAAAGACCTGGTACTTGTGTAAAAGAAAAATCCATGTTTGTTTTTACTGCAAGCAACATGAACTCCTTTCGTAAATGCTGGCAAAAGAGGAGCAGAGAGAAAAGGAGTTTTTTGTCCTTTAGCTGTCAGTGGAAAATTGAATACATGTCAGGGATTAAAATGATGAGTGGCATAAGGTCACTCATGAGATATTTGGAAAGGTTTTGAGCAGTATTTAGCAGCCCGAGCAAATGGAAAGTTCAGCTGCAATCATCATGAAAGGATTAAAGCAGAAAAATCAGTGTGGAAAGCACAGATCCTATTATTTCTGAACTAAATTAAGTACAGCCAAAAACAGGCTTACTTTTAGTGCATCCAAATCCATAGCAGTGAGAGAAATGACTGCACTTTTTGTAATACTCAGAGTTTTGTTGTCTAGTGAGCAAATGTTCATGGTGGGTTATTGCTAGTTATGAAATTCCATAAAGCAGCTCTTGATCACCCCATTTACTCTATCCAAAATCATAACAGTTCAAGAACTGTGTCTTGAATTTGTAGCTATCCTATGTGTATTACTAGAGACCTCAGTTAAGTACTTGCACAAAGCAGTTTGTCTTTTGGCAATCAGATTTCTGCAACTGGAGTCCTTTCATTATGTCCTCTGGAGGTCACTGAGTATTTCTACTACAGTAAATTCTGCAGATCATAACTAAAATGAAGATGCATTCTGCTTGGAATACTACATTCATATGAGAAGCAGTTCCTCTCCTAATAAATTGGTTGCCATGAAGTTGGGGTGCAGTTACATAAGCTGACTTGGCAACAGGCACATGTACAAGATCGGTAGGTGATGCAAAAATACATCCAAATACCCCAATTCACATTCTCATGCCCTTTGCAGGGGCAGGCCTTGTTATGGTTAAGTCACTGCTAAACCATGGTTATTAAAACATTGCCACTGAACTCATTTAGTGGGCTGATTGCCGACTTTGAAACTAAGGACATTGTGCATTCCTGCTTGTTAAACTGTAAGCACGTTGCAGGGGGAAAAAGAGAAACCCAAACCAAGTACATAAGCCCTGGGGAAAGAATAGCAGGGACACAAAATATGAAGAGAAAAGAAAGAAGGGATATAAATTATCAATATTGTGGTTCGGTTGTGAGTGGCCTTATCTCCTGCTCATCCTTGTCTAGTCTGCAGTGGATCACATCAGAGTGGCCTGGGAGACTTCCAGGTGTAGCTGACCTACATGTGCTTCAGAAGCACATCTCATGCCTTCCAACTAAAAATTTAATTTAGACATTAAGACTAGAGGGTAGACCAGCATAAAACTACAAAATGAGTATACTGTGGGCAGCAAGACCTCCGCACTGACTGTTTCACTTTGTCTGTTCCTATTAAACCACGCAACTTGCTCATGTCAGCCTGGCCAGATAACAAGTTCTGTCTTGTTTTTTGATTTTTGCGGGGAAGATGTACTAATATTTCTCACCCCTAATGATGAAATGGCTTAGAGGAAGAACTATGGGTTCAAAATTTTGCACTGGTTTTTTATTTTTCTTTCCATTAGAGAGTGATGTATGTAGATAAAGTAGTTATGATAAAACATACTCAGTATTCACTCAGATATATACACATTTGTCAAGAGAAATGCCAAAATTATCCTTACTGAAGCAGAAGATCACATCTTTTTTTCCAAGTGCCTCATTTGAAATATATGCAGAAGTTTGCCCTGCTTCCTATGTGGGCTGCATTAGCTTATGTCCTGTTCTAGTCAGAATTTTATGCTGTGCTGTTCCTCAGGAAGCAATGGGCATCTTTGGGATTTGGCATCTACAGTTTCTAGCAAGTCTTTTCATAATGTGCAGATTTATTAACTGAGGTACTCCAAAGCCAAAGGTGTTTGAAAGTTATGTCTAGTGCCTTATTTCATGTGACTCTTGTCTTTTGATGTCTGTGCATCAGAAAGGTGTGTCTCAAAAAGAACAAACATTTCAGGTCTTATTTGTCTGGGTGCAGGTAAGTTCTAAAACACATGGTTTTAAGAAGGGGAGATACCCTTCTCACACATCTTTTTTTAGCTTTTCTAGCCCAGTATCAGATGGAGAGTATCAGCTTGACCAACTGGAATGCTGGAATGGATGGCTGTAAACTCTTCTGGAGGGATAGACAAGGACAGGCATTGGGTTAGGGCTCAGTGATGGTGACAACAGGGTTGTTAATGTGTGAGAATCAGAGGGGAAAGGCCAGCAAGGCAGAGTCCATGGTAGTCTGTTGTGTATCACTCACCAGGATGAAGAGACTCTTACCATCATTAGTCCTTTTTCTTGTGCGAGCCTTCTAAAATTTGTTAAATAAACGTTTCTTAAAAAGAAAATCTCATACTTCCATAGAATTGTTCAGCTTCTTTCTTCAGATTTCCCTTCTTGTGAATATGGCGCATATTTTTATTTTTTATAGATGCATATTAATTTCTTCATTTCCAGGAGTTCTTCAGAAAACTACCGTATGCCAGTAATGGAGTACAAAGTGAATGAAGGAATGTCATATGAATTCAAATTTCCCTTCAGAAATAATAACAAATGGCAGAGAAATGCGAGCAAAGGACAGGGACCTCATGTGGCTCAGGTGCCATCTCAAATCCAAAGTCCAGTGCCGTCTAGGATTAGCTCTGGGAAAGGAGAAGGGAAAATGGCACCCCCGGAACGAGCCAACATTCCCCGAAGCATCTCTAGTGATGGGCGCCCACTGGAGAGCCGCAGGTACGTGTCTTCTTCACAAATGGTTTTTCATTGCTGCTCTGAGCACAGGAGTTTTATCTAAAAATCTGAGGACTGCTTTTAATCTTGGTTTTAATTAGTCAAAAGACAGCATGACTGTGAGTGAAACAATAATCAAAAGGAAATACCTTTCCTGGCACAATTAACCACAAAATGTGGGATGTTTCACTGTGTTGGATGGTATTCTGAAACTGCTGTGATGTTATTTAAGTTTTAAATGAGTTACAGTCAGAGTTTTAGAGCTAAGTGTTCATGAACGTCAGCATTTTGAAAAAGTAAATAAAAAATTCATCTTATTCATAGGCTTGTGGAATTGCCTAAAGCACCCAAAGCAAAAATAGTATCTAACAGGGTTTTTAGCAAGAGGATTCTGACTAGTATAGAAGGAAATTTATCTGACTGGGGAGTGTTCAGTGTTCAGACATTTTAGGCTAGAGGAAAAACTGTTCTAATTTTGGATTTCTCCAGGGTGGTTTGGGGTTTTTTGTTGTTTTGAGTTCTTTAAACAAGAAAGCGATTGTTAGGATAAAGGTATCAGGGCCATCACGTAACAGTATTTTTATTCTTTCATAGAAAAATATGTATTCAATAGCATTCAATTGAATTGTCATTGGTTTGATTATCTATACAAATCTGTCTCTGCATTTGCAATGAGATCTGTGGAGGGGAAGCAAGTTAATAGCTTGTATTTCTTATTTTGGACAATTCCTGGGGAAAGAAGCTTTAGATAGGTTCTGATCATCTTTGTGGGTGAAAAATACAAAGCAGTGATAATAAGATGCATATTGTGGAAAATGTAAGAGAGCTCTAATGAAACAGCTTAAAATCTTTTTCACGTCTTGAAGAACTGGGGATGGAAAAACATGTTCACAGATGGTACAGCCAAGACCAAGAAACTACCAAGGTGAAATTGAAACTTCTGTGTTGGATACCTTGTTAGGAAATTACAGTGGTTGCTAAGGACTTAATATTATTACTTTCTTTTTCTTAAATATATACTTAAAAAGCTCCCATCTGTGGGAATTGGAAAAAAAGTGCAACAATGAAGGCACTAATAATTTTTCATAGATGACCTGACTAGATTGTCTGTTAAAAAGGTTGCAGAAGCCACTGAAATGGTGGATTTGATTCTCGAATTATATATTTGGACCAACATAAAAATTACATGGCTACAGGCTATATCTGCATCTTAGAGCTAAAGACAGGCAGATGCTGAACTGGAAGGAAGAGCAGCTGAGCTGGTGGCGTTTTTTGCACTCTCCAGTGCTGAACAATCTCCTTATGGGCTCCAAGAGGCGCAGTAATATCTGGGAAAAGCTTAAGGCAGTGACAGACTATTGAATTCTGTTGAGTTGCTGGTTTTTCCAGATGCTTCCATCTCATCATGGCATTAACCAGAGAGCTTGGCTGCAGTCTGGAGTTGGCTCGTGTCGAAGAGAGCCTTTGGCTGCCCTGGGAGAAGGGGTATTAACAACTGTGTGTTCCTTGTGCATAAAATTGTACGCAGGCAGCATCACATACCTAAGGCATTCAAGATTTATCCAGTCTCTGGAGGCTTCTAGAGGGGGGGTTATGGCCTGATAAATGTTTGCAAAGTGAAAATCACATTTTCTTAGTCAGTATTTGTTTTCAAAAAGTGAAACTTTGACTTTTAATTTCCTTCATTTTCAGGGCATGGAGCTGGTGGGTTTTTTTGTTGGTTTTTTTTTTGTCCTCTAGGCATTCTTTTAAGTGTTCTTTTTATTATTATTCAAAAAGGGTTCTATTGGATTTTTCATCCTTGAAAGTATATTATCAAAGTAGCTTTTAAATTTCACTGGGAATTTTTCTGGATGCTTGAAAAGTGTCTTCTGTCGTCTTTCTGGTCTGCTAAATATGTTAGTCTTGGGTAAATCAAGTTTAAATATATCATCACTTGCATAAGGTTAATGTCTTTCCAGTTAAAGGGAAGAATAATTTTTCTTTTCATTATAAAGCAATACAGGAGGGGGAAAACCTCAACAATAACCTCACTGCAAGACTCATTTGTCTTTGCATGATAAAAAAAAGCTTTGCTTTTCAGAAAGCTCAGATACTTCTTATTGTGTAAAGCCTTAAAATCATCAAAGGTGGTTTTTCATAGCCCTCTTAACTGCTGTCTCAGTTTTTCACCACTAGTTTTCATATTTACCCTAAAGAACACTGAGGAGGAGGTGCTGAAATCTGTGCATGTTTCTGGTGCAGGCAATAGTGATGGTGCTCTACTGTGCTTTGCTCCCTTTAGTCCATTTAAGTATGTTAGAAAGAAATAAAATCTGCATTAGCAATCTTGAGAACAGGAGCATTTCACTTCATATGCATCCAAACATTGTCTCCCCATAGAGACTGCTATTGTAGGTGGGAGAGTGTGTTGCTTGACAATCCCTCAATCTGAGAAGGCAGACAGATGCCCAGTCCAGCAGAGTACTTAAATTTACCTTCTTTGGATTATCTTCATCTATCCATTGTACTAGCTTATTTTCCCTGATCTTCACAGTACCTTGAATGGAGTCGTTATTGATATAGGTGGGTATTTGTAAGTAGGAAAAATAACCCAGAACTTTATAAATGTTAAAATAAATCTCTAATGTTACTGCAACATTAAGACTACAAAATCTAATAATATAAATTCAATAATTTCCAAGTTATGGTGTATTTCACAATATTAATTACCACGTGGGATACTATATAGCCTATTACCCAGAATGAATATCAGGCTATTTTAAGGAAAAAACAGTAAACCACATGTGTGTGGAGTAAACCAGAGCTAATGTTTTTGGCAAACATGTAATTTATAGTACTTGATTTTTTTCCCCCCCCCCATTTTCAGGTTTTTTGTTCACTTGGTTTCTGCACTATATTAAGAAACAATGTTCAAGGAAAGGTGAGGAGATCATGGTAGATAATTATCTGTTCTTAATTAATTTGTCAATTAAGCTGGAACCAGTTTTAACTAAAACTTGATTGACAGACATTTGAAAAAGTGTGGAAATCAGTGATGAAAGCATGTTGAAGACTCAAGTCTGGACTTAAGCACTTCAGTCTCCAGTTGAATACTGTTGGATGAAAGCTCCAGGCTCTTAACTAGAAAATTTCTGAGCACAGTCAATATTTTAAACCAAATGGAAGACTGAATTACAACATGACTGCAGTCACACACTGGCAGTAAAATTCCGCAGTATGGAAGTATTAGAACAATATTGTTGGTTGGTTTTGTGTCACATTGAGGACTTTGAAGTACAGTCTTGCCCTAAGACTCCATACTTATTTGAATGATGCCATGTAGTCAGTGATAGTAATTATGCCAGTTGTAGTTTATAGGTTAATTCCTGCAGGCAGATTCTGTTTTAAACTGTTCCCATATTACCTAAAAATCCTTATCTGCTGCAGTGTATTTTTCCAAATGTAAACAAACAGGTGTCTGTGCTCATCTTGCTTCCTGCCAAGTCAGCATTGTAGTACACGCACTGCCTACCTCATGGGGTTTGAAAATTTGTTATTTAAACATTCTTAAAACATTCTTCAAATTAAAACATGTACTAACATGAGATTATATACCACATATTTCCTACCAGCTCTGGGACCTAGAGCTGGATGTAGCAGTGGAAAAACCAGAGGTTTGTTGGTATTCATGCCTGTGCAGCCAAACTCTTGCAAGGTAAAAACATCTGAGAAGAGCCATGCTGTGTCATGTCAAGATTTGGCCATTCTTGTTTGACAAAGGCCATCAATGGGGACAAGGATAAACATAAGAAATGCTTACAAGTGTAAAGGAAGACTCTTTTTACCAGGTCTGACAGTCCCCTGGCTGTCTGCTCTGTAAGATTGCCTGGAGCTGGGTGCACCTGTACTGCTGTGGCTGCTGTCTCTTCATCCAGGCTCCTGCTAATTGGTCTCTTGGTAGTTCTAGGCCTCCTACTTGCTCTTTTGTCATGTGGGATAGTGAGTAATCACTGCTTGCTTGGTCCAGTGTAATTCATGTTTGGATGAAGTGAAGCAGAGAGGATAAGTTTCTCTATAATCCCTGGAGCCACAGATCTTGTTCAGTGTATTCATACACAAATGCTTCTGTTCATCTGGTGTCCCACTGCCTGCCTCTGTTTTCTTGTTACAATATGTGTTTTCTGAAAGGTGATGATCAACTTGAAAAAAATCCAAAAACTTGAGAAGGTACAACATGACAGCATAATTGCCTTTTCTGTTGCATTCACTATCCCCTTCCTCAAAATTGCTGGGTTTTTTCCTCTTTGAATTGAATGGATTGTTTTCTTTTAAACATGAGAGCATTTGAGATGGTGTTTGCAGGAAATTGTTGTGGCTTGCAGTATTACTAGGATTGTAAAACTCAAACACATGGAAGGTAAGCATGCCAGAATTAAGATTTGCTGTGCTGTTTTTTTCCAGAACTCTTTGTAACTGTATATTCAGATGCTTCTTTTGATTAAATTACACAAATTTCTTATAACAGAGGACATCTGCCTCATTCAATTCACACAGTGGATGCAGCTCATTAAAGAAGAGCTATTTAATTTTTCTTTTCCTCTTCACTACTCTGTCCCTTATTTACTGGATGACATTCAAATCCTGTTGTAAAGATGCCATTACTAATTCCCCTCTAAGCTTTACAGTGGTGCCCATTACTATAGTTTCTGAATGCTTCATGGGTATTAATTAAACTTACTTTTCAAAATTCTTGTGTGAGAAGAGATGTCTTTGGCCCTTTTCAGATTAAGAACAAAGGTAGAGAGATAAATTATGTTCTAATTACTTGTTCTGCTTATTTTTGCCATCTCATATTTGGAAGCGTGCCCAGCATTGTTAATATTTTATATATTCAAATTATAGCCTCAGTTGACTTCAGCTGCTTCAGGAAGATTGCAGCTCAGAGATATAGTGGGCCTTGGGATCAAATAAGACCTTTTGAAAAATTAAAATTAGGAACAACAAATGAAAAATTGTCATTAACAAAAACAGTAGTGGTCACATTGGAGTGCTCCAGCAAGCACAAAGTTAGAATTCAGTTTACCAGCTCAGCCCTGACTGTAAGGCCGTTTTCCCTCTTCTGCCAGCCTGACCCTCCTTTGCTTCTGAGCTCTTCGGCTCTTGCAGAAGTTGTAGCAGAGTATAGTCCCTGTGCCTGTAGTTTTACAGGAAAAGGCACCTGTGTATAATCCTGTAATTAGACTGCCTTAGGCCATAGCACAAAGTGACCTAGACTGACACTTTTCTTCTGATGTGTGTACTACATACGTATGCACAATGAATACGTGGGGAAAATTACAGCTAATGACATGGAAATAAATTTATTAAGAGCAAGATGGATGCTTTCAAAGTCTGTGTTGTCATATTAAACAAAATAAATGTATGCCTATTCCACTCACTGCTTTCACAAAAGATGATCTTCTTCCCATACTTGGCAAGACTCAACCAGTTCTTTCAGGATGAACTAGATCTGTTAGAACTAAATCATGCATGGGATAATCCCAGTTCAATTGACTTCAATGTAATTGTATCTGTTTAACGTAATGGACGCTTGGCCTATTTTTAAATTCAATTGTGGGACTCATGCACTTAACCATTTTGGCATTTCTTTTTAAAACTCTTTTGAAATAGATAAGAGCTTGCTTTAGTATGGTTTTTAATTATAAACAAAAGACAGGCTCATATTATTTTAGCTATAGGAGCATACTGCTAACACAACACAATACACCTTTTGTCTTGGGAAGTGCCTTTCATCAAAAGATTTCAAAGCAGTTCAAAAAGTCAATTTGAACTAATTTGCTCTTAAATTCTTTCCTGTTATATGTTTCACACAAAATGAAATGTCTTCTAGTATTAGTGCGTTTTAGTGCAATTGTGAACTGTACTAACAAAAATATACGTCTGCTTTAAATAAAACCATGTCCTACCTGACTGGTTGTTCATCTCTATTGTTCAGACCACATTTATAATACAATTTTGTTTGCCCTCAAGGTCTTTCCTCTTTGTAAATGAGTTAGAACTCTATGACATAGTTCTGAAATCTTGAAGTTCCTTCTGAACAGGGCTGTCACTTTTTGGTAAGGCATAGGAAGAAAAGAAAAGACATAGCTGAATCTGAAATGAAAATGTAAGCATTTTTCAGCAGAAAAAATTTCAAAGAATTTCAAAGAAATTATTTGAGAAGTAATTGGTTTCCTTGCCATCAATTCCAATTTATTATTGGGAAAAAAAGGTCATAATTTTAAACTGTGTATTGCTCTGCAAGTGTAACTGAGTTTAAATGTGTGTGACTTTATATGTGAGCGAATGCTAATGAAAGTGCATTTTTGCGTGGCCAAACTATTTTTTTTTCTTTTTAGAGAAGTGCTTTTGGGAAAATAAACTTCTTGGCTTATGGGTCCCCAAGTTTTCAAGCCATCAGCCATGTTCTTTGCAAACAAATATTTCAGAATAGTTGCTTGATAAATGTGGGATAAGTTAAGATATGTTTGGTAGACTAGAAAGGCATTACTGGAATTGGTGTAGTACTTACCATGGTCAGGCCTTAGTTAATTCCTTTTTTGTCTCAGAAAAAGAGTTACTATTAGTTATAGGCACTTCATGAAATTCCGGATGATGAAAATGTTTGATCCAGTTGTACTGCTCTTTCCATTTTAAGGTTTTGTTAGTTTACTGCTTGTTTGCAAAGTACCTAGGAGCACAATACACACACTGTTTTGATACATATGCATATATAAGGACCATTAATCAGTTCAATAATTATTTTTAATTTCCAAAAGATTTTTTTAAATTTTTCAAGTTTTTACAGTATTGTGGTAAGAGCTAATTTAAAATCTGCCACTCCTTTAGAGATACAGATTAAATGGCCAGGCTAAGATCTTCTGAAGCCCAAGACCCGAGCTGGGTGCTGAGGCAATTTATCTATATGTTTCACTGAAGTAATTATCTGTTTTTCAAATATTAAATTATTTAGCTTGTGCAAATTACTGTTTTCCTAGATAAAATGAATAAAGGCTTTTGTTCACAGTAGGAGTTGGATGTTTGTGAATGGCATAATTCAAACTTTGCTTAAATCACTGTAAAACTTTTGAATAGCTTCAGTCACGACTGAGTAAGAACAAAGAGCCAGCTAACAGCAGTGAGTTCTGCTGGGGCTTGGGAAACAAAATGCACAAAGATAGCAGTTATCTAAAAAAGCTTTTGACTACAAAACAGGATATGAGTTGGGCAATATAAGCCGGCTGCTTCCAGCCATTCTGCCCAGCTGCATGTGTTGCAGTTCTAGACTCTTTATTTGCTGTATGCTTATTCTGGCAGGTGAAGGCTTTATGTGACTGAGGTCTGCGTTTTCAAACAGAGTTCTTGATCTGTTGAGATAGTTTTGTATTAGAATGTTAAGTTTTAAGATAATATGTTAAGATTGCATTGCATTTTTTTAGTCTTTGTGTTTTAATGTGGACAAGTTTGGTGGCATAGAGGAAAGCTTGATACTCTTGGAAGAGTTTGCATAGGCAGCTCTCTACATTTTGTTATAGTTGTAGGCAAGAGTTTGCTATGAGAATTAGGAATATTTTCTTCTATTTGGTATTTTGATGAGGAATGTCATGTTTCATTATTCTTTGCAATCAATCTGTAACAACAGACTTTAGAAACCAGAGTGTTTTCCTGGTGCATGCCAGAATTTTCTTCCCACATTGGCCTTTATTTCTTCCCTTGCATCCAGGGTTTTACAGCTGATTTTCATGGTTTCCAGTAGATTAATAGTGGGGAAATGTCAGATCCTTCAGCTGATAGGATTTCTGCTGTCTCCACGATGGCATTGCTCGCAGCTGTGGCAGTTTGCAGGGTGTTGTTGAGCGTGCCTTGCAGTGTGATCCTGCTGATGTGAGGCTTCCCTTGCTCCGAGCAGGCTGTCCCCTGGCTCCGATGTCTACGTCACCGTCTCCTCCATCGCCTTAGCGAGGTCGCAGCAGTGCCGGAACTCTCCAAGCAACTTATCCTCCTCGAGTGACACCGGCTCTACTGGAGGCACGTACAGACAAAAATCTATGCCAGAAGGGTAGGCACCAGACTTTTTACCTTTTCTGTTTGGGCAGATGTTTTGTTCTCTGCTCCATTCGTTGTAATGTGTGCTCAAGGAGTGCTTACGCAGGCTCCTGTCAGCTGTTGTTTACATGCATGAAACCATGGCTGTTTTCAAATAACACCGTCATGCTTCTTGAAAAAGCCAGTTTTAAAAATCCTTTGCTTCCACTTTTACCTTGCACCCTAACTGCTCTCTCTGATCCTAGTCTACAGCTGCTCAGGTTACTACACAGAAGGACTTTTATATATCTAAAAACCTTCATTAAAGGTGCTGGTTTCATGTGGCGAATTGCTTCCTTTCACAGGTTTAGATTCTAAAAGAAAAGAAGTAATAGGTTTGGGACTTTGCAGTCAGTTAATAGTGGAAGCAAAGTAGTATTGAATGCACCTAAGATGTGTAGGCACAAAAGTGCTAATTAATCAACATCTAGCTTCTTTTTCACAAATTCACAGTCATTCTGTCTTTAGGCTTCCAACTTTCCAGAAATCTTCAAGTGTCAATGCAAGGGGCAACTTGCAGAGGAAGAAATTAAATCTGTATCATTTTCAGACGGCACCAAAAGGACCAATAAACCAAAGATCTCCAAGTAGAGAACAAAAATATGGCAGCAGAAGAGCTGTCAACTACATTCCAAATTACTTCCTATAGAGAAGATAAGGGGGCAAAACTGCTGATAGCTCACACTGCAAATCTTCCCTCTGAAGTATTCTTGAGTACTTTGCAGGTCATTGTGTGTAATTAATTTTGGACTGGATCTTCTATAATGTAGAAATATCTTTGTTTTAAAAAATATATTATTAGTAGGATTAAATGCCATTGTCCAGAACTGCTTAGTACAAGGGCACTGTTTTTTGCTTCTAGGTGCTCTGTGTCAGCCCAGAGAACACTTTTCTGAGCATGTGTTTGAAAAAGTACTGCTTCTTGCTCCACAGCACTGAAGATTTGTCCTCCCCTGTCCTTCCTGCAGCTCAGTTTGATGTTTTATGAAGAGTCAATCTCTTCTCTGCTGCCCACCTTCATGAAGGCTTTGATTCATGACAGTATCAGGCCTGTTCTGGTCATTGTTTAAGTTTGTGCTTAAATCTTACTGACTTTAGGAGATTTGTCCTTAAACCTGTTAAACTTTGCTGTGAGGAAACAGTAGATATAGGTGTATCCAGGGCTCTGCAGCTGAGAGAAGGCACTTAACCTCTTTTATCCTCTGTAGACTTTCTGGCTGATTCACGTTGGGCCAGCAGCATTTCTGTGTTACCTTGAATTCTGATGAGTAGCTCGTGCTCCCATTATCATTTGCTCTTTTCCAACCACGTCATTTGCACTACAAAAAAGGTATTGCTGCCATATGTCCTTGGACCATCACAGCCATAACGGCTTGATTAAGAAGGGATTTTCAGACACACTTGAAGGTTTGTTTTGGATTGTCCCCAGAGCACCCCAGCACCCATCCTGGCCCTTTTCCATCTTTTAAGTTAATTATAAACACATGTTCACTACAGCATTCTTCAATAATTTTGAAGTTTCAGCAGAGATGTGTCCTAGAAATACTGACTATGCTGTCATTTTGGAGTTGAAGTTTTAATTCGGTGCAAGAAAACAGTTTAAATGGAATAATGAAACAAGCAATTAATACATGAACTTTGCATGTTCCTTATTGGATGCTCTTTAGAAAAACCCCAATTTCTTAACTCCAATTATTTTACTATTCTGTTCTATTCTTATAAGAAAAGCAGTTTGCCTCTCATACTGGCCTTGTACACATGAATCATACTTATTCGGGATTTCCCAAACATCTACCTAAATGAAAAGCATGAAAAATGTGATTGTGAAGGAATGTTTTCCTTACCTCAAGAAGCAATTTAATGTCTGTCCCTTTACTAAAAGCTGATGCAGTTCCATGTTCATCTTCTGTTGAGACTGGTCTGAAAGAGCAGGTTCAGGGCAGCTCTGCAGTGTTTGGTATCCCAGGCAGGGCTGGTCAGCATTACCCTGGATGTGTTGTTAAAATAGGTGAGAGAAATTGGAACATTCAGTTGCTAAGATGTTAGAGAGAATGATGGGCTGGAATAAGGGCTAAGGGGCAGCCATGTCCTGAAGGTAATCTTCCAGAGGTCAAGTTCCAGTGTGAGATTTCTACTCATTTCCACTCACACCACTCTCTGAGATTTCCCAGTGCAGGAAATCTCAACCTCACCATTTGCACATATGTTTATTTATTGTTACACTGTGTGACAATCAGAAAGTTTGTGAAATTTAACTGACCAGAAGAATGGGTGAGTCCAGCCTCTGTCAGACATTGGTATGAGCATTAATTGCTGCCTCTAGATTATTGATCCATATCCTAAGCTGAGTTTAGGCAAAAACTTCATTGCTTTCAAGAATATCCATATTGATCTTAATGTATACATGTGTGTTCTGTACACTTACACTGTGTTTGTGCATTTGCTATTGCATCAACAATAAATTAGTGTAGAAAGTAAAATTTAATTATACATAGACAACCTGTATGCATTTGAACATAATGGAGGTTAGGTAAGAGGACATCACGAGAGAAGGCAAAATACTGATGCAATGCAACTTCATTGCACCAAGATTTGTTTGGGGTTTGGCTTTTTCTTTTAGATGCCAGCTTCTAGTTATTTTATCATGAAAATATATTCTTCCCATGAGAGTTTGTTTACAAATCTTAAAAGTTAGACCACAGATCAGTGTTTAAGAAATCAATCACCTTTGAAATGCTGTGTTTAGACTTTTTATACATATCTTATGTTGGTATTGAAATTATCATGTTTCTTTTAAGTATTTGATAAGAGAAATCCTACTTAGGAAGATATATACAGGTTTTCCTTACTTTTTTTAATTCATCAAAATGTATGCTGGCTGTATCAGGGAGCAGTGAACAAAAGGGAAGTATGATCACATTTAGGTGAATTTTTAAAAGGCTGAAATTTCAATATGTGCTGCACATTACAAGCGTGTTCCAGCTGCTTGTCTTTGAGGATGGGAGTGGGATTTTGTTGTTCTGAGCCGTATAATGTTGCTGTGGTGGGTTCATTTGAGTTTAAACGTGTGTGAACTTCAAGTGGGATGACCACATTGAGCTTGTTCTGACAGCTGGGAAGGTGTCTTACATTGGAGGTTGCATGGGGCAGCCTGTAGCTCATAGAGTGAGTAGTCAGCACATCTGGGCTCTTTAATTTTGTCTCATTTTATTAGATATTACAGATAGAGAAACTCATTGATATAGAGATGATATATCAGCTTGTAATTATTTTGTGTGTTCTTCTGTGCATGTAGAGTTGAAGGATTTTCTTTTTCCTTCAGGGTATATCTGATTAAAATAAAAATCTCAGAAATGCATTATTCTTGATGAATTCTTAATGATTGATCTGCTATTTCTGAACCCAGCTATAATTCTTGCAGACTTATAAGAGATTTATATGTTATACAGAACTGTAGATTTCAAGTCTTACAGGCTTTTAGGCATATGAGGCATGTAGGCTCAGTGTGGCACATGGGCACTCTGTGTCTCTTTTGTCATTAGCTTGATCTCCTTGAGTCTACTCTGTCTTTATTGATCCTGAAATTGATCTGCCTATTCTGACAGGATTTACAAAATCCATTGAACAGTTTTCATTTTGCTCTGAATGCTTTCTTTTACAGCAATAGGTGTATGTCCCACTACTTTCTTACAGCTATATTTAGTTTGCACTAATCCACTCAAATAATTTTATGATCAAATAACTTAAGAATTTACAGAATTTATAAAACCCCAGGATTTGAGAATCCATATTCAAGAGTCGACTTTATAGATTTGGCTGTGTTAATATTGTCCCAGACAAATCCATGTTGCTGGCAAGTATGTCTGCATCACCCAGAGGTATGACCTTATTACTCTCTTGGTTGGAGCCCAGGGAAGTGGCTGAGATCCGTGGGATTGTCCCAACAAACTTTTTGGTGCTTTCTTTGACTAGTTTGAGGTAGTGCTTTGAGGTAGTTGAAAGGGTCTGATCTTTTCCCAATTAAACACACCTCATTTGCCTATGTGGTTTTTATACAAAGTTTTACATTTTATGCACTGTGTTGGGTTTTCTGCTACCATGTAACAGTCTGGTCACCTTTTCATGTAAACATCTGTGTAAATAAAAACTCATAATTTTCTTTCTTGATGTTTTGATCTGTTTTTTTTTTTAAAATTATAGCATTGTAAGCAGTTCTTGCCCAAGGATGCTCAATAAATTAATGTGTATTGTAATCACATGCATTAAAGCTGGTAAAAGGGTCTGGAGAGCTACCACAAAAATGAAATAGCAAAGCATTTTAAATCCCTCAAGCGTTTGTGCTATGCATTGGTTTGCCCTGTTGTTTGACACCGGCTTCTTAAAAGTGCTCATTTTTTCCCTTGTGTGAGGTTTATGTATATTTAAAATGCTTATCTGCTTTGTGTTTGGGGAGAACAGGTTTGGAATTAGCCGCAGATCCCCCGCTTCCATTGACAGGCAGAACACGCAGTCGGACACGGGCGGCAGCGGCAAGTCCACGCCCAGCTGGCAGAGGAGCGAGGACAGCATCGCTGACCAGCTGGGTACGTACGGTACGCAGCGCTGCTCGGCCGCACCGCCACCTTGGCTGGCGCTCGCAGAACCCTCCCGAGCGCGGCGCTTTCAGCCACTCGGAAAGTGAGCCTGGTCCTCGGGATGAATAATTAGGTCTGGAGCATGCACTGAAGCTGCTGCAGTCTGCTTCCTTGAGACCTAGGAGAATCACCTGAGGAAGAACTGATTTAATTTCCTTATTTGATTGTGGGATTAAATCTGCCTTAATGCTCTTACCCTGAAACATTCTGTCCTTTTAGAAGCAGCTGGGCAGACACGCTTATTAATTTGTCTTGCTGCTGAGGACTTGTTTGACCTTACCTGCTCTCCTGAGTGGCTTGGCTTAGTTCAGTTTTTCCTTAGTTTGCTAAAGTGATGCTTCCTTTTCAAATGGTGCTATATAAATGCAAATTGATTGTTTGATCATTGAAGCTATAAAAACACCATGTATAAAATGGAAAAAATGCAATTAAAGTTTAAATAGTGAAGTAAATCTATAAGTAGGTAATCACCTTCCACAAATGTATACATTTCATTGCACATGGCAATTAAGCTGTCAGCTGAGGGAACACATAAACTACATAAAACAGCTAGGAAGTGAGAATTTATATTGTTAGGCCTTCGTTTGAATTTCATGCACATAGACCTTTTGCTACAGCTATGGCTTGACTTGAAAGGATTACCCGTAAGACTGACACCAGTGAGAATGTCCTATCTACAAACAGCAGTTTTCCAGCATGATGACCCCAGCCAAGGTTGCTAGATTGTGTTTCTCTAAATTTTTTTACCCTAGATTAAACAATTCCATACTTTGTTATTGCATCACTTTACTGCATCACTGTACAAATGGACTACTGTTCAAGGGAGAATACACTTCAGTGACACGAGGAATTTAAAGCATTTGCTGCCAGCCTCTGGTTCTGAAGATGTTCTTGGTTCACACACCTTCACAACCTCAGTAAGCTGTGCCCTGTTATCAAAGCCATCTGTCAGTCCCTCCCTCACAACTCCCCCCATCGTTCTCAGTAAAAAACTTGATTATACTAATCTGCAGTTTTCATTTTGACAGAACAATTTTAATCGCATATGTTTTGAAGCTGTGTGATGGTAATGACGCATGTAAAAACCATCTTTTTGCTCAGCATTACTTTTGCAGACCAACAGTTGCATGTTGGTGCTGGCACTGAGTGGAGCTGCCAGCAAGTTCTGTTCTACAGTGTCAAGTGTCAATATATTAGCAAAATAAATAAAGCCAGAAAGAACAGAAAAAATTACATGGTAGGAAACATGACTCCAGCATTTGGAAAAGGATGAGAAATGCACAGTGACATAAAATCCCTGTATTTTATCTCTTGTGTATTGTCCTGCATTCATAGAGTTGGAAGCTGCATCTCTGATCAGAGACTTTATTGTCAGTGTGGTGAATCTAGGTGAAAGTTTGGTTTTTGACAAATAAGTACATTTCCACTTGGGATAATCTGTCTCAGGGTAAATAAGGCTTTAGGTGTAGTGAATCCACACACTGACACCTTCCTGGTCTATCCTTTGCTATAGAGCACCTTTGTTCTGTGTTCACTGACACTCCTTACTACCCCTTGCCAGGGGAAATCAAGTTTGATGGTGACATTATTACTGGTATTATGATTATTATTCTTTAAAAAACTCGCAGCTTTTATTTGTTTTTTAAAAAGCTCATGATGCTGCAGATCAAGGTGAACAAACTGTAGCTGTGGTGGAGAAAACACTGCTATTTACAATGGATATTGTTAAGTACTTGATGTTTCTCAGCACATATTCTACTTAAAAGGAGCATTTTTAGAAGTGCAGAATATACACAGAAGTATATATAAAAACTCATAACTGAGAGAGTTTTTTAAAATACTGACCTTGGGCTCTGAGAAGGCAATTACCTACCTAACAGGCTGTGTCTGAACACCCTCTAGACCTTCACACTTATCTCCTGGGAAAATAAGTTTTTTTGGCAAAGTGCATTCCTCTGAGTGTCCATGTAAGAGGAGTGATTTGACTTGCATTCACTTTTGTCAGGTTTAGTAAGTATTCCTTTTGTACATCTAAGCAGTTTCCATATTCACAGCCAGCAGTGTTTAATATAGTATTATGTCAAGAGGTTTGGGGTTTGTTTTTTTTTTTTTGCACTCTCTTCAATTAGAAAGCTTTTATTTACCTCAACTTCGGTAAGAAATATGTGTAGTAGTTGTACTAGGGAAAATGGGCTCACTGTAGACTTGCTATTGTCCTGCCTTGCATAGAATGCCATTTAAGGAAATGTGGGTGTTGGGACTGTTAAATCTCTTGTCAGCAGGTATCAAGCATTTAGAGATCCAATGTCAATGCCCTGTGAAAGGGAGTAGTCTACTGTTTAAATGCTCTGATATAGCGCTGTTGGACAGTGGGGACATGATACTGTTCAGGTTGTTCTAACAAAAGTCAGGATGGTGGCAGCTGGTTTTTCATGAAGCCTTAATGATTTACACCAGGCAGGAATGGGCCCCTACTTCCTCCCCTGTGTTCTACCACAACATGTGCCTGGTTTTGGCTAAGGTAGTGTTGGAAGAATTGCAGTGTAGAATAAGGTTAGACTTTTCCTTAGCTTGTAGCACTGCTCTCTCAGTCCATGGGTGTGTGCTGTGTTGCAGAGCCAACGTGCCATCTCCCAGCAGTCTCAAAAGTATTGCCGTCCTTCCGAGAGAGCCCTAGTGGAAGACTGATGAGACAGGATCCTGTGGTACACTTGTCTCCAAATAAACAGGGTCATGTAAGTTATCCTAACAAAGGAATTATTTCATCTTTTGCTTTTGCTCTACCAGCTCTTGATACCAAGAGTGTTGTTCAAAGTTATATTTAGAGTGTCAATTTAAAAAAAGGCAAAGAAAAAAGATCCAGTTCCCTACTTGAACTTGGAGAATGCAGCAGAGTAGGCCTGTTGGTGCCTAAATCCTACAGCACAGTGTACTGAAATATTTACTTGTTAATAAAGATTTGTTGCCAGTTGAATGGCAACCTCTTGTCTGTTATCTTGTGAGAAGTAAAGGATTAGTAGACATTTGAAAAGCTATTCCTAAACCTCACATGTAAGACTTAGAGTTTAACTAGTGTATCTTCTAATGCAATGGCCAGAAAGCTGCTGCTTTGAGACAGAATGGTGATTTTAATTTTGTATTTTCTCCTTTTTCATAACATACCTTGTACACTGTCGGAAGTCTGTCTCCTGGAATCCTGCTGAAAAAAGCTTACTTGTTTTATTTGTTTTGAAGTTCTAAATAGTAAATTCTGTCTCTGCAGAGTTAACTATTCATACCTTTGTGGAGACTGTCACTTCCCAATTTGTATACAGAGACATAGATAAATACAGTAAAGTTCATAAATTTAAAATGTATTGAAAATTACTGAAGTCGCCGTAATAAAAGAAGTACACTTTAAACTTTAAATTACTCAATAAGCTGTATTGCTTCTTTTTATTTGTACACTAAGCTAAAATGCAGAGTTGTCTTGCATATGATGTTACTGAAAGTATTACTTGCATTTATTTAGATGTGTGAAAGCCTTTAATTGGTTCCAAGTCTTTAATTTGCTCCTGCTTGCCACCATTATTCTTTCAATGAAATTGGCGGTGTTGCTTTTAGATGATTAATTCATAACAACACGTTTATTATTTAAAGAAGAAAATACCAAAGAAACCCGAAGAGTAACACACCTGTCTTCGTATTCTTAGAAGCACAGACTAGTTTTTAAATTTAGATTGACCTGTTTTTCATGAGATGTATTTGAATGCATAGTGATGTAGTACATAACTCATTAGCTTGAGTGCCAAGTGCAATACTGGAATTATTAATGCTGGCATTATTCTGGTTTAGTCATTGTTAAAGTAAATCTTTATTATGTGGACAGATGGATGGGCAAGTGATGAAGTTCTTAATGAAGAAAAGTAACTTTAATTGGAGATTACTAGGAGTCCAGATCAACTTCATATTCCCCCATTTTCCTGTAAATTCTTTCTTTATATTAAATAAAGACATGGATGCTGATGATTCCTTGTTCTCATTATGCATCTGTTCCCTAATTCCTTCTGAAAGCAGAAGCAGTATCTGTTTTTTATATTTGTCTAGGATCTCTGTGTCTGTTCAGTAAAATGGGTAGACAAATAGAAAACTTATAAGTCTCCTTTCCATCAATTCCCTTTTTCCCAGGCCACATGGTCATCCAACAGGTCTGTTGCCTACTGCTTCATTTCTGATTCTGTAGATAAGAACTTAGATAGGTTCAGTGGAATTCAAATGGATATAAATACCCCAAAGGTAGATGAGCTATTGAGCAGTAAGTGTATGACAAGAAATTCTTCTGGAAATGGGATGTTCCCCCGCTATGAAATTAAGGACATTTCAATTTCTTTGTAATAGTGGGCTGTAACCAAGGACAGGACATACAAACCAGCCAGGCACTGGCATGACCTGATGGGATAATTTAAAAGCATTACATTAAAGCTTTTTTTCATGCAGCTCTGCTTTTTGGAAAGCAATTTCACATTAGTTAAGTGATGGTTTACAGGTCATTTGCAAAGGACATTCCTGCTGAGGAGGAAAGATACCCTACTGCCAAGAGGGGGAAGAGAAGTGGCTATGCTCTTCTTTGACTTTTTGCTAGGCAATTGGATTACTAAAATAACATTCACTTTCTGTGGATTGGTTGTGTTTCATGTTCTAAAACATTGCAGTCTTAAAATTAGAGTATTAGAATTAGAATATTTTTAATTATTGTAATTATAAATCAAGTCAAAGTCTACATAGTTCAGCCAATTTCCTTGAACTGGACTGAGCAGAATGGTGCTTGAAAGGAACCACCACAAGGTATTTTGGGACAAAATACAATAGTCTCAGGCTTTCCCTGCTTTCCAAATTCATAAGAAAAGTTTTTTATGTCCGCCCAGCACGGAGGATGTGCGTCATGTTGGAATCCAATTTTGAGAGTTTATTAGTTTTTTCAATGTATCTGTCCAGGTAGGAGAGCTCCTACTGTACAGTGGTGGTATTTGTAACCCTTTATTTTCTCTTCTCCATTGTCATAATTTTGTTGTTTCTTCTGTAGTCTGAGAGCCACTACTCCAGCCATTCCAGCAGCAATACACTCTCCAGCAACGCCTCCAGCGCTCACAGCGATGAGAAGTGGTATGACAGCGGAGAGCGCACGGAATCGGAGCTGAACAGCTACAACTACCTGCAAGGGACGTCAGCCGACAGCGGCATCGACACCACTTCCTACGGGCCCAGCCACGGCAGCAGCGCCTCCCTGGGGGCTGCCACATCGCCCCGCACAGGGCTGAGCAAGGAGAAGGTGGCCCCGCTGTGGCACAGCTCCAGCGAAGTGGTCTCCATTGCAGACAGGACATTGGAAAAGGACAGCCACATGGACCGGAAAGCTGAATCTTCGCTCAGCCTGGATATACACAGCAAGAGTCAGCCGGCCTCCAACCCTCTCACAAGGGAGAACAGTGCTTACAGTTTAAGTGATGCTGTCTCACATACAAGGTAATTTTCACCTCTTGTATGATCGCCCTCACCCACATTTTCCCGTTCTCACTCTCTAACCTATCAAAAGTGAGAAGTGGATGTTGAAGAGAGGGGGTTCACTTAAGTTAATCAGTGTTTTGAAAGATTTTACTGTGCACAATGCTTGAAAATTAAGCCCACCTTTAGTCTTTGCATCTGCTGCTGCTTATAGTACTAAAAATCTTTAAGAGCGTATTCTGTACTAAACTGCTGCTGCTGAACTATCTGTAAGACAGACATGTCTGATGTGTTCATGGGGAATATCTTGTAACAACTGCAGGTGATGTTTGGATCAGAAAGGAGATCCGTCCATGTTATTAATGAACAGTTTAATATTGGGCTTAGTCTTAGTCTTGCAAGTACTCATTTCAGATGTTTTGCATTTCTTCCTCCAGTCTCTGTGTTTGGAAATCTGCTTGGAGTTGGTATGATTAATAATGAGAGGAATTTGCTAGGGAGTGCTAGCATGTAGATCTTAATCTCATTCTGCTGCAGGCTTGTGACAGGTTACAGTCACCTTCCCTCTCTCCCTCCATTTTGCTGCTTGTAAAATCAGCAGTATCAAGCGTGTATGTAATGTGCTTAAACACCTCAAATGGAAGATACACACTTTACAAGTTAATTGGTGCTGCCAGAAGCAGGTAATATTTTAGACCTTTTTCCTAACCCATTTTCCAAGAAGTATTCAGTGTGCTTTATAGAACATATTCCTACTCTGTCATACTAGCAACAAGAAAAAAAATAGGTCTTTCAGGGAGTATGTGGAATCATCATAATTTGTTTGTCTTGTGGAGCTTGACTGTTGCATTTTAATTCTTAAGGCACCTCTGTTTTGAGTGTGTAGCAAAAATACCTGCAGACTGGAAGTCCAAACCAATTTCTGGTAATTGTCTTGAACAAAGCCACTGTGCAAGACTAGATGTTTGAGAACAGTTCACTAATTCCTCATACAGTAGCTGTAAATAAGGGGTTGTCAAGGAGAGTGGAATGGTCTCCATGTGCTTTGTCATGGTGATTCTCACTAAGTAATCCATTAATGGTGGTTCCACTCTGGTTTTCTGCCTCTCTTCATCGGCTGTTTTTGGCACCAAAGCTCATGCTCAATTGACAGAAATCCCACGCAGGTGTTTGAGACTGGTGTGTCTCCAGTAGCTGCATGTGCATGAAGGACTTGAGCAAGTCTCGAGAAAACACTCTGCAGAGGGACTTACTTAGATTTCTGGCATGTTTGTGTGTTCCCCTTTCTTGAAGGTAGAAAGTCTATATGATGGTTGTCAGCAGTGTTACACCTTTTATTTTAAGAGAAGCATGTTTGATGTGCATCTTTTCACAGTCAGTGGAATTTACCACATGTCCTGCAGTACTTGTCTGAGTGTAACTGGAAGTGGCATCAAATGTTGAGATTATTATACAAAAAGCTGATTGCAATAAAGTTAGTAGCATTGTCATTTGGAAGGACTTTTTCTGAAGCCACTTAAAGAATCCTGGAAAATTTATGTAAGTCATGGAAGCTTTATTGTAAAGCCTAATGGAATGGCATCTTTGTATATCTGAGGTTCTGGTTTCTTCTTCCAGCACCAAATAGGGTTAGTTGCCTAAAAAGCTGAGAAAATTTTATAGAAAGAAACACTTTGCAGGGCAAGCACACCATGACAGTTCTCTTCTTCCATGAATGTACTTTGCAACATGACTGCAAACTGGTGTCTAGGTTGTTGTCTCATTATTTATTATATTATAACATTGTCTCTGCAAACACAGTGTTTTCTCTCATTGGTGTGGATTAATTAGCATCATGTTTCTCTGATCATATTGTAATTATTCTCCTTGTCATTTTGGGAGTGTCACTGAAATTTGCAGATAAAGGTTTCCTGGGCTTTATTCTGGAGAAAACAGTTGAAGTTTCTTTTGGCCAATTTTCATTTAAAACTAAGATGCAATGCAACTCTTTGCAAAAAGGTGTAGTAGCAGTCTGTAGAACACATGGGACATGATACTTGAGAAATGCAGAAATACTTGCACGTACATCATTTGTTGTGGCAGATTATAAACAGATTGACTCACGTTCTTTCTTTATTACTTCTTATTTTTGAAGACTAGAGCATTTATTTGATGCCTCACAATCAAACAAAGGCACAGTCTGGGATAAAAAGCTTTTATTTTGTTTTTTGTGGCATCCTCAGTTGGTGGTTGCACGCTGAACAGCAGTGGAGCCCTAGGTCATCCAGCTGTTTGCTCCCAACTCCTTTCTCCTTGCTTCCTCTGTGGAGGCACAAAAGCTTGGAGCTGGAGGCTGGTTGAAGTGGCACTTCCAAAAGACAAGCACAGATTATGGAGATTATTATAAAGATGCCTGCCTCAAGAAGGTGAAGGAGAGGAGACGAAAGATTCTGAACAGGCTACTTTTCATGAGAAATGAACAGCTTAATTAGTGTGTTTCTCTATCAGCTTCTAAATTGCTATCCTTTGTTGCTTCTCACTTTTTTATCTTTTGCCTGTGGATGCCATAATGTCTGGAATGTCTTTAAAATCAGGTTTCTGAGCAAGAAGAAAAGGAATATGGCCCTAAAAAGATCTCTGTGACAAAAGAAAAGAAAATAACTACAAATTAGAGTGTTTGTGTCTGTAGAAGACAAGAGTGATAATTACTGCTCAGATCATTTAATGGTGCATAAAAGAACTTGTACCTGAGAACTGGTGGCAAAAAGTAAATTATAGTGATTAACTTTTATAGCAGAGCTTCTGGCTGGGTTTTATTTTTCTGTTCCACCCCCATTCCCAAAGTCCTTCCTGATGATTGTGCAGATTTCTCATAGCATCCCAGGAGAACTGCATTATGTAGGCCAGTAATTATACAGAATCATTATAGCTGAATGTCATTAAATGAAGCAGTATGTGCTGATGGCATGAATTCCTTACCAAAAAAAATTAAATCAAACTTTCATTTCTACCTAAGCTATACAGTTTCTTATGGTCTTCTTACCAAAATTAAAAGGATAATCTTGACTGTAATCAAGTACATTTTTTATTAATTCTGATTATTTTAAGGTACTTAAAATATTATTTATTGTAGAGTGCTTTTATGAATGGCTCATCTGAAATTCTTGCAGAGAGTCATGTAGTATTTGAATGATTTTATAATTCAATCCTTGGTGTCTCAACAATTGAGGTGGGAGATAGGGGACCAATAGTGACCATCTCTGTGTCCTGAGAAAGAGGACTGAATCTCTTCCAGATGAAACTAAGCTGGTCTAGGAATCTGTGGGAGTAAGATGAATTCTCTGCATGCTTCCTGGTGTCAAATATTCTAATAACTTCCCATCACTACCATAGTGCTTGAGCTCTGATTTAGTTTTTATAGAGTATATCCAAAGCCTTTTGCTCTCCAAATATGCTCTCATTTAACAATTGTGTCTCTTTGCCTGTCAGTATCCTGTTGGCCTGCCTATGTTTACTGGCAGGGTGAAAAGCTTCACTCATAGTCACAGTTCTGTGCGTAGTCCTGAAGCAGAATATCCTCCCAAAAATACTATATTGTAAAAACCACACCTCAAAATATGCAATGGCCCTTAAAGAAAACTGTAATTTAAGTTGTATGCTAATTTTACCAGCATTTACCAGGCTGCTCTTGGCGTCTATTATATTATGCATAATATAATAAATATTCAAATAATCATATCTAAAATGCACAATGTGTATTTATAGTATGTTATATAATAAATATTATACATACATATGCATCTTATATAAATTTTAGGTCAAGCATAATTAACATGATTGTTGCCTTCTTTCCCCATTACCATTAAGGATCAACACCAGTAGCCTATCCAGGAGCTGGATATTTATTTGTACTGGTTTTTATTAACAAACGATTTGTCACAACTAGCACTTCCTTGAGAAATACCTGATGGGTTGAAGAATTCTGAAATGTGGACAGAGATTCCTTTCTCCTTTTTCCCTACACTGAAGCACACTTTTCTACTTCTTGAGTGTATTTAGAGGGGGTAAAAATAGCAGTTTATGCTGTGGTAGTGATACCTTACAGATGGGTTGGTTTACTCAGCATGTGTAGAGATATTGGAAGAGACAAAGGGGGAATGAAGAAAAATTTACTGCCTATTCCCCTAGCTCTTAATTTTCTCTGCTTTCTTGCTATAAATTACGCTTTCTTATATCTGTTTCAAATATGAAGGCTGTGCTGCGCAGCACCAAATATATGGGATTGATGGACAGGAAGATATTTTCCTGTGTTTTCTCAGTCTGCTATCTTTTGTATAGGCCTTTCAAATGTAGACATGGAGGGAAGGAAGAAATATAATTATTTAATACAAAATCTGTATTATTGTAATTTAATTTGTATGCAAATGGAGAGGTTCATCTTGCCCCTGATGTGATGCCCTGGGCTGCAGTAGAAGGCTACAGTGCACCCAGGCTGTTCATCGAGCCCAAAGCACTTCAGTGATGCTTAACTTGAGCCACATGAAATGAAACAGATTTCAGGGTGATTCTTTTGACTCCATCTGTTGTCAATGAAGAGAGAGAAGAAACTCCAAAGCATTAATTCTCCCTGCATATCTGAGATACCTAATATAAGACAAGTAGAACCACCTCCTTGGGATATTTCTTCATTGACTTCTACAGCAGGAGCCAGACAAGAGGCATAGATTAGATAACTGGCTACTTAAGACTTAAACGTAGGTGGTATTATTTTCCCAGGTGGCAACATAAATTTAACCTTAAGTTTTTTTCCTGTTTCAGTAAGAGGGATAGATGTGAAAATGCATTGTTTTATTAAGTTATTAAAAGACTGATGAAGAATTTTCTGCTATGCAAAGGAAGAAAAGATTATTCAGCGACTTTATTTAGCCTTCCAGCTAATTTTTATTTCTCAGTCAGAAACTGTTCTTTGCCACGGGGCCATCTGTTTCAAATTCCTTCACTGCAGATTTAGATCCAGGGATGAAAATGTGGCTAAGTTGTGTAGAGAACTGGTAGAAAACTGGTCTCCAGACATAAAATGCTATTTCAGTATTAAAGGTGGGCACAAAGATTTCCTGTTATTGTGCTTATAGATGACTGACCTTTTTTGGTTGTTATAGTAAATATTGTCTAAGGACTAGCTCTCCTGATAGGAAGCAAGTTTTTTCAGATTTGAGCATCAGCATAACTAAAGAGTATCTTCCTTCTAAAGCCCCTCTCCTTTTCCCAACAAGCTGCAGTTGGTCTTTCCAGCTCCATTTTCTGTCTTGACAAATGGTGATATATGTTAGAGACCTACTCCAACTTCTCAATTTAAGTTGTTGGTTTTTTTTTTTCTTGCAAATGCAAAGTAAATGCTTTTCAGGTGAAATTCAGGAAGCCCTGTTTTGAGAGCTGTATTAGTTTCTTCTTTAGCTTGTTTTGGGGTCTTAAAGAGATGTTTCTTGTTGTTTAAGTTCCTTCAAAATATGTTCTCTTTTAAAGCCAGGAATTCCAGCAAGAATTTGGACTTCAGTTCTTTTTTGGTAGTTCAACTAAAATCTCATGTGTTACTTTTAAACTGCCTAATGACAGTTTCCCATTTTGTGAAGGGTGGTTGTATTGTATCCTTAGAGGTTGCTTGCAAAATTTGTGCATTACTATGTGAGGTGTTTTTAATGACACATTGGTGGAAGGCCCTTAAGAAGAGCAAACTGGTTTTGCTACTCTATCTGCTGTTGATAAGAATAACATCTTGTACCCAGAGTTCTGCTCTAAAATCAATTTAACAAGGCCTGTATACACACATTTGAGGCAATTTCTGTCTTTATGTTCTTCTTCTAGTACCATGAGCTCACGACACTCTGCCAGTCCTGTTGTTTTCACCAGTGCCAGAAGCTCACCTAAAGAAGAGCTTCATTCTGCTACTTCTCCCCAGCTTGCACCTTCTTTCTCCTCCTCCTCTTCCTCCTCGTCTGGTCCTAGGACTTTCTACCCTCGCCAGGGTGCTACTAGCAAGTATCTGATTGGATGGAAAAAGCCAGAAGGGACAATAAACTCAGTGGGGTTTATGGATTCAAGAAAGTAAGACTGGTTTGTTTTTTTTTCATTTGCTTATTTGCTGTAATTGTAAAAAAAGCATTTTGATCTGTGACAGTTCTCTGTAGAGAAGAGCTCAAGATTATGTAATACAATGCTTCATATTCTGTAGAACTTAGTCTCTAATCTAGCCTTCTTGGAGTATCGTTTAAGTATTTGATAGTTGGCTAATCTCATTGCCTGTTAACTTGTAAAAGTTGGGGTTTTTATCATTTCTGGAAAGCTCTATGGATTTCAGTCCTATTAAAGCCTATCTTTTCTTGAGACTACTTAAAGGTGACTCAAAATGCTATTTGAGCAAATATTAAAAATCCTCTTATTGTAGAGCCTGAGTTTTACTTAAACCTCTCATCCATGTAGTAAGTAGTGCCGTGCATGTTGTGCATTAACTCTGGCATTCCACATTGCCTTGTTAAAATTGCTGCCAGTATCCAGTCTAACTGGCTTAAAGCTTAAAGCAAGCCAAGATATCTCAGCTTTACAATATGCAAGCATCTCTTTTGGAAGAGAAATTGAGAAACAACTTACTAGTGAAAATATTGTTAAGTATGACTCAAAAAGCAAATAGTTCAAAAAGCCTATTTCAAAGTAATTTATTCAAACCTTCTTGACTGTTACTGAGTCAAGCACAGTATCCTTGGATGATACCAATAACTGGCTGTCAAAAGGAAATGGTGAAACTTTGTGATAACTACATTTTAAAAAGTCAGTTGAAATATTAAAGAAACTTGGTGATTTGCTTACTGCTTTTCAGTAAGCCTATGGGCTTACTGAAGACACGTGTTTTCATGTTTGTATAGAGTGCATGTTATTTTAATGGATTCAGTCCCTTATTGGGAAAATGTATTACATTAACCTTTCAACTATTTTATTGTATTGCTAGTTGTTTTTAAACAAGCTTAGTGCTTCCACAGGTATCCACTAAGGTGAGTCTCTGCTATAGTAGTGAAACTTCTTCCATCCTCTGTGCCCTCTACTTAGTTATTTTCTTTTAAAAACTTGAGGGTGCTATAATTCTTGTTTCATTCATACCTCCTGCCCCAGGGCTTTGAGACCTGAATGTGTCTGTTCCATTTCATTTAAGACGTCACCAGAGTGATGGCAATGAAATGGCCCACCCTCGGCTGCGGGCGTCGGCAAGAGACCTGCGCGCGTCCCCAAAACGAGCCTCCAAGTCTACCGTCGAAGAAGAGCTGAAGAAATTGATAGATCTTGATAGCCCAACACCTGAATCCCAGAAGAATTTTAAGGTATGTTAAAGAGAGAGATAGGATCTTTTCTATTCTCACCCATAGCAGGAAAATAAAATGTGAGGCATTCCCTGAATTTTCATTATAGACAGAAAATAATCTCTTTGTAAGTGATTACTGGAGAACTGATTTCTGGTGAAAAGTCTCTGCAATATTTTTACAACTTTGTGTGCAGATTTAAAGAGACTAATATGCCAAATTGGAAAGAACATTTAGTACTGCTGGGTTATGGAAATCCTGTAGTGTTGTCTTACATATTTTAACTGTTCTTCTCTGATTGCGTCACCAGACAGTGACTTACTGACAGTACTGAAACTCATTGCAAAAAGCACACTTTTATACCTCACTAATCCTGTTACCAAAAATGATCCCTAAACTAAAGCCTATTTTTTGCAGAATAGTTGGAAACATTTCCTAATGTGTTTCAAAATACGTTGAATAACATGTATTAATTTTTAGAATCCATAATCCGGGAGAGAATGTCTTGATTTCTAGTCTTCATGTACAGCCCGTGCTTGTCATCCAGAGCCCAAATTGTTTCCACAGCAACCATGCAGAAGAGAGAGCTGTAACTTCATTTTTTGCTAGTAAAAACCTGAATTGGCTTGTTAAAGTTTGTAAGTGTGACTTCCATGCACAGATTATTTAAGATGATGCATTTGAGGCCAGAGAGAAAAAAACTTAGGGAAGATGACATTTTCTTAGGTTTGTGGTAGTTCTGAGGGGAACTGGGACATGGGTGATGCAAACACCTCCTGTTGGTTGTTTTGAGCAAGAGAATTGTTCTCATTCCAAGATATCTTCCCAAGGTTGCTGTTTTTCTGCTGTGGGGTAGTGAATCAGTTCTTACCCTGATCTTTATTTCCTGATCGCATTTTGATAAATTTCAGCAAGTTAAAAACATTCTGTCACACCAATAAATTGCATCTTAAAAGTAAAATGGCATTTTAAAAGTAACAATTCTGCCCACTCTATGAATTAGATTTCATTTTACAGAAAAAGTCTTACAACATTAAAATTTTTGGCCAAATTTCAACCAAACTATAAAGAAATGTTATGCCTTAGAGACAGCTATGTTGCTACAGGCTACATGAAAATCAGAGTCTCTGCTGGTTGGAATGGTCATGAGATCAGCACTCTGGCACTGGCCTGAGAGTGCAAAACTCCTGGCTACCCCAGCATTGCTTCCTCCTGTATGTGAAGCATGGAGGAAGCTGGGCTGATGGTGGAGGTAAGACACAAGCTCTCTTATTCATGGGAGTGCTTTTGATTCAAATACTTCTGAATACCCACGGCAGTGGCGGGTGCTCCTCGTTGTTCAGTAACAGGAGACTTCTCGGTAGTTGGCATTTGCTGGTGCTGTGCTTAGAGGTGGGCAGCCAATCCTGTGCAATGGGGGAATTCAGTGCAGCATTCAGGCTCTTTCTGTGTCCATTTCTCTGCTACATATCAGGTCTAGAGTCAGCAAGGGCTGCCTGAGATTTCCACTTAAGGAGAAGTTCCAAGGGTGTTTAAAAGTAAAAATGTGACAGAGGCTAAAAAAACATCTGTATATGTTACCTAGTTATAACCTCCTTAAAAGCCAATTCCTTCAGTTCTTTTCCCTGTCCACTCTGAAAAAGATGCTATGTAAACACTTGGTTTCTTACTTAAAAAAAGTTTTAAGAAATTATTTCAAAAGTTTCTTTATTGATGATTTTTTTCTCATGTCTTTTCATTTGTGTTTATGAATGTATAGTCACACACTCTGTCCTGTCAGTCTCCCTTTCCCAGCACTCCTACCACAAGGCGTGCCTTGCAAAGGACTTTGTCAGATGAGAGTATTTACAGCGGTCAAAGGGACCACTTCTTCACCTCCCGGGCCTCGCTCTTGGACCAAGCCATGCCAAATGATGTTCTGTTCACCAGCACCTACCCTTCTCTCCCAAAGTCGCTGCCCTTACGGAGACCATCCTACACTTTGGGAATGAAATCACTTCATGGTAAGTGGATTTCCCGTTTTTTGACTTCCAGAGGAATCCTTTATGAATCATCTTGGGGGAAAATGTTTGTTACAGCAATTTGTAGTTGCATCTTTATTTTGCTCAGATGAGGACTGAAAACGTCTGAAAATCACTGAAATGTCTGAACATCACTGAAAATGTAAAAAAGGACAGGAATTTAGTTTTTTTCCCTCTCACTTCAGTGGGTGTAAGATGGCATGACTGGTCATGCATTTGCCTTGTAGAGGGAACACAGAAATTTGCCTCACTGACTGCAAGTTTCTGTCATTTCTTCCAAGAGTCACCTAGATCAGTTGGACCGATGGACAAATAATGTATGCCTGGTTATCCACCAGAGAGAACTTAGTGTCAGTTCCTTATTGTGGGAATATGGGAACAAAATATGATTGGGAAAATGATACAGAAGTGGGTAAATAGTAGTGGGCATTTAGAGACACAGCTACACCAGATACAGCTTTTATTGTGCCAACTGTTCAATTGTTTTTAAATTAATTCCCTTATCCTATTTATTTTACAGCACTTTACTTAGATTAATCACACAGTTAACCAGAAAAAGTTATTTGTAAAGTGCTGTCAAGAAGACACTCAGCTTTCTCCCATTAGTTTACTGAAAAGTCTCAGTATGATTATTTGATGGGTTGTGTGTTGCTGCACGTGAATGTCACAGTGAGAAATGGAATTTTCACAGGTTCCCACTGTACTTCATAGCTGAGTGTGTTTTCCAGAAATAGAGGTACATCTCAGGGTAGGATTCTGCAATGTTTTCTGAAGAAGTACATATCTGCTCTGATTTATTCATGTTTTAGTATGTTTCAAGAGGAAAATGCAAGGCTATCATTAGATTCAACTCACTATAGTGGGCCCTAAGCACAGTCTGTATTTAGCTACACAGGATACATTTGACAGTGAAAGCTGATGAAGAAATCTATTTTAAATTCTTTTCATCTGACTGTGATCACCAGGCATCAGTTTTCAGTGTTGAACCTGACTTTTTCCCGAGCTGTTGTGTCTGTATAATGTGTTTCTTGCATAAGACTTAGGAAACTGAGCTCTTTTCCTTTCTATTTTTTATATGCACTAAAATAACTTTGCAGACTTGGTTATGCTTGTAACTGGATAGAGGATTTGGTTTCTGAGGGCTTGGGGTCAGAAGATTAATGATGCCCCCAGAGTACAAGTGGAAAGCTGCACTTTGTCTCTTTTCATTTAAATGCTGTATTGTCCAAAAAGAAAAAACTACAAAACCTTCTTTTGTTATCATGTTCTCTTCCACCCTAAACTGATAACTCCTCCTAGCCTATAACCTTTCTACCTCTGTCAACAAATCAAGATTTTCCATTTTTTATAAAATGTAGGAGCTGCATGATAAAAGGACTAGCTATTTGATTGGCACACAAATTGTCTTCCCACACACACTTCGCTGAGAAAAGGATTAAATAAGCTAGATATTTAGTACCACAAGTATTTGTTGGCTTCCAGTTATTCAAAATTCTTTAAATTCAAAGATTCCAGAGCACATCCATTTTTTTAGAGGAAAAACATTGAGCTAAAAATGCTCGTATTTGTTCATCTGCCTTAACAATCCAACTCACATTTTTAAAACAGGTAGCTTTTCAAATAGTTAGGTTTTCATCTAATTGCATGTATCTTTTCACTAATTGGAAATATTTTCATGTTAACAACCTCCAAGATAACTGTTTTGAGAGCTAAGACAAGAATCCTCAGCGTTAATAATATTGAATGTAACGAAATAAAATGTAACAAAATTACATTTACAAAAAGTAAATACACACAGACAAAAAAATCAAGATTTCTGAGCAAAGAAGTGAATGCAATGTAGCTTTCTTGGTCACTGTTGCCCAGGCAGCAATATGATTTAGCTGAAGTTCTTAAGAATGATTTTAGTTATTGAAGTTACACAGTTATTAGACTATCCAAAAAAAAAAAAAAAGCGGGGGGTGGGGGGGGGGTGGTGGTGGTTGAGAGAGGAAATAAACAACACAACTCAGGAATTTTGGGATTGTATCCTGCCTGTCACACTGTCTTTCTCTTCTGGATGATCCAAGCTGAGTCTTTTCTCTAATCTTCTCAGCAGCTTCCTCCCTTCCTTCTCACCCATACATCTCTCTCTTCTAATACTGCCTACAAGGTTTTCAGAACTTCTTTACATCCTGACAGAAAGCATGAGAAAGGAAGTTGTTGCTTCTGAGCTCACACAAGTGACCAGGCATTGCACATTTTTTGATTGTCTAGCCAGTAAATTGAAATAAAGTAGATAATTCTTGGTTGACCGTTTGGTGTTGCCCTAATTAGTGGTGAAAATCTAAGTATTTCATTTTGTTGTTTTAATTTGCACAAAAATTTACAGGGATTTTGAATCCTTCTTTAAAGCTTGCCAATGCTTTTTTTCCATAGTGAGCCATGTAACAGCTTACAGGTGGGTGTGGCTACTTGTTAGTAAAGATCTGAAGGTTTCACTGAACTGCTGAGGGATGTGCAATGCTCTGGAAGTAATTTTAAGGGTTTTCTTCTGATTCATCTTGGTAGGCTTAATTCAGCTCCCATTGGTTTACAAGATTGTAAAGAGGAAGGAGAAAACCTCACAGTTTTGGGTTGGTTTTTGGGTTTTTTTGGGGCACTCAGCTGAAAGGATTAAGGCAAGTTAGAAAGGAGCTGAATGTGCTGGCTTTAGAAAACTGCTTTGTGAAGGGCTGTATCTGTTGAACTGCGATTGATCAAACATTCCTCTGAATTTTGGCTGATTTTGAAAAGTGCTATGCCAGAAAAGTTAAGAATAGGGTATGCAATATATTAAGAAAGGAATTTTCAGGTATTTTTACCTATGGAGTTTATAATCTATTCTGCATTGTTCCAGGAGAGTTTTCTGCCTCAGACAGCTCCCTCACAGATATCCAGGAGCAAAGACGGCAGCCCATGCCAGACCCTGGTCTTATGCCATTGCCTGATTCTGCCTCTGATCTGGACTGGTCAAACTTGGTAGATGCTGCCAAAGCTTTTGAAGGTAAGTTTTCAGAATACAACACTTAGGAAGCTGGTCTTTGTGCATGCTTCATTAAGGACTGTGGGTTTTGTGTTTGTTTGGGTTTATTTTAATCCTGACTTTTAGTTTTTTTGTTCTTAATTTTCTACTTGGTCTGAAGTTTAAGCTCATTTAAAATACCGACTCAAGTGTCAAGAGCCTGAAACTTTGTATGTAATACTCAGATACCATTTCTTTTTACTGGAAATCCTTGGTGACATGGTTTGGCCAAATCTTTGTGAAACTGGTCACTTTTCATTTCACGTAAAGCAGTTGCAGGCAACTGGTGTGGGAGAGGCACAAAAGTGCAAAAGTCAAGTCATATAGCAGGGGGAAAGCACACTAAAGATTGCTAGCTTACTGCACTAGTGAGAAGTACATCTAGTGCAGCTGAGGTTTGCTACAAGATAATTTGGGAAATACGCCTTGTTGGTAAATAGTTTTTCATTGCCTCTGCATGCCCCGAAGATGTAGATTTGCATGCAAGTGTTGTTTCATCCTATGGCATTTTCCATCTCCATGACACTTGGTAAACAGAAGTGCCTGTTCCTAATATCTGCATAGATGCTGTCCCACCTTCATGGAAGTGTTTTTTCACTTATCTTGAATCTTTTAGACCTTATTCAGCATGGTAGGAGAAGTCTGTGAAGTAATTTGATTTCTTGGCTGTTCTCTGATAGTAGCCTTAGATTTCATTAGGACAGTGGGTGTCTCTGAGTGTTCAAGGTGTACTCATGTCCTCTGCTCTGTTGCTACAGGAGTCGTAGGAGCAGTTTGGCTCAAATTTCTCCTGTGCAGTTTTGAGAAGAGTATTCAATGTAAGACATGGTCCTCAAGAGGAGATGAATTTGTAGTGATGGTTTTTTCATCACCACATATGGGTGAAACTCAGGTTTTAACACATTTCCCTGCAGTTGGCAGTTTGTCTTCAAAGGCTCCCCTGGTTTTTGGTGGGATTTATTTGACTGTCCTCATTAACCTGAATCCCTCACTCAGTAGGCCCCAGACTCACTTGTGTTTCTCTTCAGAAGTGTGAACACAGGCACTGTGGTCAAGATAACAAACTGACAGCTCAGATGAAAAAAAAAAAGCTGGAGTAATGTGTTATCTGGCAGCTTCATCTCACTGCTATAAAAATACATTCAAATTTTACTTGGAGAGGGATCTCAGTATAATTCCATTGGTGTTTGGTTGTCTGGTCTCAGTATAATTCCAGCCTCTAGTCTCTGACAAGTGCCAGTAGGAATTGACACATACCAAGAAGCCTAAATTCTGATTTGTGATCCTGAACACCTCCTCTACGCCACTGATTGGTGTAGAGCACAAGCCCCTGAAGGTACAAATTGTGGTATCTGTATCAGCTGAAAGAAAAACTGCCTGTATTCCTGAGCTACACCAACCTGTAGTATAAAAGTTTGCCAAACAGAAAAAGACAATACTCTTTTGTTTCCAGTGAGAGCCCAACAGCTGCTGAGGTTAATTTATTAAGCTAAAGTCTTTATACTGCTGTTTGTCACACCATGTGACAGTGTTTTAGAGATGTGTAAGAACATTTGAACAGTTACAGGACAAGAAATAGACACACAAGGCAGGAAAGAGGTTTCATGTTTCAATCTGAAAACATTTTATAAGACATAAGGAAGAAATTTCAGGTTCTAGAAAATTACATTGGTCAAATTGCACACAGTGAGCTTTTCTTTCCTCAAGATAAAGGCATTCTTTGTAGAGTGAAAGAAGCTAAATATAGTTGCTCAGTTATTGGGTGGTATCATGCAGTCCTACCCAGGCATATCTGCACAGGGCTTCTTGTGCCACAGCTAGTACTCCCTGGCTTCATACAGTGGCACACCTGGTGCAAACACTTGCACTGCCAGTTTGCTTCCATCAAGTGGACATTGGTATGTTATATCATCAGTTTACCTTGCTTGAAACAGACTGAATTTGGTGAGATGCTGCAGTGTAGCTGTTGTGCTGTGCATGAGCAAATAATCATTACTGCTGCCGTTGTTCTCTGTATGTTTGCCTTCTCAGTTCAGCGAGCTTCATTCTTTGCTGCTGCTGATGAAAATCACAGACCTGTGAGCGCTGCTTCCAGCAGTGATCAGGCTGAGGACCAGCTTACTGCACAGATAAAGCCTTATACAGGGTAAGTAAATACACCAGATGTGCAGGCTTTCCCAGCTACAAACCAAGGAAAAGAGTAGGGATGTCTTCATTTGGAAGCCATCTCCAGGCTTCATGAAGTAACTCTTCGCAAGTTCTCATGAAGATGGAATTAGGAGGTCAAAATAAAAGAATTGTAAGTCCAGTTGAATCTTTTTGCAGATTTTTTCTTGTCTGAGATGTTCATGAAACTGTCCAAAGCAATGGTAATTCAAGCATATACAGTGAGTTCAAGTAGAAAGGAGTCAAGTGATGGGATCACCCCAAGTAATCATGAGTTAAATTTGCTCTGTTGTTTAATGTGCTGCATGTGTTCCATGTACTCTTTATTATGTTCATTTTGTGACTTCTTGGTGCACACAAATGCATACCTTCATAAAGGCACTTGGTATAAACAAAGCTTCTAGCTACCCCATGTGAAGACAGTAAATCGTATCGATACCCATTCTTGTTTCCTGCTTTCAACAGTAAAGAATCCCCTCCAACTCTCGCCTCTAAAGTGGACCAACTGGAAGGTTTGCTGAAGATGCTGCAAGAAGATTTAAGGAAGGTAAGCATTTCATCTACAGAAGGATTTATAAGACATGTATTTAGTTGTTGCTTGGTGGTGCTAATAACTGTGTAATCCTGCTTTGCCATGCCTGAGCCTGTGACAGTCTCATCCTGGTATGAGAAAAAGACACTTCTTTGCTACTTTTCTCAGGCTTCTAATTATGCACGGCTGGGATGGGGTGTCTGAATTTGTAGGCGCTTGATTCCTCTGCTTAAATTAGGAGAGTGATTCACAGTACCTCCTCTCCTAATTCAGGTGACACTGCTTGAAGTTAGTCCATAAAAACGTATCCTGCTGATGAAAAGTTGGCAGTGTTATCTAAACCTGTAATTTCTGCGGTGGAAACTTCCTGTATTGTTTTTAGTCCCTTCTTGGTCCAAGAAGGATCTGCAGTAGTGAGATGAAGTCTCCTAGCTGGGAAAGTGTTTGCAGGAAGAGTCCCTGCCCTTTACTTAGTTAACCATCAGCACTTGGACATACAGAACAGCTCGTGGCCAATTTTATTGGACCACCTAGGGAGTCAGCTTCTGTATTGGGATCTAATACAAAGAAATCTTGTTCATGCAATCAAAACATGGGCGAGGGAACATCACTAATGTCCCTTGGATATAAACCCATGTGTTACTGCACATAAAATCCTTAAAAAGAACGAGACTTTTACTCTCTTAAGAGATTTCTGCTGCTTTAGATAGGTAGGAAGCATGACCTGAAATTTCCACTAAGATCTGTATTTTTCCTTATGCCTAAGGAAAAAGAGGACAAGGCCAGCCTTCAGGCTGAAGTGCAACATTTGCGGGAAGACAACTTGAGGTTACAGGAGGAATCCCAGAATGCAACTGAAAAGCTGAAGAAATTCACCGAATGGGTTTTCAACACAATTGATATGAACTGAGAACAGTGTACGGGGAAGGAAACTATCTGTTATGAATATTATTACTGGGACTTAAGCTTTAATGCCACCTTAATTATGACATGTGAAAGTATAGTCAGAGCAATTCCCTGTTCTTCATCCTCCAATAACCCTTTTTTGCATCTCTGCGCGCACTCAGAACAATTGCAGATCAACAATCAATGTCTGCCTTTTGTAGAAAAAACAAAGTAAATAATTTTAAAAAGGTAAAATAAAAAAATAAAAGTTTAACTGCTAAAATGTGAATGTCTATTTTTTGCACATTGTCTCTTTATCTGTTATGTACAAAATTATTTGGAGGCCAGGATCAGGCTTGCTGTTCCATCTGCCTCTGTTTCCATTAACTCCTTTCTCTCTGTTTCAGGTAATCTGCTTTTCCTTGCAGCTTTGGCAAATATTATGACATCTAGAAAATTAGAAAGAAATGTTTACTTTACTGCTCTTCTAACATTGTTTTCTGAAGTATGCCACAGACAAGGGGATGTAATGCAATGTTTTAGGTGTCTCCTTAGCAGTTTGCGCTTGGTTACTAGTGCTACCTTCCCATACATTGCAGAGAGCGCGTGTCCGTAGTGTGTGGTACAGTACAACCAGCATCACAGCTTAGAGAGAGACTAGAGAGGTGAGCCATGGGTCAGGCATAATATCACGCATCGATTGCATTAGCATTTCTGATGGCCTTTGTTTCCTGTGGAAACAATGGCTACAAGGACCTTTACAAACAGCAAAACTAGGCATGCTGCAGTTCATACCACATCAGGCAGGCTGAGACATAAGCAATCCAGCAACAGTGCTCAGTTAAGTACAGCACCCTGCCCCTCCAGGGGAGTCTGGTGCTTGCATACGTGCAGGAGACTTAAGCTGAAGTTGTAAAGAGATTAAGATTTTTTTTTTCTTCCCCCTGAAATGTCACCATATAAACCACACAAACTATCACTGTGTACCTGCCCTCCCATTCTGTTTTCCTTGCTTTCTCAAATCACAGCAGATTTGAGAAAAGTTTATTTCAAGTTGTGTTTTGTTGCATGACAGATCTTATAAATCCTTTATTATGGAAGATAGAGGAATATGTAATGGGGAATTAGAGAAGTGTATTTTTCAAAGCACTGGGACGGGATTGGAGCTCTGAAATCCTGAGTCCTCAGTGAAATGTTCTCTCATGAGATTTCCCAAACTGCTTCATGCCAGCAAAGTTGATTTCTTGTTCTTTGAAGGAACAGCTAACTTGCCACAACGTGTTACCTCTACAGAAAATACCTTTTAGGTGTCAAAATACAGCTTTTAAGCACCGTGATCTGCACAGGAATTGAACTGTGCAGTGTGCTGAGAAACCTTTTCTACTCCCTTCTGAGGATATAGTTACTACCTTAGTAAATATTGCCTTCCATAAAGTGCAGTGTATTTGGGGGTTAATTTTGAGAGCATCCTCTCACTCCCCTTTGTCACATTCTCAAAGAAACAGATTAAAATCACCCGCACAGTCTTGTCAAAGACTTCCATGCTCTCTTCAAATCCCTTTTTCACAATCTTTAATCTTGCTGCACACAAGTACACACTACACTTCAACCTCAAACTTCATTTGTGATGCTAATCCCCATGGAGTTCTTCTCTAATGCTTTGTCATGGAAATGGATCTCTTTGGAACTATTTCTGGAGTGCTTTTGTAAAGGTTGAGAATGTCTTGGGTTTTTTAATGACTTGTATGAAGGAGATTTATATAATGCCTGATATTATTTGTAAATGGGAAATATTGCTAACATCTCTGAGCATCCTGAAGTCTTGCTTTTATTCTCTTTTATTTTTAAGTTTGGTTTTATTTTATTTCAAAAAATATTTTGGGACTTGGGGCAGACTATTTATTAGAGTTTTGCAACAGAGTTCTTCTTGTATGATGCCACTGAAGGCTACTTGTAAAATTCTGACAATAAAACTCATTTTAAAGGTTCTTCTAAACCATTTTCTGATTTTGTTGGATTTGTTAAGACTTTCCAGAGTGTCCATTTCTTCCTGCTTTCTTCATGTACCACTTTTCTCAGTACTTATTGATACAGGAGTTCCATTCTCTATTAGATTCCTAATTTTTATCCCTTTGAAGGCCATTACTTGGTAAGTAAAAAACACTTCATCCCGTGGCTTTTTACTTGTATTATTGCACAAATATATCTTCTTCCCCCATTTATACAAGGGTTTGCTACCTTTAACAGTTGCTCTGGGCTTCACCAGAGTGATGTAAAGGAGAGGCAGTGGGGTTTTTTTTAAATTTATCAGGATTTTAAAACTGACTTGGACTGAAGCTAATTTAGGTGAAAACCAAACTGTCCTAACACATCTACCTAAGGATACACAACTTTCAGCATCCCAGAGCCAAACCTGCAAGCGTGCAACATCGGGTTTTAGGTTTGGGAGGGTGGGGCAAATAATCCTTTTTTTTTTTTTTTCCTAGATCTCCATCTTTCACTTGGGAGATGACATTGGAAGTGTTTTGAGCAGATGTGGTTTTGGCCCACTGGATCAGCATTCCACACAGCTCAAAAATATGGAACTAGGTCAGTCTGCAGGAAAGTGTTTTCCAGGTCACTGAATAAATCCCTACAAGGCATGTGGGGAAAGAAAATTCATCTCTTTCTAGCATGAAGTTACTGGACCAAGAGAACTGTGAAGCAGCAAGAGTGAATAGAAACATCTGATGAAAAATTGAGGTTGAATCTTGGAAAGAAAACTAGATGCTGTCTTACCATTTGTAATTGGATCCTGGTAGCTGAGCTGAAGGAGAAAGCTTCCTTCAGGTCAAGGAGTTGCCCTGTCCACATTCATAATGAATTCATGCTAGAGGTTCCCACACTCCACCACACACAGTGCTAGGTCAGCCTAGACCAGGGCAGGATCCAACTTGCAGGCATCTCCTTGCAGCTAGAGGAGTGACTAGCCTCAGCAAAAGGTGGGTGGCTGTGGGAGCAGTGTGGGTAATAAGGACAACCTCCCTGTTTCACCCATTTCTCCCAGAGAGTAATTTTTTATGTTCCTGGAAACAATTTACTATTCCTTGTCTGCGTTCCAGTGCAAAGGTGCTGTTTCCCTGTGACAGGTTTTTGGATAGCTGGATGTGGCTGGTACAGCAGCAGCAATCTGCCTTCTTTCAAAATCCCCCAGTCAGGGTGTGGGGATGTCACCACAGGGGCTGCAGCCTGCATGAAGGATAATACTCTGCCCAGAAGTGGTGCTGGGCATGGGTAACAGGTCAGAGGTTGGTAACCAGGTGTGGTTAGGAGTGAGCTGTGAGGCACACAGGGGCAGGGATTGTGAGGGGGGAGAGGCTGGTGGGAAGGGGCCTGGAGGAATTTGTTATGGGGTTCTGGGAGAGGAGATGGGATGAAGTGCAACACGTACAGGTTTCACTCATCTGAAAGCATAGTTACTGTATGATAACTTCTTGTTTCTGTGGGAGGCTGTGTTCCAACTCAGTGAGCAAGCACTGTGAGAGCCTTTTCCCCAGTTCTTTCTATTGAGGGAAAGGTCCCTATAAACCAGGCACAGCCTGGGAGGATTGACTGGTCTGCTTCTAAAACCTTTATGTAATTCTCTCATCTCTTATGCCTTCCTTTGGGCTGACAGCTAACAAATCCTCTTTTTAAGCAGTCAGCTCTCTCCTGGCAGACAATTCAGCGTGGTGTTAGTTCCTGTATGTGAGCAACTTGCTTTGCTGCAGGACAGCAGGGGAACAGGAGGTTGCAGTTTATCTGCTGGTATGGCATCCAAAGCTGGATTCCCTGGAGGAGAGATGATACTGTCCCTTCTCCACTGCTGCAGCTGGAGCAGACATGGGCTGTACTGAGGTGATTACTAATGGAGGGAAGTTGAGCAATAAGATGATGAGGCTTGTATAGATAGCTTCATCTCTTCCTGATAATGGCAGTGGTGAGGAAATCCTTGCTGGGCTTTTTAAGGAAATGCTGGGGAGAAAAGAAGCTCATAGAAATATTCAGAGCTCTGCAGTAAGATCCCCTTCCTCCAGCAGCTTTGGCTGGGCATGAGGGGAGTGGGGCTGGGAGTTTGAGTTCAACTTGTTGGAGCCTCAAGACAGGCTGCAGCTGATGGCAGCCACTTAACACCTTTCTGTAAGGAAGACCAGCTTCAGCCACTGTCTGGGAGAGGCAGATCCTCTCCCACTTTCTACAGCAGCAGCCTGAGGAATCAGATTCAGCTTTGGGGAGACAGAGCTTCTGGGGACCTTGTGGGGTTTTGCCCCTCTCAGTAAGCAAGGTCTCAGGAAGCAAAGTCCCTCTGTCCAGCTTTTCCTGTGTTTGCATGGATGGACCTGTCTCCTTTCAGAAGGTAATTAAATAAAAGTATACTTGTGTTTTCCCCAGTGTCAGTGATTTAAAGTGGACTGGGCTGTCTGTGGCACAGCAAAGTGTGGACAACTAGAGAACTCCTATGGGAAGTAAAACCAGTGTGCTGCAGTTATCTGTACATCCTTACCAAACTGCAGGGCTGGGGGTTGCAGAATTTATGGTCTCTCAGAAGGTAACTCTGGTTAGAAGGATCTTCAGGAAGTCTCTTGTCCAGCCAGTTCCTCTGGACTTTACCCAATTGAATCTTGAAGAAAAACCTTTGAGCATGGAGATGCACGGTCTCTCTGGGCAATGCATTACTTAGTTCATCATAAAAGGTTTCTCTTTTCAGGGTTATTAGAAGAAAGATGTAATCTCAGCAGCAGACGCAGGCTGTGTTTTGCCTACATTGCAAAAGCTTATGACACAGGAGTCTGTACCCTCCGTGAAAGTCCACAGCATGTCCTCTGTCTGCGGCTGGCAGCAGAGCACCCACATTTGCCATTTTCCCTTTGGTGAGTCTGGCAGGAAGGAGAAGCCTGCAGCTTGGTGGATGCTGAGTGCTGTTTGCTCCACTCCACTAATCAACTTCCTACAGTCCAGTTGTGATTTGTTTCTAGGGATTTCTTTTTTCTATACTTGGTACTGCTTATTCATGCTTTAATCAGGGCTAGATTGAGCCCCCTGGTTGTCCTTCACTCTGTGCTGCCTGCAAGAAGGACACACATGCTGGGGAGCCACAGCTGCGGGCAGAAGATGCTCCTGGCAGCTGAAGAAGCCTCTCAGCCTATCACTATTGGCATGCAAAGAAGTCAGAGACTGAAATGAGGATGTATTCCAGGACTAGGACTAAATGCAGTTTCCTAACCTCATATTGTGATAGTGGCAAATCCCACCAACTAGTAACTAAAACGAGGTTTCACACCATAGGGGCAAAAAAACAGGGACTTGTCCTAGTGCTCTTTAAAAGCTCACTTCTGTTTTTTCCTCTTGCTTTCTCCCACATCTCCTGCACTTTTCCAGCAGTTTGTTCACTTTGTCTGGTGGCTGCTGGCTGCTGTTCTGTCACCTGGGATCTGATGCAGGTAGAGGGGTGCTCCAATGGTCCTGGCAGCAAAGCTGTGTCTGCCTGTGGCTGAGCTGAAAGGCGAGACTGAGTTGAGCAATTGGAGGACTTGGCTGAATTGAAGAGCTTGACTGCTCACTTATTTTGTGAAAGGAGCCAAGGCACATTTGCATCCCTTTCTATCTCACACCCATAAGGAGTTTGCTTAGCTGGAGCTGGGAGGCTCAGTGATAACTTCCGCTGTATGGAAGGAACAAGCTATGTCATGCCCAAATTGCAGTGTGCCAGGGATAACGCCTGGGAGGTGTCTGCCCACACACAGCAAAAACAACCACCGTGTGCTTGCCTGGCCCTTCCTCCTGCAAAGCTGCTGGCTCAGTCCAGCTCTGCCCAGAGGAGCAGCCCAGACCTCTGCAGTACCAGCTTCTGCTGCAGGCATTACATGGATGGGGGATTGGGGGCACTTCACTCTTGCTTCCTCCATGACCCGTGCCATTTGATCCTAATAGTTGGATAATATAAGTGTACATCTATTTGCTTTTATCATTCTTTGTAGCACCTTTATTTTTTTAGAAAAGGTTAGATGTTTTCAAGCTGTGCACAAACATCTGACAAAGCCATTCTTCCATGTTATGCTTCACTTTAGTAGGCTGGTCAGTCACCACCATCTGCAAGTCCTAGTAGCATTATTGACTGGTAGACTGTTTTATGACGACCTCTAATTTACATTCTTCCTCAGGTCAGGCTCAACACACAGCCTGGGGAAAAAGAAAGGACAGAGAGGAGTACATAGAACTGGCTTCTTGCCTACTCAGCATTTCCCTCTTCCTGCTTGCTTCTGTTCTGCCATATTTAGAGCTGTTGAAATTGGAGAATTTTACATATGTGAAATTTTCTAGCTGATCTAGTCTGCTAGAAAGTCTCCCATGGAGGCCAAATATGTGCAAGCTGCACTGTGTTCCTCTGACTGTTCAAGCAAACAAGGAATTGCCTCCTTGATGAAAACTTAATGAGGTTACACCTAAAGCATGGAAATGTGAGTCTCTCTCTTTGTGATTTTTCTTTCAATGCTTCCCTGGCCTAAAAGCAACACTCAAGCTAGCATTAGTTCTACAGCTCTGATTTGTTTGTTCTGATTTTGCAGTTAGATCTCAGTTCCCTGCTAAAACCCTGTATTTTTTAACCATATTTGATTTTTAAGTGAGCTATCTTTATTAGTCAAAATATGGGTCATAGCTTTCATAGGGGAGAGTCATTGGAATCACAGCATGTAGTGTGGGTCTCTGGTCTGCTGCAAGAGGTCATCACTACGTCTTGCAGTCTCAGGCCTGCAACATGCATTCTGTTGTCTTTGTGGCTGGAGTGGGCAGAAACAATGGGAAGTGCCTCAGAAAAAGGTGCTGGCAGGCAAAGACATCCTGGTCTGAGGTCAAGAAAAGGCAGGCAAGTTCTTCACACAACAATCACTGGAGGAGCTGTAGCAGTCCTGGACAAGAACCCTTGAGGTGTTTTCCCAGCAATCTAAGGGCCAGCAGAACTGGAAAAACCAGGGCTGCTTGGTGTGAGATGCCAACCATTTCATGACCAGAAAAGGGAGAGACAGAACGAAACTCTGCGTTTAAGTTCGCACTAGTCTCTCTCTCACTGAAGTTTCTCAGGTAGGAAGTGGCCAAGTAGTCTTAGAGGATGTCTGTGGGAAAACAGAACATTTTACTTAAGCTTCATGAGGTGTTGAGAGCAGGGGAGAGAGTTCAAGGGATACTTTCAGTGTAGTCTGTTTTAAAATAGACTATTTTTAGGGCTTTTATATAGGGCAGATTTGAAAAGATCAAGTGACCATGTCTAAATGCACAGATAAAGGCTGGATCAGTTTCAAAAGGTGCTGAAGAAAGTTAAATGCTGAATTTCTGCTGACTTCTGAATTTCACCTCTGTCCTCACATCAGGGGGAAAACCAGTAATGTTTCCCCATACTCAGCTTTGTACTTATGGGCTTTTAGCCACAATCAGTTCTAAACAGGTGGTTTGAAGGGAAGGGGCCATGCTTTCTGAAGTGCATCTCTTTGGGCTGGGAAATAAACCAGAAGAATTTGAGTCCTCTGGGACCTGAGAAAAGGTTGCAAAATGAGAAAACTGGCCTAGATCTTACAAAGGCACCACAGGGCTGGCTATGGAGTCAAACAAATCTCCCCAAGGGCCTAGTGCAGGTGGAGTACCCAGATGGCAGCAAACCCGGCAGGCCTGCCAGGAGCACGGGGCAGCTCTGTGCTCCAGTGGTCCTGGGCCAGGGCTCCAGACTGAGCTCAGGAAAGGCTGGCTGACCTGCTATCAGGCTCTGAGGCTGTTCAGTAGTTCTGCACACCCAGTCTTCAGGGCACCAGCGTTCATCATGTATCTGCTGCTGTGTACGGAGACACATCCAAGTCTTGTATGTAAGGCATGAACAAAAATTCTTTCCTCCAATAAGTTCACAGCTCAAGGCATTCAAAATTAGTAGCACCTTCTGAGGACACCTTACTCTTAGTGTCTTGCACTTTCCTCTAAGTTCTCTGTGGTCCTGGTCTGATAACACATACCTGAAGCTAACTGACAGGCAGATTGTGGGATGTACAGCAATCCACTGTCTGTCCATAGAAGACCTTGGTAATCAAACTATTCAGTGCCTTTTAAAGGTATTCATCAGCCAGTCATGCAGATACATATTAAATCCTAATACTGTGTTTGCACTCCTGCCATGAAAAAATGTTCTAGTGGATTTGTTTTCACATTTTCAGGCAATGATGTAGCATCACAGACAGGATCAGGTTGCTTCTGAAATAAGTTTTTTTTTTTTAAGAAATGAAAATATAGAGACATAGGATGTACACTTCTGGCCTGTCTGTAGCTATCTGTATATTTAGCTCTTTGTCTGATGGCAGCTGAAAGTTTCTGCTGACACCATATCTATGCTGTGAGATAGTTCTGGTTTAATTTCTGAGACTAGATGTATCAATAAATTAGTTCTTATTTAACTGAAAAAATCTTTGTTATCCTTATCTGCACATGAATAATACCAATAAAATAATTTTGTTTATTTGATCTAGTACTCTAGTTTATCTGAAGCAGTATTCCCCATCTGGGGTGCAATTGAGCTCAGGCATTGGTAGTATCAGACGGAATGGAAGCCAGCCTGGCTCAGTGCTCAGCACTGGGCATCCAGGTACAGACCCAAGAACAGAGCAGGCAGACACAGTCATTTCCTTAGAATACACCTGCAGCAATTTGGTTTACGGACTTCTTGACCAAAGGAGTCACTCAGGTTTGTACATAAACACCTTCGGTTGTCTCCAATCTTAGCCTGGCCCTTATCTTACCTTTTGTATGGAAGCACTTTTAAATCTTTCCCACTGCTCTTCTCAGCCCTGTACTTTCTGCTAAGTCCTTCTGCAGATGGCAGGACCAGAAGTGCACAGTCTTTAGGATGCAGATGCACTGCTGTGCTATCCTCCATTGTGCATTCTCCATTGTGTCCACTATCCCTTCCTAAAGCATCACGAACACCGAATTTTTTAACTGCTATGGAATATAAACTAAGTTGACTTTTTTTTTAAAGAATAGGCCCAAGAGCCCATCTTGATATAATGAGGTCAGAAGTGTTTTTCCCACGTCCTTTCTTTTGAATTTCAGTCCAGGTTGCAGTTTTCCTGCTCTCTTCTCACCTTGTCATTTGGTAGCATATGGTTGTTTTGAAGCTCTTCACAGATAACCCTTCTGTTTTATTCAGCATATCCTCATGCCACCAGGAGGTTTGTCACATTTATTACTCACTCATTTGCCAGGTAATTTACTAAGTTCCGAACATCACGGCCTTCAGCACTCATCCCTCTGATACTGCCCTGGTGAACTCCCTCTGTCATGAAGGTTTGCTCCTTATATCCACCTTTTATTTCCTGTCCTTTAATCATTCATCCACTCATTATCCTGTGAGTTTATATTCCTAGGGATCCTTGGAGGAAGCAGCTTGCTTCATGGACCTCCAGTGGGATAAGCAGATGCTTTTATGCACTGAGGCTTTTTTGTCCATGAACTTCATTGCCACTTCAAAGGCTTCTAATAGCTCCAGCAAGAAGAAAACATGGGAGATGACAAGTGAGAGACAGGGAATGTGCCAGTATTACCTCTCTTCTACAGACACCCCAGTGGGTACAGAGTTCATCCAGGATGCTGAAAGACTCCGCTTCATTGTGTCCTCTCTTCAAGGGGATTTGATATTGCATCTTCCAGGGAAGCATCCCAACTACCAGACTATTAGCTTAGCATCTATTTTCTCCTAGCTTTTCTTGACAGATCTCCTTCATTTGGCCTAAAATACGCATTGACTCAGGGATGGGAATTTATAGCCTGGTGACTGTCCTTTAGGTTCTATTTTATCCACTGCTGTTTCAGTGAGCATTGGGTTCCTCCAGTTGAAAGTGGAACCAATGGCAATGAAAATGACTGACAGAACTGCATGCAGCCCACACATGAGGAAGACTGAGAGTGAAAGATATAGAACTGAAAAGGCTTCTTTCAACTACCTCCTTCAAATGAAGTCCAGTCTCCGTCATCCACCTGCTCCTTTTCCTCTCAGAGAACACCTGAACTATTGAACAGCCTTAGAGTGTCTTCAGATACTTTGACGCATATGGGAAAAAGGTTGGAGAGAAAACCACTGGAAGTGGAACAATGCAGGGATGTGCATGCCCAGAACTGCTACATGGGGAAAGGGATAGGGACCTAACATCTAGCAGTTAAGTAGGAAGGAGAAACCTGAGAAACAGGATTACCAAATCCTGTGCTGCACTTGGAGAAGTTGGAAAATCCAATTTAAAAAAAACATCATAAGGAAATGGCAGGTTTGAGGCACACACAGTTGCCTTGGTGCAAGACCTGCAAGTAATCCTTGGAATCAAGAAGAGGATAGCAGATAGGAAAATAAGTGGGGGAGATGCTGAGAGGCATGAAGAGCTCCCAGCTAGTGTGATGTCCTGGGAGCCCCCTGTAAACCCCTCACCGTGTCTGAGATTTTCCTCAATGCTCTGGCAAGCTGTAAGCCAGTTTCAGCTCCACTTTTTGGCCTGGGTTAGACCTTGAGAGCATTTCCCTTTCTTGTGGATGTCACTGCTCTGAGCAAGTGTCTTGTGGATATTCACAACCCCCTGCAGAGGAAGGGAAAGCAGGGATTAACACGACCAGGTGATGGGGGGACAAGGATGTAGCTGAAACCAAGTAGGTATAGGAGGGTTACAACGAAGTCAAATGACAGCTGATCAGAAAGGAACTGTTTACCCTTTAGGTTTACAGGAATGATGTAAAGCTCTGGATAAGGGACTCTTACCCAGCTGAGCCCTTTGGCACTTCTGTCCTTAGAACCTTCCAGATGCAAACCACGGCTCTCTCTTGCCTGGGTAAAACAAAGGACTTGCACTTATCCCAGAGAGACTGATCCTGCTGTGTTCCCTTAGGATGAGCTAGGCATAATGAGACTTTTTTTGTAACTATTGTCTGAGATAAAACCAGAAACCCTTTGTAGGTTATTAGCCAGTACAATGACACTCTGATGCACTTTGTAATTCACTTTTTATTCATGAGGCCTGACAGCCATTTCCACAATGTGCTTCAGGACTGTGTGGTCTCCATGGAGAGGTTTCTTCTTGCTGTGTCAGGTACTGTGGAAATTGAGAGATGATGAAAAAATTGTTTATGCGTGGTAGCTTTCCTCCATGTTTTTTAAAAAGCAGGAGAAAGCAGTAAGCTATTGCCAAGACAGACCCAGGAACTTGGCTTCAGTACTCTTTTAATCTCCTTGGCCTCATAATAATTTGGACCAAGCTGCTTCTCCCATCACTACTATGATTTCTTCAGATGTACTCAAAGCTCCTGGATATTGCCAGGTCCAAGAGGCCTTTGGAGTGGCACAAGGTTGATTCTGTTTCACATTCCACTCACTGTCCTTACCAAGCACCCAGTTCTGGGAACAGCCTTCCGATGGCTGGGAGCTGCCCAGATGGAGGCAAAAACCCCTTGACTTGGAAAGGATTTTCAGCTGTGGAGAGGATTTCTGATCCATGCCGGATGAAGCTAATAAGATCTGCACTGAATTCAGGATGTGCTGGCTCACATTGGGTAGGATTTTGGCAGCTTGCAGGCTGTCAGATTGCAATGTTATATGCCTTCAATGGCAGGCAGGAACTGGGAGAAGAGCAGATTGTGGCCTGCCAGGCAGCTGGGAAGTAGCCTGATGCAGTAGGAGGGATCATACATGGCTGAGAACACTAACTTGTGTAATGATGAATGGGAGGTGAATACGAGCCACGAAATCCTAGCCTTGTCTTTAGCATGTTTTTCTGACCACAGTATGACAAGGAAAAAAAAAACCCAACAGACCATTGGAAAAATGAAGAATGCAACAGCTGAGAAATTCCCAACCCTTGCCAAGCAATATTTGCATACGGGGGCAAGACGGTCTTAGAAATATTTTTCTTGTGGCAGCTTCTAGCTGAAGTCCACTGGTTCAGTGGACTTTGATCTTGATCTTGACTTTGACCTTGATCATAAGAAATCAGGCCACGTTCTGTGTATGTACATGCCAGAGAGTGTGACCAGAACATGTCTAACGTATCTCACAGAAGTTCTATTTTAGCAGGACCGGTGCTCTGTAAGAGACTACTTTCAGTCGCTCCTGATTCAGTTGCCCTCAAAGTTTCAGGCACCCCTGAAGGCTTTTCCAGCTGGCCTGCAGGACACTCAGTCCTCCTGCCCGCCGCAGGCAGCTGAAAGTACGTGTGGATGCAGACGTGGAAATGTTCTCAGCTGGACGCGCAGATTGCCGGCGGGATCAGGCGGGCAGCCCTTCCCTCACTGCGCCTCCTGCCCTGTGGGGCAGCTGCGGGCCTCCTTCGCTCTGGGCCGCAGAGCTTCTCAGGGAGCGGCGCGGAGAAGCCGGGTAGGGAAGATGTGCAGAGCTGCTTGGCGAGAGGGAGCAGAGACCCCGGTAAGCCGCGTGGAGGGCTTTTTCCCTTTCCCACGAAGTAAAAGGGAAGGGAGGCTCCTACAGCTCTCTCGGAGCCGGGAGGGCCGTGAGGGCTCGGAAGGCGCGGGGCGCCCTCTGCTGGCGCCTGTGGCCAGCGGCAGCGGGGGCCGGCGCGGCCTGTGCCGCCGCTGGGGGGGCAGCGATCCCGGACAAGCCATTTCACGGCTCTCGGATTCCCGGGGACGGCAGTGGCCACAAGAGTTCGGCTTTGTGAATTGTTTTGAAATCTGCTTATAAAAGATGTCGAGTAGGAACAGTGCTCTCTGCTAATAAAAACCATTGTGCAGGAGCATGTTACTACTGGAATTGCGAAAAGAGGCGGTGCAGCCACAGCCACGCTTGGGGACTGCGTTGAAGCCCGGGTTACAGCGATAAATTACTCTCCTTTGCAGACCTAAATCCTGTCTGCTGGGAAAAAGATCCCAAAGCCTACAGTTATAATTTTTAATTGGTGTGTCCACATGCTACTTCCAGAATAAATGTTGTGTTTTCTTTAAGAAACCAGGGCTGATTTATCTTTGGTTTTCAGCTGTGTTTCTAACTGTTTTTCAGCAGGTAAATGCTCTTGATATTATGTAGCTGTCATGAGAAAGAAGACAACATGCTGGTAGTTTGGCAGCAGTTCCCTAGTAAAAGAAAGCATATAATGATCTTACTGCGTGAATTCCCTATTTTCTTCTTGTTCCATATCTTCCAGAGATGAAGGCTGGAGAGGAAAAGAATTACACATCCTCGTTTTCTAGCAAAACTCACTTTTCTCAAGAATGCTCCTTGAACTTTTTTGTAAGTGGCAGCTCGGCTCAATCCCTGCTTCTCCTCCTACCTTTTCAAGGTTGTAAGGAGTTTTAGATGTGTAATGTGATTGTCATAGGCCATTTTCCTCCTGCTGTGCTGAATCAAGTCTGTAGACAGCAGAGTTCCTTCTCAGCGGGTAGAAACAGCTGTCAAGTGATAAGAAATGTGCGGTTTCTGCTTTTTACATTCACTGTTGTGGACTAATGGATGTGATTGCTAATCTTAAAGCAGCAGCACAACATACCTCAGCTACTTCAGTGTTTCTTGGGATGAAGTTTTCAGTTGTTCAGCTGGGTGTAAAGTAGAAGTGTGGTCACTTTAACCAATAAGCATTATCTGTAAAATTGCTGCTGCAAATATTTGTCAGGTAAAAGAAATTTGCTAACTGTTTTTTGATACATTTCAGTTATGTAAGTAAGGTAAGTATAAAAATAATGCTGGAATGCATTCATCTGTATGTGAAGAGCTGGTTTTTTCACAGGGTTTATGAAACAGAGCTTTTGCCTGATTAGAAAGTTCTTTCCTAGGGGCAGCTGGCAGTCCACTGGACCCAAGGATCAGCTGGGTGCAGTGTGTGGCTGCCACTGCTGCCTGTGACCACAAATTGGCAGCCACACTGGGTACATTGCTTAAAAAGAAAGGGCAACAGGAGTAGGTAACTCTGTACACCTGTGCCCCAGCAATGTCCGGAAGGCCAGCCTGCTCTTTCCCTTGTCTATGTCTATTGCTATCACCATCAAATTCTTTCTGCCCTTTTTCTTCATAGGCTCAGAGCTGAAGCACACAGCTGTATTCAGTCGAACAAGCTGAAAAAGAGCAGGCAGTTTGATGAGTGGTGAAAAATTTGTCCTTACAGATTTGGCTGAAGAGCATTCTATCTCTGTGGTCCCCTCAGGGCAAGACAAACGCTTCAGTAATGAAGGTGTACGTAGTGAGCCCTAGCCTTCCTGGCAACAACCAGCAAGAATGGAAGACAAAACTTAACTCACCTGCTACTGGAAGCTCATCCTTCTACACCCATCTCATTTCTGGTAAAAGAAAATGTGGCTCAGCAAAACTCTAAGTACTTCCAAAAATGGACTCCATTCCTACCTTCAAAAAGGACGTGAAAGAATGCCAACAGGTAACCTGCCAAGCTGCTATCTTTCTCTGATGGGTTTGCTTCTTCTATCCACATTATCCTCCTGCTTGTAAGAAATGTTTTGAGAATCTAATTCTTGAACTCCATGTGAGCAAGTGCAATTCCCTGATGTTCTGCTAATGCTGTTGTGGGAAAGAGACTGTATAATACCAGTGGCAACTCATGCAGAGACCTGCCTGTCCTCCTGGAAGCTGCAGCATTTCTCTTCACCACTAATTCCACAATGACATGAGGTTGGTCCTTATCCTACATATTGTTTGCAGGTTCTGCAGTCAGCAAGGAGGACATAGGGTATTTAAACACAGATGTTTTTCCCTCTGCTCAGCAAATGAAAGATATTTGAAGTCCTCTAGCTATTCTTCTTGGGGAGGCCATCAGCTGCACCATGAGGAACCTCATGAGGAACCTAAGGGCCTGTCAGAAGGCCAGATGTTATGTTCTCAGTAAGGCTGGTCCAGGGATCACACTGTCACTCACAACAACACATCATCTCATTCTCCTGCTGGGCTCATCCTTCAGATCAAAATCACCTCTTTAGCCACCCCTGACAGGTTGTGTTCCTCTGCTCCAACAAATTCTCAGCATTTGAAACCAGTTTGAAAAGACTTATCAGTCCCACAAGTACTTGGCAGTCAGTGCATAGCCAGAACTGTGCAATGTTACAGAGCAGAGAACAAATATACATATAGTTGTGACTGGGAATATTTACACCTTCCTACAATGATTTGTTCATCTAGCTAGAAGCTGGAGAGCAGTTTCATAAAACTTAACACCATAGGTCTGAAATAAACATAGTTTTTGTACATCCACATTGCCAAGGTGAATAGATTATTAATTATGGAAAAACAGTGAATTGAGTGAGTGGTCTCTTTGAGCATGACAGCCAGCCTAAGTCAGAAGCACTGTTAAAGCCTGATGTGAATTTGGAGAGGAGGAGTGGAGAGAGGCTGCCCCTGCTTAAAACCTTAGGTTAATGATGTAGTCACAGTATGCTTGGGGTGGGTTGCCCTGACTTTTTACCCTTCTTCTCTAGCCCAGGTCCTCTCAGGAGTAAGAAGCCTTTTGTCTGTGGAACTCTAATCCTGAAGTGATCCTAGGCTCCAGCACTCCCCCAGATCTCTGCCTTGGTGTGTTCAGCATGTTTTCAGAAGCTTGGTGGAGCAGAGAAGTTGCCTGATATTGACAGACCATCTATGTAATATGAGAGAGCAAGACATCAAAGAGCACCAATCTTGATTTCTGGTCAGAGAACAATGACTGCCATGCTTTGTTATGCACCAAACTGAACCACCTGTGTAAGGCATTGGAGATGCTTCAAGGGGGCACCATCAAGTATAAATCTGTGCAATTCAGATAAACTTTCCTGATGCAAATCTTGTACAATTCAGATAAACTTTCCTGATGCTCTCACAGCCATTGCAGTATAAAGCTATAAAATAATAATAGTAACAGTACTCTGCTTTAACACAGGAAACAAAATAATGTTGTGAACTCTTGGCTGAAAATACAAGGATTAGATCATGAACTAAGAGCTGTTTTGGCAGAGGGTGGCCTGGAGTCTTTCTAGTCTCCTGCAAAGTATACTTGAAGGTCAAGCCTTAATTGGTTGCTTTACATGAGGAACACAGAAGTCTTCTCTTTATATCCAGAGCTGCTAGTGACACAACACATTTTTTAAAATCTCCCTTAGGTTCATCTCTTTGCAGAAAGGGGTAGACAGAAATCCAGCTAATTCTCAGTAGCCTCTGTTGTGCACTAGTTTATTGTTCAGGTTTACTTCCTCCCAAAATAGTGCTGTACTTGGTTACAACCTTAAAGTATTTCTGTAAACTGTGTATTGTCTGACCTTGTCCCTCCAGTGAGTTATGATCCACCCCCAAGGGACTCAGCAGTTAACATTTCAGAGCTGATGCTCATGAGACTGGCCTGCGCTGCCTGCCGAGGCGAGTCAGCAGAGCAGGAATGCTTCTGCCCCAGCTTCACATCTTCTGTTTGCAGAGCCCCTGGTACTGACTGATACAAAAGCCTGCCTGCCTGTGCCTGGTGCCAAGCATGAGAGGGAAGGGCCAGATCATGAACAGAAGCAGGTTTTCCTGGCCCTCATCTGTTAGTATATTATGGCAATGTTTTATGGGAATGTGTGTTCAACACAGAAACTTGATATGCTGTACTACTCAAAGTAAGAGCTTCTTTGATTCACAACCTGGTTTCGTGGGGCCAGACTAGCTGAAAAATATTTGCACTGTGCTGCTTTTGGTGTAAGGAGCCCTGCCTGCCCTCAGCTGTGGCGGCCCCATCATTCCCTTGCCATGGCTATGTGCATCATGTCCTCTCAGCTGGCTCAGCTGACTGGGGCTCCAGACCCACTGATATCAGCCCGGGGACCCTCGGATGTCCAGGACAGGAGCTGTGCAGCTGTCCAGCCTTTGTGGACAGGCCCAAGGCAAGAAGCCAACATCCAGAGTGATTCCGTATTGGGTGCAGTTTTTCTATGGGTTCAGACCTGATTTCCCAACCGCACTGTGTCACTTGGAGCAGCTGAAGATGGGATGTGACGGGATGTGAGCTCCCCGAGGGACAGGGGTATGAATCCTTTGCTCAGACCTCCGCACGCAGTGTCCTGCGTGCTTTTCTAAGAAGCGTGTGGTGCCTGCTGCTTGCACCCACTGGGTGGAGCAGCTCCCTGCTTAATGTCTGCTGCCTGCACATCCCCGTCCTGAAAGGGCGGGTTCCAAAAAATCACAGAGAAAACAAAGGCAAACATGGGGCAAAGCAACAGTAAATGAAGAACTGCTTCTGGCCAGATAAGAGCAAAGCTGAATTTTACCAGAAAAAAAGGCTGGCATATAGTATAAAAACAAGATAAGGAAAACAAGTCTCCATTAACAGCTATTGATTAATCAAGAGCCAGTACAGGGCTCTAAAGCCCTTTTAAATCTGTCTTTAAGAACAAGAAAACAAACATAAAAGCCAAAGCCTTCACAAATGTTACTGTTATAAGCTCCATGACCCCATTAACTCGGTGCTGTAGCAGTTAAGGTAGGGCATCAGCCACAAAGGACTGCATGGCTGTGAAAAGAACTAGTCAAGATGGTTTAATCAAAATAATTTTCTGTAAAATTTGGATATTAAGGTGAATATTTAGGTAGGCTTAAAGCTTTTATTTTAGCAACCGAAGTAAACAAAGAAAAGAAAAAGCAATGTGACAGGAAATTAAAAAAATCTGAATGTGGGGAGGTTGCTTTATTAATTGCCTAATAAACCCCTGTTTCCCCCATTTATTGTCCTCTTCAGACAAAAGATTGCAGGGAATTTTTAAAAATTTTGGCTACCTACAAATGTCAACTTGGATAGATTTTCTTCATTTTTGTTATGATTACCACAAAGTGAACAAATTCAAAGCATATTTCTTCTTTCCACAGTACGGTGTGGAAGACATTCCCACATGCATCCTGTCACAGACACAGCATTTAAAGAATACCCAGGAGCTTTTTACAGCCTCCTCTCTTTCTTTTCCCCTGAAGTTGCATGAAGTATCTAGAGAAAAACCCCACAGGAGCAAATGATGCTGCAGCCACCAAAAGCTCCAGCCCATGGAGAAGGTGTCCAAAGAAGCATGATCCAGGGTCCTCAGGGCTTGCTGTGCACTCTAGGATCAGTGGTAAGGAAGTTTACCTTCAGTGCTGATAAAGAAGTTACTCTCCCCTTACTCCTTTCTTTTTCTGGGTAGCAGCTTTGCATCTCACATCTAGATCTCTTGAACCAGTTTTCTCTTCTTTTAGGTCTTTCTGTGGAAGCAAATCTAGCTTAACTCTACCCAGCCAAACCAAAAACAATATGATAAAGCTCTTCTGATGGGAGCCCATGAACTCAGCCCAACTAAAAAAACCATCTTAATGTCTCATTAAGAAGGTATAGGTATCAAAATCTTTGCAGTACTATGAATCTTCATTAACATGAGTGCACATTCTGGGCCCAGAGCAACTACTGCTTCCCCTTTAGTCCCATGACAGAGGGACCACAAAAGATGAGAGAACAGCTGTAACGAGAACATTAGGAGTGCTGCTGCTGCATTCTTCTGGCCTAGCAGTAGAAACAACAGAAGATCATATTCTATTCCTTCCCTACTGCACTTTTTGTCCAGTGCAAGCCAGAGAGGTGTCAGTTCCTTTCTCAGTTTAACTTCCGGCTTTAAAACTGGACCGACCTGTTTGCCTTCCTTTATGCTGTAGGAATTTCTAGTATCACAGGAGGAGGAAATCTAACCCACCTAGTTCTGATTTAAGCCCTTTCAGAGCAGGAAAAAAGCTAAAAGCATTTCTTTAGCTGAGGTGGTCCATGTGGAGACCCTGGTAAAGGTCCATTCTACGTTTTGGAAATAAAATAATTCTTGTAATTTAATTCTATGCTTTTGTACACATTATAACTTGTAAAACATTAAAGCAGGTTTTCCTGAGGTGGGAAGTAGGAAGTAGTCATAACTCAGGAATTGTCTTTACAGGAGTGAATGGAGTTACTCCAGAGTTGGATGTCATACCCATGAGTAGAGAGCAGCTTCTAGTAACACATAGTTGAAGGAGGAAGAATATGCAGAAATCAAAGGAAATGGCATATCAGGATGCTGTGTTGGAGCTTGACTACGTGGGACAAGGAAGGGAGACGGGATTGTGGGTATTGGGCAGCAGAGAGAGATATAATTAGGAGATGTACTTCAGAGACAAGTTTCCTTAATGGACCCAGGGCAGCCACTATGTCCTGTGCAGGAAGTAAGCAGAGACCCTCTGCATGGCACTGAATGATCTTCTGGCAGCTTAGAAATGCATTTCTATTGTCACAGAACACTTGTGTATCAACACCTTCATTGTTTGTTCAAGTAATTTGATTGCTCATCAAATCCTCCTTGAAGTGTGTGGTGCAGGCAAGGGAGGACATGATGTTAAAATTCTTTTCCTGCTTAATTTCCTTCAGTGGCTTCTTCCCTGAAGAGCTTCTAATGAGACTGACCTTTATTAGCTAATTAGGCTCATTGAAGTGGCACAATCTCGTTTTGGTCTTTTTTCTTCTGTGGATACTCCAGATTAAGTTCTCACCATTAGGCAGGTTGGAAGGGGACTTGTAACCATGTGTGGAAGTCAGCAGTGCAGGAGGTACTCACCTCCCTGTCACAGCTACTGAAACTGGCCAAGAAGCTGTGCCACATGGTGCCAAATAATAGGTTTGACTACACTGTGATAGTGTTAACTTAATTCTGCACCTATTTTTAGTGAATTGCATGCTTATGTATATGCAAAATAGTTACTATATGGCTGAGACCAACCCAGATTTTACAAACAAATCCAGCATTTACAGTGCAGTACAGAAATATTGCCCTGTTACAAAATCAGTCCAGTCCATCAGGCTGTGCTCTACTGTCCTGCTTGAACAATGAAGTTCTGAAGGTTGAAGAAATACTGGAGTCCCTTCAAGCTGTTCTCAGTCCAGCTGCCCCGTGGGCAGGCCCCAGGTGGGTCATGGTAGGCACTGCTTCCAATCTTTGATAGCTCTTCCAGAAGATGCCTTCCTGATTTCATCCATCTTTTTCCATATCCAGAGATGGAAGTGGTACACACAGCAGGGTGGCATGGAGTACTTGCCAGCTGGAGAAGCTGATACTTGATTCCTGCATCACCCTCTTCCTATCCAGGAGCATCAATGGAGTAACTACTTGTCCTGGTTCAGGGCAAATTTCAGAGAGAGCCCCCAAAGGGGCCCCTCTAGGAAAGCAGATTCAATTGGCCTCTCCCCACAACTGGTCCAGGAGAAAATACCTCCTTGGAGAAAAGTGGAAAAAACCTGTTTATTAAACAATAAAACCTAAACAATATTAAGTAATAGAACCCCTTGCTGCTCCAAAAGAGATGACAAACTGAGAAAGTCCCCTCTCTGGGTTGCAGTTCAGCTCACTCAGTCTCTTATCAGTCCCTCTGGTGCTGGAAATGCCACGGCCCAGGCCCAGCCTGGTGGCCACAGGTGTGAGCTGCTGGTGCCCTTCTGGTGTTCAGTCCAGAGCAGGTTAAAACAGGTCCAAAGAAAAGGGAAAAAAGAAAAAAAAAACCACAGTCCAGGGAACTTCTTTGCCTCAGCTAGCTAAAACTAACTAAAAGCCAAGGAGAGCTCTGTCCCACTGTCTGTCCATCCGCAGACAACACAGTCCAGGAGCAGGAATGTGGAGGAGTGCAGTGTCTGAAAACAAACTGTGTGCTTCTTCTTTCCCCCTTCACTCTCTGGACAAGTCTTAAAGGTGTAAAACTTATTATTCAGCATAAACAGAACAAGATGATTGGGGATAAAAGCATCATATAGTCAACCTAGGACACTACTGTACCATACTTTACCACTTTACAGGGAGCAAGAAAATCGCAGCATCTATCAGGTGAAAGCAGTTCCACATATATCTGCCAGTTTTAGAAAAGAGCTCTTACAGGATTTCCCCATGCTGAGGAAAAAATGAAAAAAATGGTAGTTTCCTTTCCATCATCCCTGCTAGTCTTCTGATGCAGCTATTGGTTTCTTAAAGACTTGTTGATTTCCTGAGGGTCTAAGCATGAATCAGTTTTATAATCCAACCTTGGCACCTTTTCCTGTTGAGAAGTTTGAGCTGTGCTGTAGACACTGTCACAGGACCCCCAAGACTGAGCTCCCACTAAGGATGAATGGGAAATTCTCTTGTGCTCAAGACTCAGAATTGGGGAACACTTCAGCCATGCACCCAAGCACTTTAAATATGCATTTAACTTAGGGGTGTTGTACTTCTCTTCCTTGCACACTTGGGTATCTTATTTTCTTCATGAGGACAGCTTATAACAATCTACTGCAATAGGAAAGTTTTCCAATAGCAAAGCCATTAAAAAGAGGAAATTACAGCACTGTAAGAAAAACTTAGTAAATAGCTTGTGTTTAATAGTGACACACTCATTAGGTCATCTTAAGGGAATTAGTTCTCCAAGGTCTCAGTTTTTTCTCTTTGTGCAAAAGCAAACTGTGTTTCATTAACACTTTACACGTGTAGGAATTCCATACTGCTCAATCCCTTATTATCTTGTGTGCTGTGGGCTAAACATGGTGTTGCTTCATCAGCCTACCTTCCCCTGTGCTCATCTTGAGCTGCAGGACTGGCAGCATCCTGTTGGAAGGTGCAACACCAGTTTGCAGCTAGTCCATTCTGCCCACATGTGGCTCTAGGGCACCTGCCTTTTTCAGGCGGTTTGATGTATTTGAGTAGTGTTTGCCTGCTGACAGTAAGATTTATATTTACATGCATTTGTGCAGCAGTATGTAGCTCCCAATCTGCTTTCTCTAGGATATTTGCACTGTTAATGTCTTTCCCTCCCTGCTGTGTCTGCTCCTCACCTCTAGAGCAGCATGGCAAGTGGGGTAAGGATAGAACATCTGAACCTTGTGTCAGTTAATGACTGAGGAGCAAGGCAGGTGGCAGGAAATCCAGGGTGTTACAGTGATGTGACTTACAGCACAGTTGAATTACTGTGAGTAACCTTGGTAATGCACAGTTAGTGCAGCAAAGTTACTTAGATTCTGGTAAATTTCTCTATTAGACTGATTGCTATGATTTGCTGGGGACTAGATGTACTTATGGAAGCTTTCCCAGCAATTTCCTTGCTTAGCAGCTCTACTTTTTGGAAAGGCAACAGAAAGCTGTGTGCTCAAGGAAAGAGCTGAAAGCATCTTAAGGCTGACAATAAATGCAGGCTTTTTCATGACACAATCCAATAACTGTAGAAAGCACAGAGATTTTTCAAAAAACCCTGTCAGAGTTCTCTCTTCATGAGGTGGGGGAACTACAGCACCTGCCAGAGCCAGTGGCTAATGCAAGTTCCTGGCAGGGCTGAGCAGTTTAAGAACATTTTACTTGCTGCTGCCTAAACTAGGGAATCATTTCACATTTGCATATGTCCCCTGGGAATAGAGGGATGGATTAAGGCACACACACAGTACCATTTCCCATTCTGGGAGTAAACATCTGAATTAAACCAGCTTAGAGACATCCTGCTGGCTCTGCCTAACACAGCCAGGAGAGCTGGACACTGTCACACACAGACATCCTGATGTGCACACCTTCAGGACCAGCAACTACCTCGGCTCCATCACAGGGATTCTTAGGGGTGTGGCACCAGTTCATTCCTGACTGGTGTGACATCACCTGGGAACCCTTGGAAATGTTTGTAACATAGGTTCTTTTTATCCTCTTTTCTGAGTTGGTATAAAATTCCTTTATATAAGCATTTGAACTCTGATACGCACTTTTAATTTACTGGCCTTCTTTATACTTATCAGCAAAGTGGAAGACATTCTCTTATTTAATGTATGACCTGAAAGATATTCCTGTTATGCCAAGAAAATTTATGGAAATGGGGCTTCCTAAAAATACAGGGACAATGGCAAAAACTGTCTTTATAATTTATACTCTATGCTCATTTTAACTCACACTAATCACTGCCTCAAAAGAATTCATTTGCCCTAAAAAAAGATTAACTATCAGTTTGTTTTCATGTTCTCTTGGTAACCTTCTACTGTGGCTATAATAGAAGTTTGTTATGATCTACAGTTTAAATTATTACCATCCCACATCTCCTCTTGTTGCTCCTTATTTGTGTCACCAAAATCTTAGACCTCTTTCCTGAATATCACCCATCAGTGAACCTTCTTAGTAAAAATACCAGAAAGCAGTTAGAGATGCCATTCACCAGAGTTCAAGGGTACAATACATATTTTCTTAGCAGGAAGTACCCTGTTTACACTGAATTTTCTTGAAAATTGTTGGTAACGATGGTCATGGCTGATTTCTTAAATGTAAGTTAGGTCATCCACAGTGTCATCCCATTGGCTTTGTTGCTTCAGTAGAGCTCCCTGTAGGAGCAAGGGATGACCCTCCCCCCATGAAACTATGCTCTATTAGTGAGTGTTTCTCCTGTATGGAAAATTTTATGCATGTATCTTCTGAGATCCACAACTACCAGATTATTGCTAAATATTGCCTGGGTAAGGAGGAGGTGAAGCAAAGAATCAGGTTAAGGGACACTCGTAAGGAGAACTGACAGGACTTGTGCTGGGGTTTGTACTGCTCATGTTGTTACTGCAGTAACTCCCACTTCAGTGTGTGTAGATGTTGGAGGTGATAGCCTTTATCTTGCTCCCTTCATCAGTGCTCCTTCACAAAATCTGTTTGCACCATGCCCCAAAATAAATATAGCTGGTGGCTGTGGGTTGACAGCAGAGATTTTGTTTCTCTTTGTAGACAGACCAAGAGGCTCACATGGCTCTATCCGAACATAGAACCTGGGACACAATGCAAACTGAGCTCTGAAGAGATCTTGAACTTCACACTAGCATCCCTCTTTCACCATTTCTGTTTTATTCTCACCCCTTTGTATAATTATTTCTTTGCCTTTTCATCTGGTTTATTCTGTATGAGTGCTACTGTTTTTGTTGTGGTCTGAAATATCTGGAAATTAGTACTTCAGCTTAGTATATTTGCTATCTTTTGTATTTAGAACCCTTCTGGATCCATTCTGAAAATTGTATTTCAAGGGTATGTATTGAAGGGGTGGTGGAGAGTTAATACCAGAGATTCTGCATCATACAATTGCAGTCTTTGTCCACTGTTTAGATAAAAGCTGTTTAGATAGAAAGCCCAGGGAGAATTGTTCAGAGAATTGTGAGCAGCCATTTCCAGATATATAGTTTTTATGGGTTGGACCTGCTTGAAATTTTTTTGAAACTCATTTGCAATCTGAACTGGTTTTGAGGTCAAACTATAAATAAATCACCCAATAGTTCACTAAAGTGTTGAAAAACCACTTCAGAATTTGAGGTAAAATATGGAGCTTTGAGCTAATAAAACCTATGATGCCTTTGGGTTTTGTCACTGCAGTAACAATGTAAGCTCTCTGTACAAGCAGGTCTGGGCTACTTTAGGGGTCAACATCTTGGTCTTGGATTCTGTTTTCACCTAGAGGGAAACCTAAAATTTTCCATCCTGAGATGTCACATCAGCATCAGGCATGTACTTTCCAAGGTCTGATGTTGTTTAAGCAGGATGATTTAGTATTTGCTCCCTACCTGCAGTATTTGGCTACAGCACCAGCTGCATTTTTCTTCATGTAAGAAAATGACTTGGCTCCCAGGGCAGAGGGTGCAGGTGGCAGCTGGCTGGTGTACAGCATCACCATGGGCCCATTCTTTTGCTGCAGGATGGCTGGGCCACCACAGTCCTTTTTCACAACACCTCAAGAAGCAATGCCAGCCCTGGTCTGACCATGCAGCAACTCAGTGCCAGTGGGATGGAGCTGCCTGCCAGCATGTTGGCTGAGGGGGGTAAAAGTTATCTTTGTCCTTTGCCATCTTTTCCACCCTGGAAAGGAAATTTGGCTCTAAAAGTCAAGGAGGTTTGATGTGCCAGTGGTGGCAGCAGAGCTGAAAGCTGGACAGGACTCTTGGGATAGAGCAGATAAACTGTCTCTTGTCAGACACATAAAGAGGTACTATAATCCCTTCTTCATCCTGTTTTCCACCACCAGCTGGGATAACACAGGATCAAACCAAACCAACCAACCAACCAACCAACCAACCAACCAAACAAACAAACAAACAAAAAAAAAACCACAAAAAACCAAACAAAACCAAACCAACCCAAAATCAGCTGTAAATCATTTTAGTTAAGGAACTAATGCTTAATAAAAGTGTAATGCAGAACAAATTGTCTTTAGGTCATCTTTTAGAAGACCACATAAAGTGAGCCTCAAGAGTGTCCCCTGAACTGGAAAAGGATGGCTGGACCTTTTTTCCCTCCATACACTGCTTAGCCCTGCAGTTCTAAATGACAGATATCTTCTCCCAGCTATCTGGAAGCAGGCTCTGCCCTCTTTCCAGCACTGGCAATAGCAGTGACAGCTCTTAAATGTCATGAACAAATTCAGCAGGGGAATAAGGGAAGCAGTTTTAGGGCAGCATGTGCCTGCTCTGCCTGTCTCTGCCCTATTATTTCATCCTGTGTGTTGCCTTGCTCTCAGATCATATGCTTCTTCTATCTGCAGCAAATTGCTTCAGAGTGGACCCCACCAGCTTTGTCCCTCTGGCCAGCACTGCAGCTTTATGGGGCTCTGCCATGGTGGTTTTGCTATTTGGATAATTCTCTGAAGAGACAGCCATCACTTGGCAAATTCACCTGTCTCCCCTCTCTTCTTTTTACACTGTGTGTTTGTGTGTGTGTTTATATATATATACATTTATGAATACACACACATACAGACATATGCATATATATATATATATATATTTGACTTCTTTAAATATGCATATATACCCTCACTGAGGGTAGCAGCAGATTTTTGCCAGTGTTTCAGCTAGAGCTTCCTGTAGGCCAGTAAGTCCTGGCTGTGTTTGCTCCTTGTGTTGAAAAAGAATCAGAGGATTCACTGGCTGAGGATGATGTTTATAATACACTGATTTGAGCAAGGGTAAAAAAAACCAACAAACACCCACAACATTTTTCTAATCTTCACCCATCAGGAGTAATATACTTTGGTGAAATGATGGGGGAAGCTGGAATGCTAAGGAATACTAAACACTAAATTCACCAATAAATATTTAAGAAAGGATGGTGAAATATTATTCTTAGAAGAAAAACAAATCTTTACAGCAATGGGCAGAAGGGGGAGAGGGAAGGAAGAGGAAAAAGGAAAAAATGCATTTGTTTTCTGTAAAATTTTGAGCATTTAAAAAAGGACAGTATTTCCTTTTGTGAAGGGTGGGACATTGGCAGATAACTACCTCAGTGCTTAGTCAATTGTGCTGAAAGTCCTTCCATTATTCAGATCTTGGATTGTATATGTGTTTTTTTTTTTTTTTTGTCTCTGCTTTAATGCCCAAAAGGAAATGCCAGACTCTGGATGATCAGTTTGCCAAATGGCATTATCTCACTCCACAGTCATGACTGTAGGGATGTGTTTTAGGTAAATAAAGAACAGATTTCCTACTCTTTATGAATCCCCTCTGTTCTAGTGTCTTGGCCAAAGGTATTTAAGTTAAGGTGATGCAGATAATTCATGTATCCCGGCTTTACAGGATAGATATAAGCAAAAAGTGACATAATCATGTTTTATCCAGTAGTGTGCAAATTAACTTGAAATACAAAGCCCTAAAAGGTTTGTTGACTATAAATATGATAGGGTTTTTTTCCCAGTTAGCCTGTGTGTGTGCAGAGTGGCACTTTGATCTTTTTTGTTCTTGGGTTGGTGTCACTCACCTGAACTCCAAACATAAATGTGTTGACTCTTTTTTGACATGCAATCTTTATATTTGCCTATAGTTATGGAAAATAGGTTTTGAGCACATACATTACTCAGAGTTTTCAACTCACTGCAGATGGAGATGTGTTATATGCTCATTTTGAGCTCTCTTTGGCAAGACAAATGTCAGCCAAACACTAAAGATGATGGACAATCAGATAGTAAAGTGTTTTTGTATTGAAGCTTCTGTCAAGTCACTTTATTACTCTGTCACCCGTACACAACACGCCCCACAGCTGAAGCGTGTGATCTGCTTGCTGTCTTCAGAATTAGTATGATTTCCACTACATGTTTTAGATCCATAATCAGCCAATCCTTACCATCAGGGCCTCACTTGGTGAGACCTACCTATGCTTTGTGACAGACACGCTACTTTTACCAAAAGAATTGGTCTTTCTTCTAGACCGCCATGCATGCTTTTATATGTACACACTTCAAAACTGCAGATGGCTGACTTTGATAATGTTGGCACAGAGGGTTGTGACCTGCCCAAGAATTTCCCTTCTGTGGTGTCAATACTGCAAAAAATTCAACGCCTAAAATTTTGTTATTTTACTTTTTATTTTAAATAAAACCTCAAGCTGACAGTATCATTGTTTTTTTCATGAGTGTATGGTCTAGTTTTTCATTCCCAAGTGCAATTACACGCCCCTCTTTGAATATATTTTTGTGTCATCTGAACACATGTTTCTTCAGTAATTTGTTTTGGATCTTTAAACTTGACTGTATCTGATGAAGGCAAATGACAAGATAACTGCCAAATTTCCATTACTTGCTATTTTCTGAGTTACTAAGTATAAAATTACAGGCAGCAGGAGGAAGGTGAGCTTGGAGGACACTGGGTGCATTTGGAGACCTTCAAGGCTACTGTAGGGATCAAGGAATAAAACCTGGCATGGTGTCAAAGAAGATGAAAACACCTTCAGGCCTCCAGAAAGGAGAAGGATGTGGGAGGTGAGTGACTATTTTGAAACAGGGTGGCAGTGCTGACTGTTCTGGGAGAGACCACAGAGGACCAGCAGGATTTGACAGCAAACTAGGCAAAAACTGCAATGGAGGGTGTTCTCCCTCAGCAAGTGCTTGTACCAAGAAGCAAATAGAGATGTTTCCCCACAAATTCAGACTAATCCAAGCTTTCCTTTCTGAGCCTTTGCTAGTCACACACACACAGACCATGTCCAGTACTTCCTAGCACCACAGAATACCTGTGGGAAACACTTCTGGTTTGCTTCCCTCGTTCAGTTCAACTTAAATAATTTGTGTAGTGAATATATGGCTGGAGCCCTGTATTGCTGAGTATTATGTTGCCAGGCCAGGTGCAGGAAGAGTGTTGTGTCCTGCAAGAACTTGGTGGATGAGGAGTAATATTTCTCTGCACATTTGATTTTCCTTTTGCACAGCAGCACAGGATTAGCAGAGCAGACAGGAGCCCTGGGATGTTTCAGCTTAGACCACAAATACCCAGTGCATGCCCCAGTTCTACACACAGCTGCAGGTAGCAGTAATTTGAGGCTCTTAGTGAATATACAGTAAGGAGATACACTTCCTCCTGCAGCCCTTTAGCTTTCATACAAGAGGATGTCTTGCAGAGGGATGACTATCTGATAGTATCCCTTCATGAGAAGGGGGTGGCAGAGAGAACTGTGATCTGTAGGGTGAGAGTTGTGGCTGTTAATTACCACAGCAGGTGAGATGATAATCTTGTAGCCTTATTGCACTTGGTGTCCTCTTATCAGGTCTGTCTTCCTATAGCTGCCAGTGGTATTTCTTCAGCTTGGTTTCAAGTAAGTACACTGTGCAATGTGACTGAGGCAGTGCAATTACTTTCATTACTAGTATATATGCATAATTAAATCCAGAGAGCTAATTTGCTGCTCTGCAAGCTTTTTATTACCCAAGGGGAAAAGTGGGATTCCCAGGCAAAGTTCACTTGCAAAGTAGAGGCTGAGTGATGCAGAAAACTCAATTTTAGTGCTGCAGTGCTTAGCTCTTAGCTCTTAGGTGCCCTGATGCCCAGTGAAATGAAAAGCCTGGCTAAGTGGATATTTAGGTGCCTAATTAGAGCTACAAAAGCTACCATGCAGTCAGAGACTCTATAAGATGGTCAGCAACAATGCCAAGAAAGGAGCAGGAGCCACCTATATAATTTTGAATTATGTGGGCAGTTCCCTTCATTCACACTCATGCCAAGCATTGATTACCTAGGCAGCTGCCCCAGCTATTACCCATCATATTCACTGGTTAAGTGAAACACTCCTGCAAAAAAATCCTTACCAGGATTAGCTGGTACATTCAGAGTGACAGGAACACACCACAAGCAGCTCTTTGGAAATCCTTTGCTCTTTTTTCTTTCCCCACCTTCCTTATTGTAGCAGTGGTAGTTTATACTACCCCACCACCCTCTTACTGCAGCTTTCTGGTAGCTCTGGGTTGAAATTCCCCTGGGATCCCAGTTAGCAGATACAGCTGCTAAAAGAGGAATGCCTTATCTGTGAATCCCTGTAGAATGGAAATATTGAGTTTTTCAGTGCTGTCAGGACTTGAGTCTTTTTGGGCAGGCCCAGAAGCAGAAATTAAAGCAATCAGAGAGCTTTACTGATGGGATCTTAGGTGTCATGGGGATACAGCCAGTGCCAAAGTCAGGCAGAAGCTGAAGAAGGGACTCTGAGGACCTGCATTTTGAATGAAGGAAAGAATCTCTGTAGATTTAGACTACATAACTATGCAGGATGGGAGGCAATGGGGATGCAGCCCATTATACTGTATTAATTGTCTGAGCAAAGTGAAGACTATAATTCCCCTCAGTGCTCTTCTGTCTGTCAGGCTTCTTGTTTGAAAGTTGAAGACTGTTTAGTCTAGAAATGCATGTGACAAAGTTCTCCAAGATGCTCTGTGGATAGCATTCCTTCCCTGGATGTCAGAGCACTGACTGATGGAAATGAACAGGACTTCCCATCATGACTCTTGATGACTCTGGGTCAAGATACAAGATAAGCACTGCAAGTAGTTAAAATACATCTGCTGCAAATTGATTCAACTTCACAGAAAGTTAGTTGCTTTCCTTTATTCCTGTGTCTTTCATTGTAATTACATTATTGAACTGGGAGCATATCTGGCACCAAAAGACTTTAAAGGCTTATATAAAGATGGAGTATTAAAGTCTAGATTCCTGCAGGAGATAACTGTGGAATATAGTGCTCTATTGGGAACAGTGCAGTGGTGGGAAAAGCAATCAATGGTCCTTGGAGGATGGCACAAAAAAAAAAGTGTCTGTGAAAGACTCATTGTTATGATACATTTGGAGGACTACCAGCTGGCTAAGGTTAAAAATTGAGATTTTAGTAAAATTTTATGAAATGAGGACTAAAGCAGATGAAATACCTGTTAGTTCCCATTAGAGACATCCATGAGCAGGGCTGGCTCAAGGTCAGTGATTTGTACAAGGCTTGGCTTTGCTGTCATAGAGGAATAACTTATTCTGCTGGCTTATCTGGCAAGGATACAAAGATGGGCAAAGCAGGATGAGCAGCCAGGGAGGTCAGGGTAGCTTTTTTGTGTCCCTCTGTTTGGGAAGTCACTGGAGTGGCACCCTCTAGCTGCTGTGAGCCTTGAGGATCTCCCCCTTGTGGATCTGTGCTGCCCTGGGAAAATACCCAACTTGACCTTTTCCTAAGGTCAGGCTTTGGTACTTCCTACCTCTTGTCCATCTGAGCTGTTTCACACCCCATATTTTTGGAGAGGCATTGCTTCTGTTAATCAGGTCCTGCCTAGGTACTGATGTTTGAAACCTAAGAACAGAAGGGCCCACCTTTTCTTTTAAGACAAAATATTTCTCTATTGCATTTCCTAGCAGGATAAGGAAGGCAGCAATGGTGGGAACTGATCCAGCAGGTTTCACTGCCCACACTGACAGCAGTGCAGTAATAGACTGATACTAGCAGGGATCAGCAACCCTCTTTGACACAAATGAGTGCACGGTTTCCATTTCAGTCCTTAAAGATGAGCTCTCTGTGAGTGAGGATTTTCACCTTGTCATTCCTGGGCTTGCTACCATACACATTAGTATCCAGGATCTGCTGTTCTTCCACGTTGCTTTTCTTGTAGCTACAGAGTGTCAGAAGTGGCTGTGCCCAAGTGGCTCTTCAAAGTTGGAAACTAAGAAAACTGGGACAGTAGCCCTCCGGCATACTAAGAGTAATGATAATTATGGTTTTTTCTAATGGATTGCTCATAATTCTCAGAATGCCATTTTCATTCTGGCATTTATTATCCTCATCTGAAAGTGGCTGGGTTGGTGAAGCACAGAGGCCATAATCTATGTATCTTAGATGAGGCTGGTGCAGGAAACACATCGCAGGTGATGCTCAGTGCTGTAGTCCTTTGCTATCAAACTCTAGAACAGGGGCCCTGCATTTACCAGAAGTGGGAAGTAATGGCTGAAGATTATCAGAGCAGGTAGAGGGATGTAAGTAGATCAGGAAAAGCTTGGAGGCTGAGGAAAAATGGAAAACAGAAAGTCCTGAAAGCTTTTGATTAAAATCTTTTACCTGAAAGATTTCTAGAGTTTAACACTCTTCCATGGATTAAACCAAAATTAATGCCCAGAAGCAGCACAGAAACAAACCCAAAGTTTGGGGTTTGCTTTCTGAAGTTAATATAATAATTACCATATCTTTCCATCTACATCAATCAATAGTTAGATTTTTTTTCATAAACATTGTTATAACTCTGCATATTCAAGAAATTTTATTGAAAAATCTGAAGCATAAAGAAATGGAAAATACTGTGTGCTATCTATTTGGCTTCAGGTACAGTATCTGCTTTAATTAATAATGATGTATCTCTGCAGATCAAGAATAAAAATACCATCCCCACTATTAATCCTTACATTAAATTTTCAAATCATCAATATTAACTAAATATAGCTAAAGTAAAATAGAGAAGAAGCATTTGTTTGTTTTTACAGGACATTATTTTGTGTGTTACATCAAAGATTTCCTTTCAAATTCACCTGATTTGAAAGGTAGAGTTTCTACTGACTCTGCAATTTAGCAGAGAAAGTGTCTGTATTTTATCAGATTCAGCTGCACCTTTCTTGCTGAAGCATGTTTAAAAGCCAATGGATCTATTTTTGTGAGTCATCGCAGTCCATTCTGCTGCTGTTCAGCTGAAGGAAGCTGTTTTTGTAATTTTGCTATTTTGTAACAAATGCACCAATTTAGTTAGTAGTGAAAAAGTTTCAGACATCTACGATGAAGGTTGATAAATCCAGAAGAAATCTGTTCCTCTGCTAAAGGAAGTGAACTGGCCTGTGAGACACTTGCACAGAGTTCTGAACTAGTGTTGCAAAAACCAAAAGCTCTGCTTTAAAGCTGTAGAAGGACAAAGATTGTCTTTTGCATATGCTGAGGAATTTGCATGTAAGTTATTTGGTATTGTACTAATCAACCTGTCATATTTATTAAGAGACAGGTCTTGAAATGAGTTCCAAAATATGAGCCTGAGGGTTTTAGCAAGTTCAAAGAAAAAAACCCAGGGCCACACTGAAAAATGTCTGAGACTATCCCTTCTGGCTGCTTGAGGGACATGAAGTTTTTTATTTATTAAAAAAATATAGGAAATCTGTCTCTCCTGAAATTTAACTACGTTGACCATTAGAGCAAAACCTAACTAACATCCTCATGGCTGTTATTCTGTCTCCCTTGTAGGCTGAAGAACCATGCCCCTTCCCAGAAGAAGGACACCAGTTACATCACAGTTCTCAAGCCCAAGAGAAAGCAACTTGTTAGCATTATATTTATCAAATATGAAACTGTCCTTCTGGACTTGTTAAAAGACTGGAGAACAGAGGTAAAATGTGCGGATGGGTTCACCTTTTGAGATGATGTGATCTACCGTGCTTCAGAGGTCTCAGTGACTGAAGATAGCTGTGCCCTCCAATTCTCTCATCATCCAGTAGGTCAGGGTCATGCCAGGACTTCCACAGGTAAGGGAATACAGCTTGGAAGATTGCCCCAAGGATGGTGATAGCTGGGCCCTGCTGAGATGGTGGCCTTGCTCTCAGATGGGCTCACTCAGGGTGCAGAGGAGGGCCTGCAGCCTGGGGAACACCAGCAGCACTGGATGGCAGTGTTACACAAGTTCAAACAACTTCTTTTAGCTTTAGGAATAAAGGCAAAAAGCATGCCATGCTTGTGACTGGAAATGTATGGGATTTGGAGGGGGCATCTGTCAGTCCTATTGGGATGTACATGGCCAGATTCCCTTCATTTCCTTCTCCTATCCTGTCTCTATTCTTTGGAGACTACTTTCTTTTCTCCCAGTTCTCTTTTTTTTTAGTGCATATTTAGGTGTTTCCCGTGCCTCTTGTGAGCTGGCCAGGTACTGAAAAGGTCAGAGATAAACAGCAAAGTTTTGCTAATGCAAAAGCAATATATAAAACCCAAGAATCATAAACCCAACAAAAAACAATGCCTTTTCCTCCTTCCAGTTCTTTATCTTTAGGCAGAAATGACCAGGAGGGGCAGAGTACCTTGACATTAGCCCAGTAAATGTGCATTTAACATTATGCTTGATAGAACCAAATATACTACAGGGAAAAAATTGAATTTCTGTGGCTGACAGTTTCCTCCTGTTGTGGAGTTTGCCTGTGACTGCTAGTAGCTCAGGGTAGCGATTCCAGGGATGACACTAACGCAGAGCAGTGTACATGTAACCCCAGTACTGACACATGTACCAGCACTGTCCCTCCAGAGATGTGTGGAATATTCCTCGGGCAGGGACATGGAAAGGCAGTAAAAGCTGCTGAATAGGTATCGTTGTGGCTTTGTTCCACCTGCTTGGATCCTGAGCTGGGATTTTTCTTCTGTTTTTCATCTCATTTATCAGTGTAATAGCTGGGTCACCCTTTCATACAGCAAATATAATTACAGTGCAGTTACACTCTGTGACTCTGTTTCATGATACCCATAATTACTGTTCATTCATGTAGCTAGGAGGTTAGTTAATTCAGTGGACATATTACTTATCAGTCTGCTTTCTGAGTTACTAACTCACATTTTAATTGCAATTGCACTTTTTGTACATACATCTGAGGGTTCACTGTGTGACAGTCATTTGCATGAGGTTAAACTTCTGGTTGAATTCAGCCTGTTTACAGCTACATGGGGTTTTTTTGTGTGGCAGTAGTATGTCAGGTCAAAAAAAAAAGATCAACATCCAAACTGGTAAGGCACACTTATCAGTCCTACATGAAATCCATGCGCTGCTGAACCATGAGCGGTGTGAAGATTTTAAGAAGGGCAGTGCAGTTGACTCTTAGTTTTATGAGCCTCCTTGTTTTACGTGCACTGCTCTTGAGGTGATCCAGAGCTACCCGCATTTCAAATGATTGGCAAGGATTGTTGTGGCATTGTGTTTTTACAAGAATGTTAATGTCGGTTGTTCTCTTTTGGAAATGGTTCGGTCCCCAGCTCCCTCTATATGATCCCAAGTTGTTTACCACCTTCCTTTCCCGCCACTGGCCTGCCCCTCAACGTGAGTGATCCTCTGCTCCTCCCCTTCTGCCCTAATAAGTCTCTTCCCCTCCCTTTGGTGCTGCCCACTCCCCCCGTCTGTTATGTTAACCACCCCCCTTTATTTCGAGAATTTTCGGTATCAATCATGCCTAGCCTGTCATATGATTTGTCTCCGGGACTTCTCCCCTCCTCTGTGTACTCCCCATTGGGTCAGCTGTGTTTTACATTCCTCCCCTGTCCTGAGCTCATTGGTTGTTCTGTGCCTCCTCCCTTCACGCCCACTCCCTTTATCCGTTCCTCCCCAATCCTTCCTCCTCTAGCGCTTGTCCCTGGAGCCGTGGGGGGGATTTAGGCTGCTTGATAGCCATGCAAGTGTCTGCTCTTTCCTTCCTCTACCTTGGAACCTCGTAGCTTTGCTCTTGCCTGTGCCACCCATGCCTCAGGCGGTGCCACTACCTGGGGTCCACGAGGAGGACTCGGGGGTGGCAAATCTTGTGGCCACCTCTGGCCATGCTTCGGGAGCGGCTAGCCAGCACTGTCCAGCTCCCGTGGCTGCACAGAGGGCTACAGATTGTGACATGCGGCAAATCCTCGGAACTGGGAGAAAAGCCGTGAAGAGCACTGCTGTTCCTGCCCATTTCATACAGATCAGGTATTCTTTTGAGTATTCTTTTGCTGGATCCTGCAGCTCTTGACTTCCACTCATGGAATATGGCTTTGCATTTGCAGTGGTGAGATTAGTTTGATGATAATTTTTTTTTTTAATGAAAAAGGTTTGCCCATTTCAGTAGCTTATGAGATCAATCGCACTTCAAAGGCTTCCGAGGCTGGACTCTTGCAGCCGTTTGATGTTAGAAGGTGGCAGGAGGCAGCTAGCTCCCTGCATCCTTACTTCCCCTCTTCTCCTGACTTTGTTCTTTATGCTCAGATAAAATTGGTGACAGAACCAGCAGCAGCATCTCAGCCAGCAGAGATGGTCTGCAATACATTGATGCAAAGCTTTCTCAGCCAGTCTGGAGCCACTGCAGTGTGGCCATACCAATGAGCCTCTTCTTTTATGGTTTTCATCTGCTCCACTACCTCCCCCCAGGCCAGGACTTCCTCCCAAAGGACTGTGCGCCTAACTCCCCTTCCATTGCTGCTGTGTCTTCTCTCCTTTTAGCCTCTGCCCCTGTTTTCTTCCCTCAGCTCCCTAAGCTGGGTGTCTAGCACAGATCAGAGGGAAGGGGTGGCTGTGCACTTCTCCTGCTCAGCTGGCATGGAAGCCGTCAGAAGTTGGTTACATCTATTCTGTCTCAGACCTCCCCCCCCCCCCCCCCCCCAATTCCTTTTCTCTTGGATGCCTGTAAATTTTTCAGGCAAAGAAAAAGTATTTTTCTCTCAGGGAATTAGATTTCAAGCCCAGAGATAAACTGGCTCTGTGCAATGTAGGAAATTGTCAATTGGTTTTTAATTTTTTTGCATCTGTGACTGCAGGATTTTCAGAGGATCAGTCATGGAGCACAGAGGAGTTCACATCTTGTTAAAAGCATTGGGAACTCATATCATAAATCTCTCAGGAGTCCAAGACCCTGTCTGAAGCTTTAGGACAGCAGGTGCTGTGAAAGGACAGGGGGATCATGAACCACTCCAGTTTGTCATGCCAAGAGGCTTGGTCTTAAGTCCTGACACTTTCCAATTCATGAGTACCAGCTGCTTTCCAGGAGGATGCCCTGGAGGGAAGGGAGGAGGAAGGGGTCAGTGATGGGAGCTGTGCCTTAGCTGCTTTATAAATTATTGTACATGCATGAAAATTAAGATAATTATATCTCTTATAAAAAGAAGCTGTTTGTGTGCTTTTGCTGTTTATATGTATCTAGAAGGAAGTTGCAGGCTACTGCCTGCCAAGTATATCCCCAGAAATATTTTAGAAACTGTCATCTGTAGGCATTGGATACCAGAGGCTGTTTAATCTCTCTCCCACTTTTTCTCTCTCCAAGCCTCCATCTCTCACTCTCTGGCCCAGTTTTTGAGCAAAAGAAGTTTGGCTGTTTATTGCAGTGTAAAGTGCAAAAGGGGATTTTTGTAATGTCTGTGTTTATTCTATAGCCATCATCTGACCTTATTCATGACTTGCGTTCAAAAGATATGGGGAAGCCCAGAAAGAAACTTAGAGAGGAATACGTATGGAAGCTGAGTCAGTACCAATCCCTGACATCCATGTCCTGCAGCTTGTAGAGCGTCTGTTCATTAAGGTAAAGGTACCTTGGAAAGCAAACAGTGCCCTCTTCAATGAACTCTGATTAGTCAGTTATACCCCTTAAAAACACAACTTAGAGCATACTAATTATATTTTAATGTAATGAACACATGAAGTGTGATTCTAAACTGGAAGCAAGCATAGATCGTTTCATTGCAGGGGTAGAATATGGAAACAGAGCATCTGGCCTGCAGTGTTGGTATTGTGACATGTTACCAGGAAATCTCAACAGAGAAAGAAATATTAGAAGTAGGGCTTTTTATGACATCACACATTGTGCATTGTGACTTCAGTTTAAGAAAAAAATGGAAGGCAGCTCTATGCACGCTCTTCCTTGCACATTTCCACCTCTTATTTGAGACAGATATTCCAACATCTATTGAATTTTTTTTCCTGTTTTTCTGTGATTCAGTGCTTCAGTTGTTACTATTCGTAGCTTGGATTCCTGGAGACCACAGAATCCCCAAACACAGAGCAAGAACTGCTGCGCTTTGTGTTGTCTATGACAAATAAATTGTGCAGTGTACACTTAAAAGCACAATCCATCTGTACTTTGGAATCATGGGGACTTTTCTGTGGAATACAATGGATATACCAAGTCAGTTTGAACGAGGTGAAAACTACTAAAAGAAGAGACTTAGACATTCCTCCTTCTAGTTGTGCTATTTTTAATATTTAATCAAAGTTAATTTCTTATTTCATCTGAATTAATTTTTCCATCTTTTGTTAATTGTTTATAAAATTGCCGTTTAATATATTGGCAACTTCTGAATTTCTATGTGAAACTAATGGCTGTGAATCTTGGATTCATAATTGGTTACAATGCACAGAGGCAAAAACGTAATGGCCTTTCTGAAGAACTGATTAATTTGCTCTCAAAAGTGGATATATAAACATTAATTATGTTCTGGAGAGCTTTAGCTATTAAAACCAAGTTAAAAAAAATACAGGACAGTTTAAATTATCAGTTCTGCTTTTAACAGAGATGGCCAAAATCAATGGTGTCCCCAGTGTTCCATACAGTACTGTTTGGCACCAAGCTCGCCTTGCATAAGTTGGACGTGTAAAACAGTTGCTCAGCACATCCCCCATACAAAACTCTCTCACTAGGCTAAGGGGATTTTGGTCAGAGACACCTACCTTTTTCTCTATAATTCAAGTTTTGGAGAGATTTTATCTTCAATATTGTTGTTGTTCAGTATTGTGCCTGTTAGAGCAGTTTTTAGGACTATTATTAAGTATTTAAGAGTGCTTGCATCATGATTTTTGCAGGCCTCGAATAGGACAAGAGAGTAGCCAGAGTGTGTACCTACATGTATCTGCATTGCAGGGACTGGGTTTGGAGAGGGGTGGCACTAGGTGTACCTGCTGTGCCTGGGAAGGGCCCAGTTTCACAGGGCCAAGGCACTGTGAGCACAATGAGACCCTGCAGCTCTGACCAGTAGCAAAAGCTGAAAGCAAAAACTTTTCCCTGGAGCAGGGAGGTTTACATCTTTGCACAAATCAAAATTAGTAGTTATCAGCCATAACAATTGTCTGCACTTGTGTCCTCCTTTCTTGAATGAAAAGCAAACAAACACACTCCTCAAGCCACTTCTTTGGTGCATGCATTTTGAGTAAATTAAGAAACTTCTGTTATTTCTTGTTTGGGTTAATGAGCCTTTCATTTGGGGAAGGTGGTATGTATCAGGACAGTCATCAGCTTGTGTTTCCTCACCCAGCTGGTATTTCCCAGCCCATGCTTCTTCAGCTGAATGCTGCAGTGGAATCTCACCTGCTGCTTTGCTGCTGCATTTCATTTGGGCCAATAAGACTGTTCTCTCCTTGGATCAGAGCTGGATTAAGATGCTCCTTTTTTAATTAGAGTGTCTTATAAAATTCCCAGTTGCCTATGTTTTTTCTTCTTGCTCTGTTTTAAAGTGCATTCTTGCACTTCAAGAATGATGGAGATATATTCCAAATGAATGGTCTGTGAGAGAAGAATACAACATTTCTCATCCATAGTTTACTGTGGCAATGCACTGTTGATATATCTTCTTCAGCAAGCAGAAAAGCAATTTTAATTTCTTTAAGTTCAACATTTTGCAAAGTATCAAATCAGCATTGAATCAGAGCAAGAGTAAAGGTGATGGCAGGCTCTCAGCCCACCTTCTGGATGGGTGTATGGTGAGACAGGTTTTACAAGCTTCCCTAAGAACTGGAACGTTAGGAAATGATTCTCTGAATGAGATATTGAAGTTTTATTCTAAGATATGCCTTTCAGTGACATTACAAATTAGAATGCTCAACTTACCATATCAAGATGAGAAAACTTATTTTCCTGTTGATATATAAAGAAGGGAAATAGTTTCAGAAATAGTTAATTGCAGCTTTTCTGGGAGTAGTTGCATACATTTGTCCTCAAAATGGTTAGTGGAGAGGATGAAAGTGTGTTTCTGCCATTAGCAATTATTTAACCCCCTTCTCTTTAGACACATGGAGTCTCATGCTGGTTTGCAGTATTCAGGCTACAGAGATTCAGTTCCAGAAGTGGAGGGCTCATACAAACAGCCAAAAACTTGCACGTTGCTTTTTGGCAGGTGGAGCTGCTGATGTTCTCCATTAGGTCAGGCAATGTGTGGAGTTTGCCAGTCTCTGCAAGGAAATTGCAATTTTGGCCACAGTCCCAGGACTGTGGCATTTCTGGAGGAGCTGTAGCACATAAAGGAGGGGATATGGTATTGCTTCTCCTGGCTTTGAAGTCCCTTTTCCTTGTAGCCTCATCTTAGCTGCTCCCAGGCTTCTCCCTATATGTGGTAGAGAAAACTCCCTCTGGGGCTGGGAAGCCAGGGATTAGGAAGCAGAAAGAGATCCACATTCTGAAAGATTTTTTTGAATATTAACTAGCAGAAAACACAGCCACTGCCCCTGGGAGGGCGAAGAGTACAGCTGCCACTGAAAAATACCTCGTCTTCTCCGAGATGCAGACCTCATATCTGGCTACCCATCAAAACATATCCACAAAACATAGAATGCCTTTCAAAACAGGTGATAAGAACAATTTGGAGAACAGGAAGATTGCCCTATGAAAATAGATGGAGGAGGTGAAGTCTGTGTGTTTCACTGAAAAGAAGAGTTACAGTGTATATGGTCTGCAGGATGCCAAATAATGGAGAGGAATTTTCTGTGAGTCCTGTGCAAGCTTCCTGAATGCAGTAAGAGGAGAGATTTCCTGAAGCAACAGGGAGGACAACCAGTGAAAAAATAAGAGAGAAGGGGATACTTTTATCTATACCATAAGCAACCTATCTTAAGGAGGTTTGTGGAGTTCCAGCCCAGCAATCACTAACAAAGCTCCAGTTGCTTTCCTTGAGGCATTTAAGTAACTTCGTGACCAGAACTGATGTTGTGACCAGCAAGATTGTATCATGGTACATCCTCTTTGAAAAGCCTGGAAATTACTAGACAGCGTGTTGCGTGATTTGAAGACTGTTTAAGAAATTTCCCCTCTTTGGCTGTTCACAGAAGGCCATGAGTTTGAGAGGCTTCAAATACAAATTGCACTTAGTTGTGACAACAGATAAGGTTTGGGGTTTTGCTAACTATTGATTTCTAGCTTTTAGGGAGTGCTTTAGTGAGCATCTCTCTGCTGACATGAGGCAAGGATCAGCTTGGCAGATGCTGCCTATGGTTCTCCTCACCTTTCTACAGAGGATGACTGATGCTCTACAAGGGAGGATTGTCATCTCTGGCCCTTTGTCATCATGAGATGAATATAGAATATATTACCTTGCTTCTGTCATTAAAAGGAGAATAGGCTGTAAGGGTTTAGTTTATGCTCTGGAAGGAGAACCACTTTCGCTTTATCTCTCTATGGATTGGTCTTGCCCATGCTGTATTATTTGTACCCAGAGCTTCAAGCACTTCACAGACTGAGTTAGCGCAATTGTCCTAGGGACCTGGATATGGTATCCATCTCCCCATCTTGGGGAAGAAAAGGCAGCCATGCAAAGTAAGCTTGAGCTTGTATGCAAGGGAGACATGTACAATGACAGGCTGTAAGCAGCAGGGAGTGAGATTTGTGTGTGTTTGTTAAAAATGGCTTGCTAATAAGAGCGCCTCCTCCCAGCCAGTCACAGATTCAGAACTAGTAGAATTTACAAGTGCTCTAGGTCTGGTCGAGTTAAAGGAGAGCTTGCAACATCCAGCTATTGGAATATTCCAGTTTATTGAAACAATAACAAAGAGGGTTCTGGACTGCTGAATGCACGAACTAGAGGGCATTAATATATAGAGTAAAAGCACTACCTAGAGTGTCCCAATATCTATATATATGTAGTAAATTGTCTAACTAGAGTGTGTTAATATATAGAGCAAAAGCACTACCTAGAGTGTCCTAATATATATATGTATAGTAAATTGTCTAACTAGAGTGTGTTAATATATAGTAAAAGCACTAAGTAGAGGGTCCCAATATATATAGTAACTTCAATAACTGAGGGTACCATCCGGATTGCTGGCCAGATGCTGGAAGTGGTTGGATGGTTAAGCAACCCAGAAGTCAGAGGGCAAAGTGATCTCCTCAGGAAGCCTCTTGTTGCCTGTGACAAAGTGGTGAAGCTGTTCTGTGTCCAGTGGGCAGCGGAGGTACTTCAGGGTGTCCGTCAGTTGCTGCCGGAAATGGCTCCTGCGCCACCGTGTCAGGCGTATGGTGTTCAGCAAGTTCATCATCAGAGTCTTCAGGGCGTTGCTGGATAAAAACTCCACCCATCAGGATGCTGCTGAGGAGCTGCAGGAATTTGCAGTGCCAACTGGAGGGCCTGTCTGGAAATGTTGCTGAAGAACTTTTCCTCTGCCACGGCGTAAGTCTCAAGCCACGTTGTGCTTGGGACGCCTGCTTCTGCAGGCTGGCTGCCCACAAAGATCTCTGAGTCTCCTTGCCGCACTCCAAAGATCACCTCAACCATGAAGCTTTCCTCGTCTTTGCTGAGGTGAAATTTACAGGAGCGGCGGCAGGGCTGCAACGTTAAACGCCATTGGCAGGACTGCGGCAAAAGCATCCAGGCTATTCTCACGAATCGATAAAACCAGTGGACGGTTTTCTCCACATCTAGATAGGAGCCAGTGCAGAGGGTGTGCAGGAGGCTGGGGTCCTGTTTCCCTTTCAGCTCCTCCTCGGGGTGGTGGAGGAAACATAGCATGTCCTCCCCCAGCCTCTCCCTCTTGCAGGTGCACAGCAGCTCCACACGGACACAGAAGCGCCTCTGGAGCATCCCTTCAGTGTCCAGCTCCAGGTGGAAGGCATGTCCTGGAGGGGGACTCAGGGGTACAAGCATGCGGTACACAGCACCTTGTGCACAGGAACTCCATCCTTCAAAGGCAATGCCTACTCCGATGGCTTGTTGTGGCACCGGGTAGAAGCTGTTGGACAAGACTTGTCCAAAGACGTGTATGAGTTTGTCCATCAGGTCCGTAATGATGGAGCAGCCTTTGTCCAGATCCGCAACAGGCAACTGTATCTGCACCTCTGAATGACTTCCAAGGTTCCTTTTGATGCCGCGGTTGTCATCTTCTTTGTTTGCTTTGCCTTTGTTTTGGCCAATTCCGGCAGCATTGACTTCCTCCGCTTCCTCATCGTTGTTTACTTCTTCCTTTGCATCATCATAGCCTTCTTGTGCTTCGCCTCCGACACTGCTTTTTGCCTTTGCATCAAGGTTGCTGCCTTCTTCCTCCTCCACCGAGTTGCTGTTGGACCTCTCCTTCTGGTCACTGTTGTCTGGATCGGGCCTAATTTTCTTGAGTCCAAAGCGCAGCGCCAAGAGGAGGCCGAGGATTGCAGCCATAGCCAAGAACTGCCGTACGAGCGGTGTAGCCCAGGCCTCGCTGCTCTGCTCCAGCTTCATCTGCTCCAGTTCCAGAATGAGCTGAGTCATCTGCTGCTTCAGATGCTCAGCACGCTGCTGCATGCGCTCCAGCGCAGCCTCATCCAGCCCGTCGTCGGCCTGCTGCGGGTACTGGAGGAGGACTTGCACAAGCAAGAAAAGGAACTTAATGGTGAGCATGGTGTTAAGGAGGTGATCAGGGCTTGAGTGGGGATGGGGAGAGGTAGTGGTAGTGGTAGGGGAAGTGGGGACAGGAGCCCCAGGGATCTGATGGCAGGAAAGCAGGGGCCTGGCAGCTGGCAGGCTGCGAGGCCTGTGCCACCGCCCCAGCCGCAGCACCGTGCCCCCCCAAAGGCAGTCCTGCGAGGGACCGGCCTCTGGATGCACGGTAAGAAGCGGCTCCCCGGGTACTTGCGTTTCTGCCGTATCCCGTGTTCAGAGTTCAGCACAGCCTCCTGTCTGCGTGCAAGCACGCCGCTCGCCAAGGCTGCACTGGGGCAGCGCTTCCTGCTGCTTGGGTTGATAGCTGCCCCCATTGTGACACTGGGGCTGTGATGTCACGGGTGCCACAGTGCATCCCAGGCCATCCACGCCCTGCATCTCGACCTCCGCTCTGGGCGTCCAAATGGCCCCGGGGCAATGAAAGGGCTGATACGTGGGAAGAGCATTTGCAGGGCTCAGGGGTCAGTGGTAAGGGAGCCCCCAGGGATTCCCCTGATAAAACAGGCAGAAGCCGCCCCCCCCCCCCCCCACCCCCCCCAACCCTTTTCAATCTGAAATTGGGTGACATGACCCAGGAATGCTCTGTTCCTGGAAATCTTGTGCTGTGAGATGGAACCGGTTCCCTGCTATTCACAGGCGGCCATGAGTTTGAGAGGCTTCAAATACAAATTGCACTTAGTTGTGACAACAGATAAGGTTTGGGGTTTTGCTTACTATTGATTTCTAGCTTTTAGGGAGTGCTTTAGTGAGCATCTCTCTGCTGACATGAGGCAAGGATCAGCTTGGCAGATGCTGCCTATGGTTCTCCTCACCTTTCTACAGAGGATGACTGATGCTCTACAAGGGAGGATTGTCATCTCTGGCCCTTTGTCATCATGAGATGAATATAGAATATATTACCTTGCTTCTATCATTAAAAGGAGAATAGGCTGTAAGGGTTTAGTTTATGCTCTGGAAGGAGAACCACTTTCTCTTTATCTCTCTATGGATTGGTCTTGCCCATGCTGTATTACTTGTACCCAGAGCTTCAAGCACTTCACAGACTGAGGTAGCGCAATTGTCCTAGGGACCTGGATATGGTATCCATCTCCCCAGCTTGGGGAAGAAAAGGCAGCCGTGCTAAGTAAGCTTGAGCTTGTATGCAAGGGAGACATGTACAATGACAGGCTGTAAGCAGCAGGGAGTGAGATTTGTGTGTGTTTGTTAAAAAAGGCTTGCTAATAAGAGCGCCTCCTCCCAGCCAGTCACAGATTCAGAACTAGTAGAATTTACAAGTGCTCTAGGTCTGGTCGAGTTAAAGGAGAGCTTGCAACATCCAGGTACTGGAATATTCCAGTTTATTGAAACAATAACAAAGAGGGTTCTGGACTGCTGAATGCACGACCTAGAGGGCATTAATATATAGAGTAAAAGCACTACCTAGAGTGTTCTAATATCTATATATATGTAGTAAATTGTCTAACTAGAGTGTGTTAATATATAGAGCAAAAGCACTACCTAGAGTGTCCTAATATATATATGTATAGTAAATTGTCTAACTAGAGTGTGTTACTATATATAGTAAAAGCACTAAGTAGAGGGTCCCAATATATGTAGTAACTTCAATAACTGAGGGTATTAGTAAGTATAGCAAATGCACTCATTACAGGGTACTAATATATACTGTAAATGCCCTAACTGCAGGAGGTTCATATATTCAGCTGTGGACCAGCAGTTGTTGGAGCGGATGCAGCAGGTGAACGTACTCGTGCACGGCCTTGGTGTGGGCATCCGGATTGCTGGCCAGGTGCTGGAAGTGGTTGGATGGTTGAGCAACCCGGAAGTCAGAGGGCAAAGTGATCTCCTCAGGAAGCCTCTTGTTGCCTGTGACAAAGTGGTGAAGCTGTTCTGTGTCCAGTGGGCAGCGGAGGTACTTCAGGGTGTCCGTCAGTTGCTGCCGGAAATGGCTCCTGCGCCACCGTGTCAGGCGTATGGTGTTCAGCAAGTTCATCATCAGAGTCTTCAGGGCGTTGCTGGATAAAAACTCCACCCATCAGGATGCTGCTGAGGAGCTGCAGGAATTTGCAGTGCCAGCTGGAGGGCCTGTCTGGAAATGTTGCTGAAGAACTTTTCCTCTGCCACGGCGTAAGTCTCAAGCCACGTTGTGCTTGGGACGCCTGCTTCTGCAGGCTGGCTGCCCACAAAGATCTCTGAGTCTCCTTGCCGCACTCCAAAGATCACCTCAACCATGAAGCTTTCCTCGTCTTTGCTGAGGTGAAATTTACAGGAGCGGCGGCAGGGCTGCAACGTTAAACGCCATTGGCAGGACTGCGGCAAAAGCATCCAGGCTATTCTCACGAATCGATAAAACCAGTGGACGGTTTTCTCCACATCTAGATAGGAGCCAGTGCAGAGGGTGTGCAGGAGGCTGGGGTCCTGTTTCCCTTTCAGCTCCTCCTCGGGGTGGTGGAGGAAACATAGCATGTCCTCCCCCAGCCTCTCCCTCGTGCAGGTGCACAGCAGCTCCACACGGACCCAGAAGCGCCTCTGGAGCATCCCTTCAGTGTTCAGCTCCAGGTGGAAGGCATGTCCTGGAGGGGGACTCAGGGGTACAAGCATGCGGTACACAGCACCTTGTGCACAGGAACTCCATCCTTCAAAGGCAGTGCCCACACCGATGGCTTGTTGTGGCACCGGGTAGAAGCTGTTGGACAAGACTTGTCCAAAGACGTGTATGAGTTTGTCCATCAGGTCCGTAATGACGGAGCAGCCTTTGTCCAGATCCACAACAGGCAACTGTATCTGCACCTCTGAATGACTTCCAAGGTTCCTTTTGATGCCGCGGTTGTCATCTTCTTTGTTTGCTTTGCCTTTGTTTTGGCCAATTCCGGCAGCATTGACTTCCTCCGCTTCCTCATCGTTGTTTACTTCTTCCTTTGCATCATCATAGCCTTCTTGTGCTTTGCCTCCGACACTGCTTTTTGCCTTTGCATCAACGTTGCTGCCTTCTTCCTCCTCCACCGAGTTGCTGTTGGACCTCTCCTTCTGGTCACTGTTGTCTGGATCGGGCCTAATTTTCTTGAGTCCAAAGCGCAGCGCCAAGAGGAGGCCGAGGATTGCAGCCATAGCCGCAAATTGCCGCACGAGCGGTGTAGCCCAGGCCTCGCTGCTCTGCTCCAGCTTCATCTGCTCCAGTTCCAGAATGAGCTGAGTCATCTGCTGCTTCAGATGCTCAGCACGCTGCTGCATGCGCTCCAGCGCAGCCTCATCCAGCCCGTCGTCGGCCTGCTGCGGGTACTGGAGGAGGACTTGCACAAGCAAGAAGAGGAACTTAATGGTGAGCATGGCGTTAAAGGAGGTGTTCGGGGCTTGAGTGGGGATGGGGAGAGGTAGTGGTAGGGGAAGTGGGGACAGGAGCCCCAGGAAAGCAGGGGCCTGGCAGCTGTCAGGCTGCGAGGCCTGTGCCACCGCCCCAGCCGCAGCACCGTGCCCCGCCAAAGGCAGTCCCGCGAGGGACCGGCCTCTGGATGCACGGTAAGAAGCGGCTCCCCGGGTACTTGCGTTTCTGCCGTATCCCGTGTTCAGAGTTCAGCACAGCCTCCTGTCTGCGTGCAAGCACGCCGCTCGCCAAGGCTGCACTGGGGCAGCGCTTCCTGCTGCTTGGGTTGATAGCTGCCCCCATTGTGACACTGGGGCTGTGATGTCACGGGTGCCACAGTGCAGCCTGGCCAGGCCATCCATGCCCTGCATCTCGACCTCCGCTCTGGGCGTCCAAAAGGCCCTGGGCAATGAAAGGGCTGATACGCGGGAAGAGCATTTGCAGGGCTCAGGGGTCGGTCGTAAGGGAGCCCCCAGGGATTCCCCTGATAAAACAGGCAGAAGCCCTCCCCCCCCCCCGACCCTTTTCAATCTGAAATTGTGTGACCCAGGAATGCTCTGTTCCTGGAAATCTTGTGCTGTGAGATGGAACCGGTTCCCTGCTATTCACAGGCGGCCATGAGTTTGAGAGGCTTCAAATACAAATTGCACTTAGTTGTGACAACAGATAAGGTTTGGGGTTTTGCTTACTATTGATTTCTAGCTTTTAGGGAGTGCTTTAGTGAGCATCTCTCTGCTGACATGAGGCAAGGATCAGCTTGGCAGATGCTGCCTATGGTTCTCCTCACCTTTCTACAGAGGATGACTGATGCTCTACAAGGGAGGATTGTCATCTCTGGCCCTTTGTCATAATGAGATGAATATAGAATATATTACCTTGCTTCTATCATTAAAAGGAGAATAGGCTGTAAGGGTTTAGTTTATGCTCTGGAAGGAGAACCACTTTTGCTTTATCTCTCTATGGATTGGTCTTACCCATGCTGTATTATTTGTACCCAGAGCTTCAAACACTTCACAGACTGAGGTAGCGCAATTGTCCTAGGGACCTGGATATGGTATCCATGTCCCCAGCTTGGGGAAGAAAAGGCAGCCGTGCTAAGTAAGCTTGAGCTTGTATGCAAGGGAGACATGTACAATGACAGGCTGTAAGCAGCAGGGAGTGAGATTTGTGTGTGTTTGTTAAAAAAGGCTTGCTAATAAGAGCGCCTCCTCCCAGCCAGTCACAGATTCAGAACTAGTAGAATTTACAAGTGCTCTAGGTCTGGTCGAGTTAAAGGAGAGCTTGCAACATCCAGGTACTGGAATATTCCAGTTTATTGAAACAATAACAAAGAGGGTTCTGGACTGCTGAATGCACTAACTATAGGGCATTAATATATAGAGTAAAAGCACTACCTAGAGTGTTCTAATATCTATATATATATGTAGTAAATTGTCTAACTAGAGTGTGTTAATATATAGAGCAAAAGCACTACCTAGAGTGTCCTAATATATATATGTATATAGTAAATTGTCTAACTAGAGTGTATTACTATATATAGTAAAAGCACTAAGTAGAGGGTCCCAATATATGTAGTAACTTCAATAACTGAGGGTATTAGTAAGTATAGCAAATGCACTCATTACAGGGTACTAATATATACTGTAAATGCCCTAACTGCAGGAGGTTCATATATTCAGCTGTGGACCAGCAGTTGTTGGAGCCGATGCAGCAGGTGAACGTACTCGTGCACGGCCTTGGTGTGGGCATCCGGATTGCTGGCCAGGTGCTGGAAGTGGTTGGATGGTTGAGCAACCCGGAAGTCAGAGGGCAAAGTGATCTCCTCAGGAAGCCTCTTGTTGCCTGTGACAAAGTGGTGAAGCTGTTCTGTGTCCAGTGGGCAGCGGAGGTACTTCAGGGTGTCCGTCAGTTGCTGCCGGAAATGGCTCCTGCGCCACCGTGTCAGGCGTATGGTGTTCAGCAAGTTCATCATCAGAGTCTTCAGGGCGTTGCTGGATAAAAACTCCACCCATCAGGATGCTGCTGAGGAGCTGCAGGAATTTGCAGTGCCAACTGGAGGGCCTGTCTGGAAATGTTGCTGAAGAACTTTTCCTCTGCCACGGCGTAAGTCTCAAGCCACGTTGTGCTTGGGACGCCTGCTTCTGCAGGCTGGCTGCCCACAAAGATCTCTGAGTCTCCTTGCCGCACTCCAAAGATCACCTCAACCATGAAGCTTTCCTCGTCTTTGCTGAGGTGAAATTTACAGGAGCGGCGGCAGGGCTGCAACGTTAAACGCCATTGGCAGGACTGCGGCAAAAGCATCCAGGCTATTCTCACGAATCGATAAAACCAGTGGACGGTTTTCTCCACATCTAGATAGGAGCCAGTGCAGAGGGTGTGCAGGAGGCTGGGGTCCTGTTTCCCTTTCAGCTCCTCCTCGGGGTGGTGGAGGAAACATAGCATGTCCTCCCCCAGCCTCTCCCTCTTGCAGGTGCACAGCAGCTCCACACGGACACAGAAGCGCCTCTGGAGCATCCCTTCAGTGTCCAGCTCCAGGTGGAAGGCATGTCCTGGAGGGGGACTCAGGGGTACAAGCATGCGGTACACAGCACCTTGTGCACAGGAACTCCATCCTTCAAAGGCAATGCCCACTCCGATGGCTTGTTGTGGCACCGGGTAGAAGCTGTTGGACAAGACTTGTCCAAAGACGTGTATGAGTTTGTCCATCAGGTCCGTAATGATGGAGCAGCCTTTGTCCAGATCCGCAACAGGCAACTGTATCTGCACCTCTGAATGACTTCCAAGGTTCCTTTTGATGCCGCGGTTGTCATCTTCTTTGTTTGCTTTGCCTTTGTTTTGGCCAATTCCGGCAGCATTGACTTCCTCCGCTTCCTCATCGTTGTTTACTTCTTCCTTTGCATCATCATAGCCTTCTTGTGCTTCGCCTCCGACACTGCTTTTTGCCTTTGCATCAACGTTGCTGCCTTCTTCCTCCTCCACCGAGTTGCTGTTGGACCTCTCCTTCTGGTCACTGTTGTCTGGATCGGGCCTAATTTTCTTGAGTCCAAAGCGCAGCGCCAAGAGGAGGCCGAGGATTGCAGCCATAGCCAAGAACTGCCGTACGAGCGGTGTAGCCCAGGCCTCGCTGCTCTGCTCCAGCTTCATCTGCTCCAGTTCCAGAATGAGCTGAGTCATCTGCTGCTTCAGATGCTCAGCACGCTGCTGCATGCGCTCCAGCGCAGCCTCATCCAGCCCGTCGTCGGCCTGCTGCGGGTACTGGAGGAGGACTTGCACAAGCAAGAAAAGGAACTTAATGGTGAGCATGGTGTTAAGGAGGTGATCAGGGCTTGAGTGGGGATGGGGAGAGGTAGTGGTAGGGGAAGTGGGGACAGGAGCCCCAGGGATCTGATGGCAGGAAAGCAGGGGCCTGGCAGCTGGCAGGCTGCGAGGCCTGTGCCACCGCCCCAGCCGCAGCACCGTGCCCCGCCAAAGGCAGTCCCGCGAGGGACCGGCCTCTGGATGCACGGTAAGAAGCGGCTCCCCGGGTACTTGCGTTTCTGCCGTATCCCGTGTTCAGAGTTCAGCACAGCCTCCTGTCTGCGTGCAAGCACGCCGCTCGCCAAGGCTGCACTGGGGCAGCGCTTCCTGCTGCTTGGGTTGATAGCTGCCCCCATTGTGACACTGGGGCTGTGATGTCACGGGTGCCACAGTGCATCCCAGGCCATCCATGCCCTGCATCTCGACCTCTGCTCTGGGTGTCCAAAAGGCCCTGGGCATTGAAAGGGCTGATACGTGGGAAGAGCATTTGCAGGGCTCAGGGGTCAGTTGTAAGGGAGCCCCCAGGGATTCCCCTGATAAAACAGGCAGAAGCCCCCCCCCCCCGCCCACCCCCGACCCTTTTCAATCTGAAATTGGGTGACATGACCCAGGAATGCTCTGTTCCTGGAAATCTTGTGCTGTGAGATGGAACCGGTTCCCTGCTATTCACAGGCGGCCATGAGTTTGAGAGGCTTCAAATACAAATTGCACTTAGTTGTGACAACAGATAAGGTTTGGGGTTTTGCTTACTATTGATTTCTAGCTTTTAGGGAGTGCTTTAGTGAGCATCTCTCTGCTGACATGAGGCAAGGATCAGCTTGGCAGATGCTGCCTATGGTTCTCCTCACCTTTCTACAGAGGATGACTGATGCTCTACAAGGGAGGATTGTCATCTCTGGCCCTTTGTCATAATGAGATGAATATAGAATATATTACCTTGCTTCTATCGTTAAAAGGAGAATAGGCTGTAAGGGTTTAGTTTATGCTCTGGAAGGAGAACCACTTTTGCTTTATCTCTCTATGGATTGGTCTTACCCATGCTGTATTATTTGTACCCAGAGCTTCAAACACTTCACAGACTGAGTTAGCGCAATTGTCCTAGGGACCTTGATATGGTATCCATCTCCCCATCTTGGGGAGGAAAAGGCAGCCATGCAAAGTAAGCTTGAGCTTGTATGCAAGGGAGACATGTACAATGACAGGCTGTAAGCAGCAGGGAGTGAGATTTGTGTATGTTTGTTAAAAATGGCTTGCTAATAAGAGCGCCTCCTCCCAGCCAGTCACAGATTCAGAACTAGTAGAATTTACAAGTGCTCTAGGTCTGGTCGAGTTAAAGGAGAACTTGCAACATCCAGGTACTGGAATATTCCAGTTTATTGAAACAATAACAAAGAGGGTTCTGGACTGCTGAATGCACTAACTATAGGGCATTAATATATAGAGTAAAAGCACTACCTAGAGTGTCCTAATATCTATATATATATAGTAAATTGTCTAACTCGAGTGTGTTAATATATAGAGCAAAAGCACTACCTAGAGTGTCCTAATATATATATGTATAGTAAATTGTCTAACTAGAGTGTGTTACTATATATAGTAAAAGCACTAAGTAGAGGGTCCCAATATATATAGTAACTTCAATAACTGAGGGTATTAGTAAGTATAGCAAATGCACTCATTACAGGGTACTAATATATACTGTAAATGCCCTAACTGCAGGAGGTTCATATATTCAGCTGTGGACCAGCAGTTGTTGGAGCCGATGCAGCAGGTGAACGTACTCGTGCACGGCCTTGGTGTGGGCATCCGGATTGCTGGCCAGGTGCTGGAAGTGGTTGGATGGTTGAGCAACCCGGAAGTCAGAGGGCAAAGTGATCTCCTCAGGAAGCCTCTTGTTGCCTGTGACAAAGTGGTGAAGCTGTTCTGTGTCCAGTGGGCAGCGGAGGTACTTCAGGGTGTCCGTCAGTTGCTGCCGGAAATGGCTCCTGCGCCACCGTGTCAGGCGTATGGTGTTCAGCAAGTTCATCATCAGAGTCTTCAGGGCGTTGCTGGATAAAAACTCCACCCATCAGGATGCTGCTGAGGAGCTGCAGGAATTTGCAGTGCCAGCTGGAGGGCCTGTCTGGAAATGTTGCTGAAGAACTTTTCCTCTGCCACGGCGTAAGTCTCAAGCCATGTTGTGCTTGGGACGCCTGCTTCTGCAGGCTGGCTGCCCACAAAGATCTCTGAGTCTCCTTGCCGCACTCCAAAGATCACCTCAACCATGAAGCTTTCCTCGTCTTTGCTGAGGTGAAATTTACAGGAGCGGCGGCAGGGCTGCAACGTTAAACGCCATTGGCAGGACTGCGGCAAAAGCATCCAGGCTATTCTCACGAATCGATAAAACCAGTGGACGGTTTTCTCCACATCTAGATAGGAGCCAGTGCAGAGGGTGTGCAGGAGGCTGGGGTCCTGTTTCCCTTTCAGCTCCTCCTCGGGGTGGTGGAGGAAACATAGCATGTCCTCCCCCAGCCTCTCCCTCGTGCAGGTGCACAGCAGCTCCACACGGACCCAGAAGCGCCTCTGGAGCATCCCTTCAGTGTTCAGCTCCAGGTGGAAGGCATGTCCTGGAGGGGGACTCAGGGGTACAAGCATGCGGTACACAGCACCTTGTGCACAGGAACTCCATCCTTCAAAGGCAGTGCCCACACCGATGGCTTGTTGTGGCACCGGGTAGAAGCTGTTGGACAAGACTTGTCCAAAGACGTGTATGAGTTTGTCCATCAGGTCCGTAATGACGGAGCAGCCTTTGTCCAGATCCACAACAGGCAACTGTATCTGCACCTCTGAATGACTTCCAAGGTTCCTTTTGATGCCGCGGTTGTCATCTTCTTTGTTTGCTTTGCCTTTGTTTTGGCCAATTCCGGCAGCATTGACTTCCTCCGCTTCCTCATCGTTGTTTACTTCTTCCTTTGCATCATCATAGCCTTCTTGTGCTTTGCCTCCGACACTGCTTTTTGCCTTTGCATCAACGTTGCTGCCTTCTTCCTCCTCCACCGAGTTGCTGTTGGACCTCTCCTTCTGGTCACTGTTGTCTGGATCGGGCCTAATTTTCTTGAGTCCAAAGCGCAGCGCCAAGAGGAGGCCGAGGATTGCAGCCATAGCCGCAAATTGCCGCACGAGCGGTGTAGCCCAGGCCTCGCTGCTCTGCTCCAGCTTCATCTGCTCCAGTTCCAGAATGAGCTGAGTCATCTGCTGCTTCAGATGCTCAGCACGCTGCTGCATGCGCTCCAGCGCAGCCTCATCCAGCCCGTCGTCGGCCTGCTGCGGGTACTGGAGGAGGACTTGCACAAGCAAGAAGAGGAACTTAATGGTGAGCATGGCGTTAAAGGAGGTGTTCGGGGCTTGAGTGGGGATGGGGAGAGGTAGTGGTAGGGGAAGTGGGGACAGGAGCCCCAGGAAAGCAGGGGCCTGGCAGCTGGCAGGCTGCGAGGCCTGTGCCACCGCCCCAGCCGCAGCACCGTGCCCCGCCAAAGGCAGTCCCGCGAGGGACCGGCCTCTGGATGCACGGTAAGAAGCGGCTCCCCGGGTACTTGCGTTTCTGCCGTATCCCGTGTTCAGAGTTCAGCACAGCCTCCTGTCTGCGTGCAAGCACGCCGCTCGCCAAGGCTGCACTGGGGCAGCGCTTCCTGCTGCTTGGGTTGATAGCTGCCCCCATTGTGACACTGGGGCTGTGATGTCACGGGTGCCACAGTGCAGCCTGGCCAGGCCATCCATGCCCTGCATCTCGACCTCCGCTCTGGGCGTCCAAAAGGCCCTGGGCAATGAAAGGGCTGATACGCGGGAAGAGCATTTGCAGGGCTCAGGGGTCGGTCGTAAGGGAGCCCCCAGGGATTCCCCTGATAAAACAGGCAGAAGCCCTCCCCCCCCCCCGACCCTTTTCAATCTGAAATTGTGTGACCCAGGAATGCTCTGTTCCTGGAAATCTTGTGCTGTGAGATGGAACCGGTTCCCTGCTATTCACAGGCGGCCATGAGTTTGAGAGGCTTCAAATACAAATTGCACTTAGTTGTGACAACAGATAAGGTTTGGGGTTTTGCTTACTATTGATTTCTAGCTTTTAGGGAGTGCTTTAGTGAGCATCTCTCTGCTGACATGAGGCAAGGATCAGCTTGGCAGATGCTGCCTATGGTTCTCCTCACCTTTCTACAGAGGATGACTGATGCTCTACAAGGGAGGATTGTCATCTCTGGCCCTTTGTCATAATGAGATGAATATAGAATATATTACCTTGCTTCTATCATTAAAAGGAGAATAGGCTGTAAGGGTTTAGTTTATGCTCTGGAAGGAGAACCACTTTTGCTTTATCTCTCTATGGATTGGTCTTACCCATGCTGTATTATTTGTACCCAGAGCTTCAAACACTTCACAGACTGAGGTAGCGCAATTGTCCTAGGGACCTGGATATGGTATCCATGTCCCCAGCTTGGGGAAGAAAAGGCAGCCGTGCTAAGTAAGCTTGAGCTTGTATGCAAGGGAGACATGTACAATGACAGGCTGTAAGCAGCAGGGAGTGAGATTTGTGTGTGTTTGTTAAAAAAGGCTTGCTAATAAGAGCGCCTCCTCCCAGCCAGTCACAGATTCAGAACTAGTAGAATTTACAAGTGCTCTAGGTCTGGTCGAGTTAAAGGAGAGCTTGCAACATCCAGGTACTGGAATATTCCAGTTTATTGAAACAATAACAAAGAGGGTTCTGGACTGCTGAATGCACTAACTATAGGGCATTAATATATAGAGTAAAAGCACTACCTAGAGTGTTCTAATATCTATATATATATGTAGTAAATTGTCTAACTAGAGTGTGTTAATATATAGAGCAAAAGCACTACCTAGAGTGTCCTAATATATATATGTATATAGTAAATTGTCTAACTAGAGTGTATTACTATATATAGTAAAAGCACTAAGTAGAGGGTCCCAATATATGTAGTAACTTCAATAACTGAGGGTATTAGTAAGTATAGCAAATGCACTCATTACAGGGTACTAATATATACTGTAAATGCCCTAACTGCAGGAGGTTCATATATTCAGCTGTGGACCAGCAGTTGTTGGAGCGGATGCAGCAGGTGAACGTACTCGTGCACGGCCTTGGTGTGGGCATCCGGATTGCTGGCCAGGTGCTGGAAGTGGTTGGATGGTTGAGCAACCCGGAAGTCAGAGGGCAAAGTGATCTCCTCAGGAAGCCTCTTGTTGCCTGTGACAAAGTGGTGAAGCTGTTCTGTGTCCAGTGGGCAGCGGAGGTACTTCAGGGTGTCCGTCAGTTGCTGCCGGAAATGGCTCCTGCGCCACCGTGTCAGGCGTATGGTGTTCAGCAAGTTCATCATCAGAGTCTTCAGGGCGTTGCTGGATAAAAACTCCACCCATCAGGATGCTGCTGAGGAGCTGCAGGAATTTGCAGTGCCAACTGGAGGGCCTGTCTGGAAATGTTGCTGAAGAACTTTTCCTCTGCCACGGCGTAAGTCTCAAGCCACGTTGTGCTTGGGACGCCTGCTTCTGCAGGCTGGCTGCCCACAAAGATCTCTGAGTCTCCTTGCCGCACTCCAAAGATCACCTCAACCATGAAGCTTTCCTCGTCTTTGCTGAGGTGAAATTTACAGGAGCGGCGGCAGGGCTGCAACGTTAAACGCCATTGGCAGGACTGCGGCAAAAGCATCCAGGCTATTCTCACGAATCGATAAAACCAGTGGACGGTTTTCTCCACATCTAGATAGGAGCCAGTGCAGAGGGTGTGCAGGAGGCTGGGGTCCTGTTTCCCTTTCAGCTCCTCCTCGGGGTGGTGGAGGAAACATAGCATGTCCTCCCCCAGCCTCTCCCTCTTGCAGGTGCACAGCAGCTCCACACGGACACAGAAGCGCCTCTGGAGCATCCCTTCAGTGTCCAGCTCCAGGTGGAAGGCATGTCCTGGAGGGGGACTCAGGGGTACAAGCATGCGGTACACAGCACCTTGTGCACAGGAACTCCATCCTTCAAAGGCAATGCCCACTCCGATGGCTTGTTGTGGCACCGGGTAGAAGCTGTTGGACAAGACTTGTCCAAAGACGTGTATGAGTTTGTCCATCAGGTCCGTAATGATGGAGCAGCCTTTGTCCAGATCCGCAACAGGCAACTGTATCTGCACCTCTGAATGACTTCCAAGGTTCCTTTTGATGCCGCGGTTGTCATCTTCTTTGTTTGCTTTGCCTTTGTTTTGGCCAATTCCGGCAGCATTGACTTCCTCCGCTTCCTCATCGTTGTTTACTTCTTCCTTTGCATCATCATAGCCTTCTTGTGCTTTGCCTCTGACACTGCTTTTTGCCTTTGCATCAACGTTGCTGCCTTCTTCCTCCTCCACCGAGTTGCTGTTGGACCTCTCCTTCTGGTCACTGTTGTCTGGATCGGGCCTAATTTTCTTGAGTCCAAAGCGCAGCGCCAAGAGGAGGCCGAGGATTGCAGCCATAGCCGCAAATTGCCGCACGAGCGGTGTAGCCCAGGCCTCGCTGCTCTGCTCCAGCTTCATCTGCTCCAGTTCCAGAATGAGCTGAGTCATCTGCTGCTTCAGATGCTCAGCACGCTGCTGCATGCGCTCCAGCGCAGCCTCATCCAGCCCGTCGTCGGCCTGCTGCGGGTACTGGAGGAGGACTTGCACAAGCAAGAAGAGGAACTTAATGGTGAGCATGGCGTTAAAGGAGGTGTTCGGGGCTTGAGTGGGGATGGGGAGAGGTAGTGGTAGGGGAAGTGGGGACAGGAGCCCCAGGAAAGCAGGGGCCTGGCAGCTGTCAGGCTGCGAGGCCTGTGCCACCGCCCCAGCCGCAGCACCGTGCCCCGCCAAAGGCAGTCCCGCGAGGGACCGGCCTCTGGATGCACGGTAAGAAGCGGCTCCCCGGGTACTTGCGTTTCTGCCGTATCCCGTGTTCAGAGTTCAGCACAGCCTCCTGTCTGCGTGCAAGCACGCCGCTCGCCAAGGCTGCACTGGGGCAGCGCTTCCTGCTGCTTGGGTTGATAGCTGCCCCCATTGTGACACTGGGGCTGTGATGTCACGGGTGCCACAGTGCAGCCTGGCCAGGCCATCCATGCCCTGCATCTCGACCTCCGCTCTGGGCGTCCAAAAGGCCCTGGGCAATGAAAGGGCTGATACGCGGGAAGAGCATTTGCAGGGCTCAGGGGTCGGTCGTAAGGGAGCCCCCAGGGATTCCCCTGATAAAACAGGCAGAAGCCCTCCCCCCCCCCCGACCCTTTTCAATCTGAAATTGTGTGACCCAGGAATGCTCTGTTCCTGGAAATCTTGTGCTGTGAGATGGAACCGGTTCCCTGCTATTCACAGGCGGCCATGAGTTTGAGAGGCTTCAAATACAAATTGCACTTAGTTGTGACAACAGATAAGGTTTGGGGTTTTGCTTACTATTGATTTCTAGCTTTTAGGGAGTGCTTTAGTGAGCATCTCTCTGCTGACATGAGGCAAGGATCAGCTTGGCAGATGCTGCCTATGGTTCTCCTCACCTTTCTACAGAGGATGACTGATGCTCTACAAGGGAGGATTGTCATCTCTGGCCCTTTGTCATAATGAGATGAATATAGAATATATTACCTTGCTTCTATCATTAAAAGGAGAATAGGCTGTAAGGGTTTAGTTTATGCTCTGGAAGGAGAACTTCTTTCTCTTTATCTCTCTATGGATTGGTCTTACACATGCTGTATTATTTGTACCCAGAGCTTCAAACACTTCACAGACTGAGGTAGCGCAATTGTCCTAGGGACCTGGATATGGTATCCATGTCCCCAGCTTGGGGAAGAAAAGGCAGCCGTGCTAAGTAAGCTTGAGCTTGTATGCAAGGGAGACATGTACAATGACAGGCTGTAAGCAGCAGGGAGTGAGATTTGTGTGTGTTTGTTAAAAAAGGCTTGCTAATAAGAGCGCCTCCTCCCAGCCAGTCACAGATTCAGAACTAGTAGAATTTACAAGTGCTCTAGGTCTGGTCGAGTTAAAGGAGAGCTTGCAACATCCAGGTACTGGAATATTCCAGTTTATTGAAACAATAACAAAGAGGGTTCTGGACTGCTGAATGCACTAACTATAGGGCATTAATATATAGAGTAAAAGCACTACCTAGAGTGTTCTAATATCTATATATATATGTAGTAAATTGTCTAACTAGAGTGTGTTAATATATAGAGCAAAAGCACTACCTAGAGTGTCCTAATATATATATGTATATAGTAAATTGTCTAACTAGAGTGTATTACTATATATAGTAAAAGCACTAAGTAGAGGGTCCCAATATATGTAGTAACTTCAATAACTGAGGGTATTAGTAAGTATAGCAAATGCACTCATTACAGGGTACTAATATATACTGTAAATGCCCTAACTGCAGGAGGTTCATATATTCAGCTGTGGACCAGCAGTTGTTGGAGCCGATGCAGCAGGTGAACGTACTCGTGCACGGCCTTGGTGTGGGCATCCGGATTGCTGGCCAGGTGCTGGAAGTGGTTGGATGGTTGAGCAACCCGGAAGTCAGAGGGCAAAGTGATCTCCTCAGGAAGCCTCTTGTTGCCTGTGACAAAGTGGTGAAGCTGTTCTGTGTCCAGTGGGCAGCGGAGGTACTTCAGGGTGTCCGTCAGTTGCTGCCGGAAATGGCTCCTGCGCCACCGTGTCAGGCGTATGGTGTTCAGCAAGTTCATCATCAGAGTCTTCAGGGCGTTGCTGGATAAAAACTCCACCCATCAGGATGCTGCTGAGGAGCTGCAGGAATTTGCAGTGCCAACTGGAGGGCCTGTCTGGAAATGTTGCTGAAGAACTTTTCCTCTGCCACGGCGTAAGTCTCAAGCCACGTTGTGCTTGGGACGCCTGCTTCTGCAGGCTGGCTGCCCACAAAGATCTCTGAGTCTCCTTGCCGCACTCCAAAGATCACCTCAACCATGAAGCTTTCCTCGTCTTTGCTGAGGTGAAATTTACAGGAGCGGCGGCAGGGCTGCAACGTTAAACGCCATTGGCAGGACTGCGGCAAAAGCATCCAGGCTATTCTCACGAATCGATAAAACCAGTGGACGGTTTTCTCCACATCTAGATAGGAGCCAGTGCAGAGGGTGTGCAGGAGGCTGGGGTCCTGTTTCCCTTTCAGCTCCTCCTCGGGGTGGTGGAGGAAACATAGCATGTCCTCCCCCAGCCTCTCCCTCTTGCAGGTGCACAGCAGCTCCACACGGACACAGAAGCGCCTCTGGAGCATCCCTTCAGTGTCCAGCTCCAGGTGGAAGGCATGTCCTGGAGGGGGACTCAGGGGTACAAGCATGCGGTACACAGCACCTTGTGCACAGGAACTCCATCCTTCAAAGGCAATGCCCACTCCGATGGCTTGTTGTGGCACCGGGTAGAAGCTGTTGGACAAGACTTGTCCAAAGACGTGTATGAGTTTGTCCATCAGGTCCGTAATGATGGAGCAGCCTTTGTCCAGATCCGCAACAGGCAACTGTATCTGCACCTCTGAATGACTTCCAAGGTTCCTTTTGATGCCGCGGTTGTCATCTTCTTTGTTTGCTTTGCCTTTGTTTTGGCCAATTCCGGCAGCATTGACTTCCTCCGCTTCCTCATCGTTGTTTACTTCTTCCTTTGCATCATCATAGCCTTCTTGTGCTTCGCCTCCGACACTGCTTTTTGCCTTTGCATCAACGTTGCTGCCTTCTTCCTCCTCCACCGAGTTGCTGTTGGACCTCTCCTTCTGGTCACTGTTGTCTGGATCGGGCCTAATTTTCTTGAGTCCAAAGCGCAGCGCCAAGAGGAGGCCGAGGATTGCAGCCATAGCCAAGAACTGCCGTACGAGCGGTGTAGCCCAGGCCTCGCTGCTCTGCTCCAGCTTCATCTGCTCCAGTTCCAGAATGAGCTGAGTCATCTGCTGCTTCAGATGCTCAGCACGCTGCTGCATGCGCTCCAGCGCAGCCTCATCCAGCCCGTCGTCGGCCTGCTGCGGGTACTGGAGGAGGACTTGCACAAGCAAGAAAAGGAACTTAATGGTGAGCATGGTGTTAAGGAGGTGATCAGGGCTTGAGTGGGGATGGGGAGAGGTAGTGGTAGGGGAAGTGGGGACAGGAGCCCCAGGGATCTGATGGCAGGAAAGCAGGGGCCTGGCAGCTGGCAGGCTGCGAGGCCTGTGCCACCGCCCCAGCCGCAGCACCGTGCCCCGCCAAAGGCAGTCCCGCGAGGGACCGGCCTCTGGATGCACGGTAAGAAGCGGCTCCCCGGGTACTTGCGTTTCTGCCGTATCCCGTGTTCAGAGTTCAGCACAGCCTCCTGTCTGCGTGCAAGCACGCCGCTCGCCAAGGCTGCACTGGGGCAGCGCTTCCTGCTGCTTGGGTTGATAGCTGCCCCCATTGTGACACTGGGGCTGTGATGTCACGGGTGCCACAGTGCATCCCAGGCCAGCCATGCCCTGCATCTCGACCTCTGCTCTGGGTGTCCAAAAGGCCCTGGGCATTGAAAGGGCTGATACGTGGGAAGAGCATTTGCAGGGCTCAGGGGTCAGTTGTAAGGGAGCCCCCAGGGATTCCCCTGATAAAACAGGCAGAAGCCCCCCCCCCCCGCCCACCCCCGACCCTTTTCAATCTGAAATTGGGTGACATGACCCAGGAATGCTCTGTTCCTGGAAATCTTGTGCTGTGAGATGGAACCGGTTCCCTGCTATTCACAGGCGGCCATGAGTTTGAGAGGCTTCAAATACAAATTGCACTTAGTTGTGACAACAGATAAGGTTTGGGGTTTTGCTTACTATTGATTTCTAGCTTTTAGGGAGTGCTTTAGTGAGCATCTCTCTGCTGACATGAGGCAAGGATCAGCTTGGCAGATGCTGCCTATGGTTCTCCTCACCTTTCTACAGAGGATGACTGATGCTCTACAAGGGAGGATTGTCATCTCTGGCCCTTTGTCATAATGAGATGAATATAGAATATATTACCTTGCTTCTATCGTTAAAAGGAGAATAGGCTGTAAGGGTTTAGTTTATGCTCTGGAAGGAGAACCACTTTTGCTTTATCTCTCTATGGATTGGTCTTACCCATGCTGTATTATTTGTACCCAGAGCTTCAAACACTTCACAGACTGAGTTAGCGCAATTGTCCTAGGGACCTTGATATGGTATCCATCTCCCCATCTTGGGGAGGAAAAGGCAGCCATGCAAAGTAAGCTTGAGCTTGTATGCAAGGGAGACATGTACAATGACAGGCTGTAAGCAGCAGGGAGTGAGATTTGTGTATGTTTGTTAAAAATGGCTTGCTAATAAGAGCGCCTCCTCCCAGCCAGTCACAGATTCAGAACTAGTAGAATTTACAAGTGCTCTAGGTCTGGTCGAGTTAAAGGAGAACTTGCAACATCCAGGTACTGGAATATTCCAGTTTATTGAAACAATAACAAAGAGGGTTCTGGACTGCTGAATGCACTAACTATAGGGCATTAATATATAGAGTAAAAGCACTACCTAGAGTGTCCTAATATCTATATATATATGTAGTAAATTGTCTAACTAGAGTGTGTTAATATATAGAGCAAAAGCACTACCTAGAGTGTCCTAATATATATATGTATAGTAAATTGTCTAACTAGAGTGTGTTACTATATATAGTAAAAGCACTAAGTAGAGGGTCCCAATATATATAGTAACTTCAATAACTGAGGGTATTAGTAAGTATAGCAAATGCACTCATTACAGGGTACTAATATATACTGTAAATGCCCTAACTGCAGGAGGTTCATATATTCAGCTGTGGACCAGCAGTTGTTGGAGCCGATGCAGCAGGTGAACGTACTCGTGCACGGCCTTGGTGTGGGCATCCGGATTGCTGGCCAGGTGCTGGAAGTGGTTGGATGGTTGAGCAACCCGGAAGTCAGAGGGCAAAGTGATCTCCTCAGGAAGCCTCTTGTTGCCTGTGACAAAGTGGTGAAGCTGTTCTGTGTCCAGTGGGCAGCGGAGGTACTTCAGGGTGTCCGTCAGTTGCTGCCGGAAATGGCTCCTGCGCCACCGTGTCAGGCGTATGGTGTTCAGCAAGTTCATCATCAGAGTCTTCAGGGCGTTGCTGGATAAAAACTCCACCCATCAGGATGCTGCTGAGGAGCTGCAGGAATTTGCAGTGCCAACTGGAGGGCCTGTCTGGAAATGTTGCTGAAGAACTTTTCCTCTGCCACGGCGTAAGTCTCAAGCCACGTTGTGCTTGGGACGCCTGCTTCTGCAGGCTGGCTGCCCACAAAGATCTCTGAGTCTCCTTGCCGCACTCCAAAGATCACCTCAACCATGAAGCTTTCCTCGTCTTTGCTGAGGTGAAATTTACAGGAGCGGCGGCAGGGCTGCAACGTTAAACGCCATTGGCAGGACTGCGGCAAAAGCATCCAGGCTATTCTCACGAATCGATAAAACCAGTGGACGGTTTTCTCCACATCTAGATAGGAGCCAGTGCAGAGGGTGTGCAGGAGGCTGGGGTCCTGTTTCCCTTTCAGCTCCTCCTCGGGGTGGTGGAGGAAACATAGCATGTCCTCCCCCAGCCTCTCCCTCTTGCAGGTGCACAGCAGCTCCACACGGACACAGAAGCGCCTCTGGAGCATCCCTTCAGTGTCCAGCTCCAGGTGGAAGGCATGTCCTGGAGGGGGACTCAGGGGTACAAGCATGCGGTACACAGCACCTTGTGCACAGGAACTCCATCCTTCAAAGGCAATGCCCACTCCGATGGCTTGTTGTGGCACCGGGTAGAAGCTGTTGGACAAGACTTGTCCAAAGACGTGTATGAGTTTGTCCATCAGGTCCGTAATGATGGAGCAGCCTTTGTCCAGATCCGCAACAGGCAACTGTATCTGCACCTCTGAATGACTTCCAAGGTTCCTTTTGATGCCGCGGTTGTCATCTTCTTTGTTTGCTTTGCCTTTGTTTTGGCCAATTCCGGCAGCATTGACTTCCTCCGCTTCCTCATCGTTGTTTACTTCTTCCTTTGCATCATCATAGCCTTCTTGTGCTTCGCCTCCGACACTGCTTTTTGCCTTTGCATCAACGTTGCTGCCTTCTTCCTCCTCCACCGAGTTGCTGTTGGACCTCTCCTTCTGGTCACTGTTGTCTGGATCGGGCCTAATTTTCTTGAGTCCAAAGCGCAGCGCCAAGAGGAGGCCGAGGATTGCAGCCATAGCCAAGAACTGCCGTACGAGCGGTGTAGCCCAGGCCTCGCTGCTCTGCTCCAGCTTCATCTGCTCCAGTTCCAGAATGAGCTGAGTCATCTGCTGCTTCAGATGCTCAGCACGCTGCTGCATGCGCTCCAGCGCAGCCTCATCCAGCCCGTCGTCGGCCTGCTGCGGGTACTGGAGGAGGACTTGCACAAGCAAGAAAAGGAACTTAATGGTGAGCATGGTGTTAAGGAGGTGATCAGGGCTTGAGTGGGGATGGGGAGAGGTAGTGGTAGGGGAAGTGGGGACAGGAGCCCCAGGGATCTGATGGCAGGAAAGCAGGGGCCTGGCAGCTGGCAGGCTGCGAGGCCTGTGCCACCGCCCCAGCCGCAGCACCGTGCCCCGCCAAAGGCAGTCCCGCGAGGGACCGGCCTCTGGATGCACGGTAAGAAGCGGCTCCCCGGGTACTTGCGTTTCTGCCGTATCCCGTGTTCAGAGTTCAGCACAGCCTCCTGTCTGCGTGCAAGCACGCCGCTCGCCAAGGCTGCACTGGGGCAGCGCTTCCTGCTGCTTGGGTTGATAGCTGCCCCCATTGTGACACTGGGGCTGTGATGTCACGGGTGCCACAGTGCATCCCAGGCCAGCCATGCCCTGCATCTCGACCTCTGCTCTGGGTGTCCAAAAGGCCCTGGGCATTGAAAGGGCTGATACGTGGGAAGAGCATTTGCAGGGCTCAGGGGTCAGTTGTAAGGGAGCCCCCAGGGATTCCCCTGATAAAACAGGCAGAAGCCCCCCCCCCCGCCCACCCCCGACCCTTTTCAATCTGAAATTGGGTGACATGACCCAGGAATGCTCTGTTCCTGGAAATCTTGTGCTGTGAGATGGAACCGGTTCCCTGCTATTCACAGGCGGCCATGAGTTTGAGAGGCTTCAAATACAAATTGCACTTAGTTGTGACAACAGATAAGGTTTGGGGTTTTGCTTACTATTGATTTCTAGCTTTTAGGGAGTGCTTTAGTGAGCATCTCTCTGCTGACATGAGGCAAGGATCAGCTTGGCAGATGCTGCCTATGGTTCTCCTCACCTTTCTACAGAGGATGACTGATGCTCTACAAGGGAGGATTGTCATCTCTGGCCCTTTGTCATAATGAGATGAATATAGAATATATTACCTTGCTTCTATCGTTAAAAGGAGAATAGGCTGTAAGGGTTTAGTTTATGCTCTGGAAGGAGAACCACTTTTGCTTTATCTCTCTATGGATTGGTCTTACCCATGCTGTATTATTTGTACCCAGAGCTTCAAACACTTCACAGACTGAGTTAGCGCAATTGTCCTAGGGACCTTGATATGGTATCCATCTCCCCATCTTGGGGAGGAAAAGGCAGCCATGCAAAGTAAGCTTGAGCTTGTATGCAAGGGAGACATGTACAATGACAGGCTGTAAGCAGCAGGGAGTGAGATTTGTGTATGTTTGTTAAAAATGGCTTGCTAATAAGAGCGCCTCCTCCCAGCCAGTCACAGATTCAGAACTAGTAGAATTTACAAGTGCTCTAGGTCTGGTCGAGTTAAAGGAGAACTTGCAACATCCAGGTACTGGAATATTCCAGTTTATTGAAACAATAACAAAGAGGGTTCTGGACTGCTGAATGCACTAACTATAGGGCATTAATATATAGAGTAAAAGCACTACCTAGAGTGTCCTAATATCTATATATATATGTAGTAAATTGTCTAACTAGAGTGTGTTAATATATAGAGCAAAAGCACTACCTAGAGTGTCCTAATATATATATGTATAGTAAATTGTCTAACTAGAGTGTGTTACTATATATAGTAAAAGCACTAAGTAGAGGGTCCCAATATATATAGTAACTTCAATAACTGAGGGTATTAGTAAGTATAGCAAATGCACTCATTACAGGGTACTAATATATACTGTAAATGCCCTAACTGCAGGAGGTTCATATATTCAGCTGTGGACCAGCAGTTGTTGGAGCCGATGCAGCAGGTGAACGTACTCGTGCACGGCCTTGGTGTGGGCATCCGGATTGCTGGCCAGGTGCTGGAAGTGGTTGGATGGTTGAGCAACCCGGAAGTCAGAGGGCAAAGTGATCTCCTCAGGAAGCCTCTTGTTGCCTGTGACAAAGTGGTGAAGCTGTTCTGTGTCCAGTGGGCAGCGGAGGTACTTCAGGGTGTCCGTCAGTTGCTGCCGGAAATGGCTCCTGCGCCACCGTGTCAGGCGTATGGTGTTCAGCAAGTTCATCATCAGAGTCTTCAGGGCGTTGCTGGATAAAAACTCCACCCATCAGGATGCTGCTGAGGAGCTGCAGGAATTTGCAGTGCCAGCTGGAGGGCCTGTCTGGAAATGTTGCTGAAGAACTTTTCCTCTGCCACGGCGTAAGTCTCAAGCCATGTTGTGCTTGGGACGCCTGCTTCTGCAGGCTGGCTGCCCACAAAGATCTCTGAGTCTCCTTGCCGCACTCCAAAGATCACCTCAACCATGAAGCTTTCCTCGTCTTTGCTGAGGTGAAATTTACAGGAGCGGCGGCAGGGCTGCAACGTTAAACGCCATTGGCAGGACTGCGGCAAAAGCATCCAGGCTATTCTCACGAATCGATAAAACCAGTGGACGGTTTTCTCCACATCTAGATAGGAGCCAGTGCAGAGGGTGTGCAGGAGGCTGGGGTCCTGTTTCCCTTTCAGCTCCTCCTCGGGGTGGTGGAGAAAACATAGCATGTCCTCCCCCAGCCTCTCCCTCTTGCAGGTGCACAGCAGCTCCACACGGACACAGAAGCGCCTCTGGAGCATCCCTTCAGTGTTCAGCTCCAGGTGGAAGGCATGTCCTGGAGGGGGACTCAGGGGTACAAGCATGCGGTACACAGCACCTTGTGCACAGGAACTCCATCCTTCAAAGGCAGTGCCCACACCGATGGCTTGTTGTGGCACCGGGTAGAAGCTGTTGGACAAGACTTGTCCAAAGACGTGTATGAGTTTGTCCATCAGGTCCGTAATGACGGAGCAGCCTTTGTCCAGATCCACAACAGGCAACTGTATCTGCACCTCTGAATGACTTCCAAGGTTCCTTTTGATGCCGCGGTTGTCATCTTCTTTGTTTGCTTTGCCTTTGTTTTGGCCAATTCCGGCAGCATTGACTTCCTCCGCTTCCTCATCGTTGTTTACTTCTTCCTTTGCATCATCATAGCCTTCTTGTGCTTTGCCTCCGACACTGCTTTTTGCCTTTGCATCAACGTTGCTGCCTTCTTCCTCCTCCACCGAGTTGCTGTTGGACCTCTCCTTCTGGTCACTGTTGTCTGGATCGGGCCTAATTTTCTTGAGTCCAAAGCGCAGCGCCAAGAGGAGGCCGAGGATTGCAGCCATAGCCGCAAATTGCCGCACGAGCGGTGTAGCCCAGGCCTCGCTGCTCTGCTCCAGCTTCATCTGCTCCAGTTCCAGAATGAGCTGAGTCATCTGCTGCTTCAGATGCTCAGCACGCTGCTGCATGCGCTCCAGCGCAGCCTCATCCAGCCCGTCGTCGGCCTGCTGCAGGTACTGGAGGAGGACTTGCACAAGCAAGAAGAGGAACTTAATGGTGAGCATGGCGTTAAAGGAGGTGTTCGGGGCTTGAGTGGGGATGGGGAGAGGTAGTGGTAGGGGAAGTGGGGACAGGAGCCCCAGGAAAGCAGGGGCCTGGCAGCTGGCAGGCTGCGAGGCCTGTGCCACCGCCCCAGCCGCAGCACCGTGCCCCGCCAAAGGCAGTCCCGCGAGGGACCGGCCTCTGGATGCACGGTAAGAAGCGGCTCCCCGGGTACTTGCGTTTCTGCCGTATCCCGTGTTCAGAGTTCAGCACAGCCTCCTGTCTGCGTGCAAGCACGCCGCTCGCCAAGGCTGCACTGGGGCAGCGCTTCCTGCTGCTTGGGTTGATAGCTGCCCCCATTGTGACACTGGGGCTGTGATGTCACGGGTGCCACAGTGCAGCCTGGCCAGGCCATCCATGCCCTGCATCTCGACCTCCGCTCTGGGCGTCCAAAAGGCCCTGGGCAATGAAAGGGCTGATACGCGGGAAGAGCATTTGCAGGGCTCAGGGGTCGGTCGTAAGGGAGCCCCCAGGGATTCCCCTGATAAAACAGGCAGAAGCCCTCCCCCCCCCCCGACCCTTTTCAATCTGAAATTGTGTGACCCAGGAATGCTCTGTTCCTGGAAATCTTGTGCTGTGAGATGGAACCGGTTCCCTGCTATTCACAGGCGGCCATGAGTTTGAGAGGCTTCAAATACAAATTGCACTTAGTTGTGACAACAGATAAGGTTTGGGGTTTTGCTTACTATTGATTTCTAGCTTTTAGGGAGTGCTTTAGTGAGCATCTCTCTGCTGACATGAGGCAAGGATCAGCTTGGCAGATGCTGCCTATGGTTCTCCTCACCTTTCTACAGAGGATGACTGATGCTCTACAAGGGAGGATTGTCATCTCTGGCCCTTTGTCATAATGAGATGAATATAGAATATATTACCTTGCTTCTATCATTAAAAGGAGAATAGGCTGTAAGGGTTTAGTTTATGCTCTGGAAGGAGAACTTCTTTCTCTTTATCTCTCTATGGATTGGTCTTACCCATGCTGTATTATTTGTACCCAGAGCTTCAAACACTTCACAGACTGAGGTAGCGCAATTGTCCTAGGGACCTGGATATGGTATCCATGTCCCCATCTTGGGGAGGAAAAGGCAGCCGTGCTAAGTAAGCTTGAGCTTGTATGCAAGGGAGACATGTACAATGACAGGCTGTAAGCAGCAGGGAGTGAGATTTGTGTGTGTTTGTTAAAAAAGGCTTGCTAATAAGAGCGCCTCCTCCCAGCCAGTCACAGATTCAGAACTAGTAGAATTTACAAGTGCTCTAGGTCTGGTCGAGTTAAAGGAGAGCTTGCAACATCCAGGTACTGGAATATTCCAGTTTATTGAAACAATAACAAAGAGGGTTCTGGACTGCTGAATGCACTAACTATAGGGCATTAATATATAGAGTAAAAGCACTACCTAGAGTGTTCTAATATCTATATATATATGTAGTAAATTGTCTAACTAGAGTGTGTTAATATATAGAGCAAAAGCACTACCTAGAGTGTCCTAATATATATATGTATATAGTAAATTGTCTAACTAGAGTGTATTACTATATATAGTAAAAGCACTAAGTAGAGGGTCCCAATATATGTAGTAACTTCAATAACTGAGGGTATTAGTAAGTATAGCAAATGCACTCATTACAGGGTACTAATATATACTGTAAATGCCCTAACTGCAGGAGGTTCATATATTCAGCTGTGGACCAGCAGTTGTTGGAGCCGATGCAGCAGGTGAACGTACTCGTGCACGGCCTTGGTGTGGGCATCCGGATTGCTGGCCAGGTGCTGGAAGTGGTTGGATGGTTGAGCAACCCGGAAGTCAGAGGGCAAAGTGATCTCCTCAGGAAGCCTCTTGTTGCCTGTGACAAAGTGGTGAAGCTGTTCTGTGTCCAGTGGGCAGCGGAGGTACTTCAGGGTGTCCGTCAGTTGCTGCCGGAAATGGCTCCTGCGCCACCGTGTCAGGCGTATGGTGTTCAGCAAGTTCATCATCAGAGTCTTCAGGGCGTTGCTGGATAAAAACTCCACCCATCAGGATGCTGCTGAGGAGCTGCAGGAATTTGCAGTGCCAACTGGAGGGCCTGTCTGGAAATGTTGCTGAAGAACTTTTCCTCTGCCACGGCGTAAGTCTCAAGCCACGTTGTGCTTGGGACGCCTGCTTCTGCAGGCTGGCTGCCCACAAAGATCTCTGAGTCTCCTTGCCGCACTCCAAAGATCACCTCAACCATGAAGCTTTCCTCGTCTTTGCTGAGGTGAAATTTACAGGAGCGGCGGCAGGGCTGCAACGTTAAACGCCATTGGCAGGACTGCGGCAAAAGCATCCAGGCTATTCTCACGAATCGATAAAACCAGTGGACGGTTTTCTCCACATCTAGATAGGAGCCAGTGCAGAGGGTGTGCAGGAGGCTGGGGTCCTGTTTCCCTTTCAGCTCCTCCTCGGGGTGGTGGAGGAAACATAGCATGTCCTCCCCCAGCCTCTCCCTCTTGCAGGTGCACAGCAGCTCCACACGGACACAGAAGCGCCTCTGGAGCATCCCTTCAGTGTCCAGCTCCAGGTGGAAGGCATGTCCTGGAGGGGGACTCAGGGGTACAAGCATGCGGTACACAGCACCTTGTGCACAGGAACTCCATCCTTCAAAGGCAATGCCCACTCCGATGGCTTGTTGTGGCACCGGGTAGAAGCTGTTGGACAAGACTTGTCCAAAGACGTGTATGAGTTTGTCCATCAGGTCCGTAATGATGGAGCAGCCTTTGTCCAGATCCGCAACAGGCAACTGTATCTGCACCTCTGAATGACTTCCAAGGTTCCTTTTGATGCCGCGGTTGTCATCTTCTTTGTTTGCTTTGCCTTTGTTTTGGCCAATTCCGGCAGCATTGACTTCCTCCGCTTCCTCATCGTTGTTTACTTCTTCCTTTGCATCATCATAGCCTTCTTGTGCTTTGCCTCCGACACTGCTTTTTGCCTTTGCATCAACGTTGCTGCCTTCTTCCTCCTCCACCGAGTTGCTGTTGGACCTCTCCTTCTGGTCACTGTTGTCTGGATCGGGCCTAATTTTCTTGAGTCCAAAGCGCAGCGCCAAGAGGAGGCCGAGGATTGCAGCCATAGCCGCAAATTGCCGCACGAGCGGTGTAGCCCAGGCCTCGCTGCTCTGCTCCAGCTTCATCTGCTCCAGTTCCAGAATGAGCTGAGTCATCTGCTGCTTCAGATGCTCAGCACGCTGCTGCATGCGCTCCAGCGCAGCCTCATCCAGCCCGTCGTCGGCCTGCTGCGGGTACTGGAGGAGGACTTGCACAAGCAAGAAGAGGAACTTAATGGTGAGCATGGCGTTAAAGGAGGTGTTCGGGGCTTGAGTGGGGATGGGGAGAGGTAGTGGTAGGGGAAGTGGGGACAGGAGCCCCAGGAAAGCAGGGGCCTGGCAGCTGGCAGGCTGCGAGGCCTGTGCCACCGCCCCAGCCGCAGCACCGTGCCCCGCCAAAGGCAGTCCCGCGAGGGACCGGCCTCTGGATGCACGGTAAGAAGCGGCTCCCCGGGTACTTGCGTTTCTGCCGTATCCCGTGTTCAGAGTTCAGCACAGCCTCCTGTCTGCGTGCAAGCACGCCGCTCGCCAAGGCTGCACTGGGGCAGCGCTTCCTGCTGCTTGGGTTGATAGCTGCCCCCATTGTGACACTGGGGCTGTGATGTCACGGGTGCCACAGTGCAGCCTGGCCAGGCCATCCATGCCCTGCATCTCGACCTCCGCTCTGGGCGTCCAAAAGGCCCTGGGCAATGAAAGGGCTGATACGCGGGAAGAGCATTTGCAGGGCTCAGGGGTCGGTCGTAAGGGAGCCCCCAGGGATTCCCCTGATAAAACAGGCAGAAGCCCTCCCCCCCCCCCGACCCTTTTCAATCTGAAATTGTGTGACCCAGGAATGCTCTGTTCCTGGAAATCTTGTGCTGTGAGATGGAACCGGTTCCCTGCTATTCACAGGCGGCCATGAGTTTGAGAGGCTTCAAATACAAATTGCACTTAGTTGTGACAACAGATAAGGTTTGGGGTTTTGCTTACTATTGATTTCTAGCTTTTAGGGAGTGCTTTAGTGAGCATCTCTCTGCTGACATGAGGCAAGGATCAGCTTGGCAGATGCTGCCTATGGTTCTCCTCACCTTTCTACAGAGGATGACTGATGCTCTACAAGGGAGGATTGTCATCTCTGGCCCTTTGTCATAATGAGATGAATATAGAATATATTACCTTGCTTCTATCATTAAAAGGAGAATAGGCTGTAAGGGTTTAGTTTATGCTCTGGAAGGAGAACTTCTTTCTCTTTATCTCTCTATGGATTGGTCTTACACATGCTGTATTATTTGTACCCAGAGCTTCAAACACTTCACAGACTGAGGTAGCGCAATTGTCCTAGGGACCTGGATATGGTATCCATGTCCCCAGCTTGGGGAAGAAAAGGCAGCCGTGCTAAGTAAGCTTGAGCTTGTATGCAAGGGAGACATGTACAATGACAGGCTGTAAGCAGCAGGGAGTGAGATTTGTGTGTGTTTGTTAAAAAAGGCTTGCTAATAAGAGCGCCTCCTCCCAGCCAGTCACAGATTCAGAACTAGTAGAATTTACAAGTGCTCTAGGTCTGGTCGAGTTAAAGGAGAGCTTGCAACATCCAGGTACTGGAATATTCCAGTTTATTGAAACAATAACAAAGAGGGTTCTGGACTGCTGAATGCACTAACTATAGGGCATTAATATATAGAGTAAAAGCACTACCTAGAGTGTTCTAATATCTATATATATATGTAGTAAATTGTCTAACTAGAGTGTGTTAATATATAGAGCAAAAGCACTACCTAGAGTGTCCTAATATATATATGTATATAGTAAATTGTCTAACTAGAGTGTATTACTATATATAGTAAAAGCACTAAGTAGAGGGTCCCAATATATGTAGTAACTTCAATAACTGAGGGTATTAGTAAGTATAGCAAATGCACTCATTACAGGGTACTAATATATACTGTAAATGCCCTAACTGCAGGAGGTTCATATATTCAGCTGTGGACCAGCAGTTGTTGGAGCCGATGCAGCAGGTGAACGTACTCGTGCACGGCCTTGGTGTGGGCATCCGGATTGCTGGCCAGGTGCTGGAAGTGGTTGGATGGTTGAGCAACCCGGAAGTCAGAGGGCAAAGTGATCTCCTCAGGAAGCCTCTTGTTGCCTGTGACAAAGTGGTGAAGCTGTTCTGTGTCCAGTGGGCAGCGGAGGTACTTCAGGGTGTCCGTCAGTTGCTGCCGGAAATGGCTCCTGCGCCACCGTGTCAGGCGTATGGTGTTCAGCAAGTTCATCATCAGAGTCTTCAGGGCGTTGCTGGATAAAAACTCCACCCATCAGGATGCTGCTGAGGAGCTGCAGGAATTTGCAGTGCCAACTGGAGGGCCTGTCTGGAAATGTTGCTGAAGAACTTTTCCTCTGCCACGGCGTAAGTCTCAAGCCACGTTGTGCTTGGGACGCCTGCTTCTGCAGGCTGGCTGCCCACAAAGATCTCTGAGTCTCCTTGCCGCACTCCAAAGATCACCTCAACCATGAAGCTTTCCTCGTCTTTGCTGAGGTGAAATTTACAGGAGCGGCGGCAGGGCTGCAACGTTAAACGCCATTGGCAGGACTGCGGCAAAAGCATCCAGGCTATTCTCACGAATCGATAAAACCAGTGGACGGTTTTCTCCACATCTAGATAGGAGCCAGTGCAGAGGGTGTGCAGGAGGCTGGGGTCCTGTTTCCCTTTCAGCTCCTCCTCGGGGTGGTGGAGGAAACATAGCATGTCCTCCCCCAGCCTCTCCCTCTTGCAGGTGCACAGCAGCTCCACACGGACACAGAAGCGCCTCTGGAGCATCCCTTCAGTGTTCAGCTCCAGGTGGAAGGCATGTCCTGGAGGGGGACTCAGGGGTACAAGCATGCGGTACACAGCACCTTGTGCACAGGAACTCCATCCTTCAAAGGCAATGCCCACTCCGATGGCTTGTTGTGGCACCGGGTAGAAGCTGTTGGACAAGACTTGTCCAAAGACGTGTATGAGTTTGTCCATCAGGTCCGTAATGACGGAGCAGCCTTTGTCCAGATCCGCAACAGGCAACTGTATCTGCACCTCTGAATGACTTCCAAGGTTCCTTTTGATGCCGCGGTTGTCATCTTCTTTGTTTGCTTTGCCTTTGTTTTGGCCAATTCCGGCAGCATTGACTTCCTCCGCTTCCTCATCGTTGTTTACTTCTTCCTTTGCATCATCATAGCCTTCTTGTGCTTTGCCTCCGACACTGCTTTTTGCCTTTGCATCAACGTTGCTGCCTTCTTCCTCCTCCACCGAGTTGCTGTTGGACCTCTCCTTCTGGTCACTGTTGTCTGGATCGGGCCTAATTTTCTTGAGTCCAAAGCGCAGCGCCAAGAGGAGGCCGAGGATTGCAGCCATAGCCAAGAACTGCCGTACGAGCGGTGTAGCCCAGGCCTCGCTGCTCTGCTCCAGCTTCATCTGCTCCAGTTCCAGAATGAGCTGAGTCATCTGCTGCTTCAGATGCTCAGCACGCTGCTGCATGCGCTCCAGCGCAGCCTCATCCAGCCCGTCGTCGGCCTGCTGCGGGTACTGGAGGAGGACTTGCACAAGCAAGAAAAGGAACTTAATGGTGAGCATGGTGTTAAGGAGGTGATCAGGGCTTGAGTGGGGATGGGGAGAGGTAGTGGTAGGGGAAGTGGGGACAGGAGCCCCAGGGATCTGATGGCAGGAAAGCAGGGGCCTGGCAGCTGGCAGGCTGCGAGGCCTGTGCCACCGCCCCAGCCGCAGCACCGTGCCCCGCCAAAGGCAGTCCCGCGAGGGACCGGCCTCTGGATGCACGGTAAGAAGCGGCTCCCCGGGTACTTGCGTTTCTGCCGTATCCCGTGTTCAGAGTTCAGCACAGCCTCCTGTCTGCGTGCAAGCACGCCGCTCGCCAAGGCTGCACTGGGGCAGCGCTTCCTGCTGCTTGGGTTGATAGCTGCCCCCATTGTGACACTGGGGCTGTGATGTCACGGGTGCCACAGTGCATCCCAGGCCATCCATGCCCTGCATCTCGACCTCTGCTCTGGGTGTCCAAAAGGCCCTGGGCATTGAAAGGGCTGATACGTGGGAAGAGCATTTGCAGGGCTCAGGGGTCAGTTGTAAGGGAGCCCCCAGGGATTCCCCTGATAAAACAGGCAGAAGCCCCCCCCCCCGCCCACCCCCGACCCTTTTCAATCTGAAATTGGGTGACATGACCCAGGAATGCTCTGTTCCTGGAAATCTTGTGCTGTGAGATGGAACCGGTTCCCTGCTATTCACAGGCGGCCATGAGTTTGAGAGGCTTCAAATACAAATTGCACTTAGTTGTGACAACAGATAAGGTTTGGGGTTTTGCTTACTATTGATTTCTAGCTTTTAGGGAGTGCTTTAGTGAGCATCTCTCTGCTGACATGAGGCAAGGATCAGCTTGGCAGATGCTGCCTATGGTTCTCCTCACCTTTCTACAGAGGATGACTGATGCTCTACAAGGGAGGATTGTCATCTCTGGCCCTTTGTCATAATGAGATGAATATAGAATATATTACCTTGCTTCTATCGTTAAAAGGAGAATAGGCTGTAAGGGTTTAGTTTATGCTCTGGAAGGAGAACCACTTTTGCTTTATCTCTCTATGGATTGGTCTTACCCATGCTGTATTATTTGTACCCAGAGCTTCAAACACTTCACAGACTGAGTTAGCGCAATTGTCCTAGGGACCTTGATATGGTATCCATCTCCCCATCTTGGGGAAGAAAAGGCAGCCATGCAAAGTAAGCTTGAGCTTGTATGCAAGGGAGACATGTACAATGACAGGCTGTAAGCAGCAGGGAGTGAGATTTGTGTATGTTTGTTAAAAATGGCTTGCTAATAAGAGCGCCTCCTCCCAGCCAGTCACAGATTCAGAACTAGTAGAATTTACAAGTGCTCTAGGTCTGGTCGAGTTAAAGGAGAACTTGCAACATCCAGGTACTGGAATATTCCAGTTTATTGAAACAATAACAAAGAGGGTTCTGGACTGCTGAATGCACTAACTATAGGGCATTAATATATAGAGTAAAAGCACTACCTAGAGTGTCCTAATATCTATATATATATAGTAAATTGTCTAACTAGAGTGTGTTAATATATAGAGCAAAAGCACTACCTAGAGTGTCCTAATATATATATGTATAGTAAATTGTCTAACTAGAGTGTGTTACTATATATAGTAAAAGCACTAAGTAGAGGGTCCCAATATATATAGTAACTTCAATAACTGAGGGTATTAGTAAGTATAGCAAATGCACTCATTACAGGGTACTAATATATACTGTAAATGCCCTAACTGCAGGAGGTTCATATATTCAGCTGTGGACCAGCAGTTGTTGGAGCCGATGCAGCAGGTGAACGTACTCGTGCACGGCCTTGGTGTGGGCATCCGGATTGCTGGCCAGGTGCTGGAAGTGGTTGGATGGTTGAGCAACCCGGAAGTCAGAGGGCAAAGTGATCTCCTCAGGAAGCCTCTTGTTGCCTGTGACAAAGTGGTGAAGCTGTTCTGTGTCCAGTGGGCAGCGGAGGTACTTCAGGGTGTCTGTCAGTTGCTGCCGGAAATGGCTCCTGCGCCACCGTGTCAGGCGTATGGTGTTCAGCAAGTTCATCATCAGAGTCTTCAGGGCGTTGCTGGATAAAAACTCCACCCATCAGGATGCTGCTGAGGAGCTGCAGGAATTTGCAGTGCCAACTGGAGGGCCTGTCTGGAAATGTTGCTGAAGAACTTTTCCTCTGCCACGGCGTAAGTCTCAAGCCATGTTGTGCTTGGGACGCCTGCTTCTGCAGGCTGGCTGCCCACAAAGATCTCTGAGTCTCCTTGCCGCACTCCAAAGATCACCTCAACCATGAAGCTTTCCTCGTCTTTGCTGAGGTGAAATTTACAGGAGCGGCGGCAGGGCTGCAACGTTAAACGCCATTGGCAGGACTGCGGCAAAAGCATCCAGGCTATTCTCACGAATCGATAAAACCAGTGGACGGTTTTCTCCACATCTAGATAGGAGCCAGTGCAGAGGGTGTGCAGGAGGCTGGGGTCCTGTTTCCCTTTCAGCTCCTCCTCGGGGTGGTGGAGAAAACATAGCATGTCCTCCCCCAGCCTCTCCCTCCTGCAGGTGCACAGCAGCTCCACACGGACACAGAAGCGCCTCTGGAGCATCCCTTCAGTGTTCAGCTCCAGGTGGAAGGCATGTCCTGGAGGGGGACTCAGGGGTACAAGCATGCGGTACACAGCACCTTGTGCACAGGAACTCCATCCTTCAAAGGCAGTGCCCACACCGATGGCTTGTTGTGGCACCGGGTAGAAGCTGTTGGACAAGACTTGTCCAAAGACGTGTATGAGTTTGTCCATCAGGTCCGTAATGACGGAGCAGCCTTTGTCCAGATCCACAACAGGCAACTGTATCTGCACCTCTGAATGACTTCCAAGGTTCCTTTTGATGCCGCGGTTGTCATCTTCTTTGTTTGCTTTGCCTTTGTTTTGGCCAATTCCGGCAGCATTGACTTCCTCCGCTTCCTCATCGTTGTTTACTTCTTCCTTTGCATCATCATAGCCTTCTTGTGCTTTGCCTCCGACACTGCTTTTTGCCTTTGCATCAACGTTGCTGCCTTCTTCCTCCTCCACCGAGTTGCTGTTGGACCTCTCCTTCTGGTCACTGTTGTCTGGATCGGGCCTAATTTTCTTGAGTCCAAAGCGCAGCGCCAAGAGGAGGCCGAGGATTGCAGCCATAGCCGCAAATTGCCGCACGAGCGGTGTAGCCCAGGCCTCGCTGCTCTGCTCCAGCTTCATCTGCTCCAGTTCCAGAATGAGCTGAGTCATCTGCTGCTTCAGATGCTCAGCACGCTGCTGCATGCGCTCCAGCGCAGCCTCATCCAGCCCGTCGTCGGCCTGCTGCGGGTACTGGAGGAGGACTTGCACAAGCAAGAAGAGGAACTTAATGGTGAGCATGGCGTTAAAGGAGGTGTTCGGGGCTTGAGTGGGGATGGGGAGAGGTAGTGGTAGGGGAAGTGGGGACAGGAGCCCCAGGAAAGCAGGGGCCTGGCAGCTGGCAGGCTGCGAGGCCTGTGCCACCGCCCCAGCCGCAGCACCGTGCCCCGCCAAAGGCAGTCCCGCGAGGGACCGGCCTCTGGATGCACGGTAAGAAGCGGCTCCCCGGGTACTTGCGTTTCTGCCGTATCCCGTGTTCAGAGTTCAGCACAGCCTCCTGTCTGCGTGCAAGCACGCCGCTCGCCAAGGCTGCACTGGGGCAGCGCTTCCTGCTGCTTGGGTTGATAGCTGCCCCCATTGTGACACTGGGGCTGTGATGTCACGGGTGCCACAGTGCAGCCTGGCCAGGCCATCCATGCCCTGCATCTCGACCTCCGCTCTGGGCGTCCAAAAGGCCCTGGGCAATGAAAGGGCTGATACGTGGGAAGAGCATTTGCAGGGCTCAGGGGTCGGTAGTAAGGGAGCCCCCAGGGATTCCCCTGATAAAACAGGCAGAAGCCCTCCCCCCCCCCCGACCCTTTTCAATCTGAAATTGTGTGACCCAGGAATGCTCTGTTCCTGGAAATCTTGTGCTGTGAGATGGAACCGGTTCCCTGCTATTCACAGGCGGCCATGAGTTTGAGAGGCTTCAAATACAAATTGCACTTAGTTGTGACAACAGATAAGGTTTGGGGTTTTGCTTACTATTGATTTCTAGCTTTTAGGGAGTGCTTTAGTGAGCATCTCTCTGCTGACATGAGGCAAGGATCAGCTTGGCAGATGCTGCCTATGGTTCTCCTCACCTTTCTACAGAGGATGACTGATGCTCTACAAGGGAGGATTGTCATCTCTGGCCCTTTGTCATAATGAGATGAATATAGAATATATTACCTTGCTTCTATCATTAAAAGGAGAATAGGCTGTAAGGGTTTAGTTTATGCTCTGGAAGGAGAACTTCTTTCTCTTTATCTCTCTATGGATTGGTCTTACACATGCTGTATTATTTGTACCCAGAGCTTCAAACACTTCACAGACTGAGGTAGCGCAATTGTCCTAGGGACCTGGATATGGTATCCATGTCCCCAGCTTGGGGAAGAAAAGGCAGCCGTGCTAAGTAAGCTTGAGCTTGTATGCAAGGGAGACATGTACAATGACAGGCTGTAAGCAGCAGGGAGTGAGATTTGTGTGTGTTTGTTAAAAAAGGCTTGCTAATAAGAGCGCCTCCTCCCAGCCAGTCACAGATTCAGAACTAGTAGAATTTACAAGTGCTCTAGGTCTGGTCGAGTTAAAGGAGAGCTTGCAACATCCAGGTACTGGAATATTCCAGTTTATTGAAACAATAACAAAGAGGGTTCTGGACTGCTGAATGCACTAACTATAGGGCATTAATATATAGAGTAAAAGCACTACCTAGAGTGTTCTAATATCTATATATATATGTAGTAAATTGTCTAACTAGAGTGTGTTAATATATAGAGCAAAAGCACTACCTAGAGTGTCCTAATATATATATGTATATAGTAAATTGTCTAACTAGAGTGTATTACTATATATAGTAAAAGCACTAAGTAGAGGGTCCCAATATATGTAGTAACTTCAATAACTGAGGGTATTAGTAAGTATAGCAAATGCACTCATTACAGGGTACTAATATATACTGTAAATGCCCTAACTGCAGGAGGTTCATATATTCAGCTGTGGACCAGCAGTTGTTGGAGCCGATGCAGCAGGTGAACGTACTCGTGCACGGCCTTGGTGTGGGCATCCGGATTGCTGGCCAGGTGCTGGAAGTGGTTGGATGGTTGAGCATCCTGGAAGTCAGAGGGCAAAGTGATCTCCTCAGGAAGCCTCTTGTTGCCTGTGACAAAGTGGTGAAGCTGTTCTGTGTCCAGTGGGCAGCGGAGGTACTTCAGGGTGTCCGTCAGTTGCTGCCGGAAATGGCTCCTGCGCCACCGTGTCAGGCGTATGGTGTTCAGCAAGTTCATCATCAGAGTCTTCAGGGCGTTGCTGGATAAAAACTCCACCCATCAGGATGCTGCTGAGGAGCTGCAGGAATTTGCAGTGCCAACTGGAGGGCCTGTCTGGAAATGTTGCTGAAGAACTTTTCCTCTGCCACGACGTAAGTCTCAAGCCACGTTGTGCTTGGGACGCCTGCTTCTGCAGGCTGGCTGCCCACAAAGATCTCTGAGTCTCCTTGCCGCACTCCAAAGATCACCTCAACCATGAAGCTTTCCTCGTCTTTGCTGAGGTGAAATTTACAGGAGCGGCGGCAGGGCTGCAACGTTAAACGCCATTGGCAGGACTGCGGCAAAAGCATCCAGGCTATTCTCACGAATCGATAAAACCAGTGGACGGTTTTCTCCACATCTAGATAGGAGCCAGTGCAGAGGGTGTGCAGGAGGCTGGGGTCCTGTTTCCCTTTCAGCTCCTCCTCGGGGTGGTGGAGGAAACATAGCATGTCCTCCCCCAGCCTCTCCCTCTTGCAGGTGCACAGCAGCTCCACACGGACACAGAAGCGCCTCTGGAGCATCCCTTCAGTGTTCAGCTCCAGGTGGAAGGCATGTCCTGGAGGGGGACTCAGGGGTACAAGCATGCGGTACACAGCACCTTGTGCACAGGAACTCCATCCTTCAAAGGCAATGCCTACTCCGATGGCTTGTTGTGGCACCGGGTAGAAGCTGTTGGACAAGACTTGTCCAAAGACGTGTATGAGTTTGTCCATCAGGTCCGTAATGATGGAGCAGCCTTTGTCCAGATCCGCAACAGGCAACTGTATCTGCACCTCTGAATGACTTCCAAGGTTCCTTTTGATGCCGCGGTTGTCATCTTCTTTGTTTGCTTTGCCTTTGTTTTGGCCAATTCCGGCAGCATTGACTTCCTCCGCTTCCTCATCGTTGTTTACTTCTTCCTTTGCATCATCATAGCCTTCTTGTGCTTCGCCTCCGACACTGCTTTTTGCCTTTGCATCAACGTTGCTGCCTTCTTCCTCCTCCACCGAGTTGCTGTTGGACCTCTCCTTCTGGTCACTGTTGTCTGGATCGGGCCTAATTTTCTTGAGTCCAAAGCGCAGCGCCAAGAGGAGGCCGAGGATTGCAGCCATAGCCAAGAACTGCCGTACGAGCGGTGTAGCCCAGGCCTCGCTGCTCTGCTCCAGCTTCATCTGCTCCAGTTCCAGAATGAGCTGAGTCATCTGCTGCTTCAGATGCTCAGCACGCTGCTGCATGCGCTCCAGCGCAGCCTCTTCCAGCCCGTCGTCGGCCTGCTGCGGGTACTGGAGGAGGACTTGCACAAGCAAGAAAAGGAACTTAATGGTGAGCATGGTGTTAAGGAGGTGATCAGGGCTTGAGTGGGGATGGGGAGTGGTAGTGGTAGTGGTAGGGGAAGTGGGGACAGGAGCCCCAGGGATCTGATGGCAGGAAAGCAGGGGCCTGACAGCTGGCAGGCTGCGAGGCCTGTGCCACCGCCCCAGCCGCAGCACCGTGCCCCCCCAAAGGCAGTCCCGCGAGGGACCGGCCTCTGGATGCACGGTAAGAAGCGGCTCCCCGGGTACTTGCGTTTCTGCCGTATCCTGCGTTCAGAGTTCAGCACAGCCTCCTGTCTGCGTGCAAGCACGCCGCTCGCCAAGGCTGCACTGGGGCAGCGCTTCCTGCTGCTTGGGTTGATAGCTGCCCCCATTGTGACACTGGGGCTGTGATGTCACGGGTGCCACAGTGCATCCTGGCCAGGCCATCCACGCCCTGCATCTCGACCTCTGCTCTGGGTGTCCAAAAGGCCCTGGGCAATGAAAGGGCTGATACGTGGGAAGAGCATTTGCAGGGCTCAGGGGTCAGTTGTAAGGGAGCCCCCAGGGATTCCCCTGATAAAACAGGCAGAAGCCGCCCCCCCCCCCCCCCCCCCCACCCCCCCCAACCCTTTTCAATCTGAAATTGGGTGACATGACCCAGGAATGCTCTGTTCCTGGAAATCTTGTGCTGTGAGATGGAACCGGTTCCCTGCTATTCACAGGCGGCCATGAGTTTGAGAGGCTTCAAATACAAATTGCACTTAGTTGTGACAACAGATAAGGTTTGGGGTTTTGCTTACTATTGATTTCTAGCTTTTAGGGAGTGCTTTAGTGAGCATCTCTCTGCTGACATGAGGCAAGGATCAGCTTGGCAGATGCTGCCTATGGTTCTCCTCACCTTTCTACAGAGGATGACTGATGCTCTACAAGGGAGGATTGTCATCTCTGGCCCTTTGTCATAATGAGATGAATATAGAATATATTACCTTGCTTCTATCATTAAAAGGAGAATAGGCTGTAAGGGTTTAGTTTATGCTCTGGAAGGAGAACCTCTTTCTCTTTATCTCTCTATGGATTGGTCTTACACATGCTGTATTATTTGTACCCAGAGCTTCAAACACTTCACAGACTGAGGTAGCGCAATTGTCCTAGGGACCTGGATATGGTATCCATGTCCCCATCTTGGGGAAGAAAAGGCAGCCGTGCTAAGTAAGCTTGAGCTTGTATGCAAGGGAGACATGTACAATGACAGGCTGTAAGCAGCAGGGAGTGAGATTTGTGTGTGTTTGTTAAAAAAGGCTTGCTAATAAGAGCGCCTCCTCCCAGCCAGTCACAGATTCAGAACTAGTAGAATTTACAAGTGCTCTAGGTCTGGTCGAGTTAAAGGAGAGCTTGCAACATCCAGGTACTGGAATATTCCTGTTTATTGAAACAATAACAAAGAGGGTTCTGGACTGCTGAATGCACTAACTATAGGGCATTAATATATAGAGTAAAAGCACTACCTAGAGTGTTCTAATATCTATATATATATGTAGTAAATTGTCTAACTAGAGTGTGTTAATATATAGAGCAAAAGCACTACCTAGAGTGTCCTAATATATATATGTATATAGTAAATTGTCTAACTAGAGTGTATTACTATATATAGTAAAAGCACTAAGTAGAGGGTCCCAATATATGTAGTAACTTCAATAACTGAGGGTATTAGTAAGTATAGCAAATGCACTCATTACAGGGTACTAATATATACTGTAAATGCCCTAACTGCAGGAGGTTCATATATTCAGCTGTGGACCAGCAGTTGTTGGAGCCGATGCAGCAGGTGAACGTACTCGTGCACGGCCTTGGTGTGGGCATCCGGATTGCTGGCCAGGTGCTGGAAGTGGTTGGATGGTTGAGCAACCCGGAAGTCAGAGGGCAAAGTGATCTCCTCAGGAAGCCTCTTGTTGCCTGTGACAAAGTGGTGAAGCTGTTCTGTGTCCAGTGGGCAGCGGAGGTACTTCAGGGTGTCCGTCAGTTGCTGCCGGAAATGGCTCCTGCGCCACCGTGTCAGGCGTATGGTGTTCAGCAAGTTCATCATCAGAGTCTTCAGGGCGTTGCTGGATAAAAACTCCACCCATCAGGATGCTGCTGAGGAGCTGCAGGAATTTGCAGTGCCAACTGGAGGGCCTGTCTGGAAATGTTGCTGAAGAACTTTTCCTCTGCCACGGCGTAAGTCTCAAGCCACGTTGTGCTTGGGACGCCTGCTTCTGCAGGCTGGCTGCCCACAAAGATCTCTGAGTCTCCTTGCCGCACTCCAAAGATCACCTCAACCATGAAGCTTTCCTCGTCTTTGCTGAGGTGAAATTTACAGGAGCGGCGGCAGGGCTGCAACGTTAAACGCCATTGGCAGGACTGCGGCAAAAGCATCCAGGCTATTCTCACGAATCGATAAAACCAGTGGACGGTTTTCTCCACATCTAGATAGGAGCCAGTGCAGAGGGTGTGCAGGAGGCTGGGGTCCTGTTTCCCTTTCAGCTCCTCCTCGGGGTGGTGGAGGAAACATAGCATGTCCTCCCCCAGCCTCTCCCTCTTGCAGGTGCACAGCAGCTCCACACGGACACAGAAGCGCCTCTGGAGCATCCCTTCAGTGTTCAGCTCCAGGTGGAAGGCATGTCCTGGAGGGGGACTCAGGGGTACAAGCATGCGGTACACAGCACCTTGTGCACAGGAACTCCATCCTTCAAAGGCAATGCCCACTCCGATGGCTTGTTGTGGCACCGGGTAGAAGCTGTTGGACAAGACTTGTCCAAAGACGTGTATGAGTTTGTCCATCAGGTCCGTAATGATGGAGCAGCCTTTGTCCAGATCCGCAACAGGCAACTGTATCTGCACCTCTGAATGACTTCCAAGGTTCCTTTTGATGCCGCGGTTGTCATCTTCTTTGTTTGCTTTGCCTTTGTTTTGGCCAATTCCGGCAGCATTGACTTCCTCCGCTTCCTCATCGTTGTTTACTTCTTCCTTTGCATCATCATAGCCTTCTTGTGCTTCGCCTCCGACACTGCTTTTTGCCTTTGCATCAACGTTGCTGCCTTCTTCCTCCTCCACCGAGTTGCTGTTGGACCTCTCCTTCTGGTCACTGTTGTCTGGATCGGGCCTAATTTTCTTGAGTCCAAAGCGCAGCGCCAAGAGGAGGCCGAGGATTGCAGCCATAGCCAAGAACTGCCGTACGAGCGGTGTAGCCCAGGCCTCGCTGCTCTGCTCCAGCTTCATCTGCTCCAGTTCCAGAATGAGCTGAGTCATCTGCTGCTTCAGATGCTCAGCACGCTGCTGCATGCGCTCCAGCGCAGCCTCATCCAGCCCGTCGTCGGCCTGCTGCGGGTACTGGAGGAGGACTTGCACAAGCAAGAAAAGGAACTTAATGGTGAGCATGGTGTTAAGGAGGTGATCAGGGCTTGAGTGGGGATGGGGAGAGGTAGTGGTAGGGGAAGTGGGGACAGGAGCCCCAGGGATCTGATGGCAGGAAAGCAGGGGCCTGGCAGCTGGCAGGCTGCGAGGCCTGTGCCACCGCCCCAGCCGCAGCACCGTGCCCCGCCAAAGGCAGTCCCGCGAGGGACCAGCCTCTGGATGCACGGTAAGAAGCGGCTCCCCGGGTACTTGCGTTTCTGCCGTATCCCGTGTTCAGAGTTCAGCACAGCCTCCTGTCTGCGTGCAAGCACGCCGCTCGCCAAGGCTGCACTGGGGCAGCGCTTCCTGCTGCTTGGGTTGATAGCTGCCCCCATTGTGACACTGGGGCTGTGATGTCACGGGTGCCACAGTGCATCCCAGGCCAGCCATGCCCTGCATCTCGACCTCTGCTCTGGGTGTCCAAAAGGCCCTGGGCATTGAAAGGGCTGATACGTGGGAAGAGCATTTGCAGGGCTCAGGGGTCAGTTGTAAGGGAGCCCCCAGGGATTCCCCTGATAAAACAGGCAGAAGCCCCCCCCCCCCGCCCACCCCCGACCCTTTTCAATCTGAAATTGGGTGACATGACCCAGGAATGCTCTGTTCCTGGAAATCTTGTGCTGTGAGATGGAACCGGTTCCCTGCTATTCACAGGCGGCCATGAGTTTGAGAGGCTTCAAATACAAATTGCACTTAGTTGTGACAACAGATAAGGTTTGGGGTTTTGCTTACTATTGATTTCTAGCTTTTAGGGAGTGCTTTAGTGAGCATCTCTCTGCTGACATGAGGCAAGGATCAGCTTGGCAGATGCTGCCTATGGTTCTCCTCACCTTTCTACAGAGGATGACTGATGCTCTACAAGGGAGGATTGTCATCTCTGGCCCTTTGTCATAATGAGATGAATATAGAATATATTACCTTGCTTCTATCGTTAAAAGGAGAATAGGCTGTAAGGGTTTAGTTTATGCTCTGGAAGGAGAACCACTTTTGCTTTATCTCTCTATGGATTGGTCTTACCCATGCTGTATTATTTGTACCCAGAGCTTCAAACACTTCACAGACTGAGTTAGCGCAATTGTCCTAGGGACCTTGATATGGTATCCATCTCCCCATCTTGGGGAAGAAAAGGCAGCCATGCAAAGTAAGCTTGAGCTTGTATGCAAGGGAGACATGTACAATGACAGGCTGTAAGCAGCAGGGAGTGAGATTTGTGTATGTTTGTTAAAAATGGCTTGCTAATAAGAGCGCCTCCTCCCAGCCAGTCACAGATTCAGAACTAGTAGAATTTACAAGTGCTCTAGGTCTGGTCGAGCTAAAGGAGAACTTGCAACATCCAGGTACTGGAATATTCCAGTTTATTGAAACAATAACAAAGAGGGTTCTGGACTGCTGAATGCACTAACTATAGGGCATTAATATATAGAGTAAAAGCACTACCTAGAGTGTCCTAATATCTATATATATATAGTAAATTGTCTAACTCGAGTGTGTTAATATATAGAGCAAAAGCACTACCTAGAGTGTCCTAATATATATATGTATAGTAAATTGTCTAACTAGAGTGTGTTACTATATATAGTAAAAGCACTAAGTAGAGGGTCCCAATATATATAGTAACTTCAATAACTGAGGGTATTAGTAAGTATAGCAAATGCACTCATTACAGGGTACTAATATATACTGTAAATGCCCTAACTGCAGGAGGTTCATATATTCAGCTGTGGACCAGCAGTTGTTGGAGCCGATGCAGCAGGTGAACGTACTCGTGCACGGCCTTGGTGTGGGCATCCGGATTGCTGGCCAGGTGCTGGAAGTGGTTGGATGGTTGAGCAACCCGGAAGTCAGAGGGCAAAGTGATCTCCTCAGGAAGCCTCTTGTTGCCTGTGACAAAGTGGTGAAGCTGTTCTGTGTCCAGTGGGCAGCGGAGGTACTTCAGGGTGTCCGTCAGTTGCTGCCGGAAATGGCTCCTGCGCCACCGTGTCAGGCGTATGGTGTTCAGCAAGTTCATCATCAGAGTCTTCAGGGCGTTGCTGGATAAAAACTCCACCCATCAGGATGCTGCTGAGGAGCTGCAGGAATTTGCAGTGCCAGCTGGAGGGCCTGTCTGGAAATGTTGCTGAAGAACTTTTCCTCTGCCACGGCGTAAGTCTCAAGCCACGTTGTGCTTGGGACGCCTGCTTCTGCAGGCTGGCTGCCCACAAAGATCTCTGAGTCTCCTTGCCGCACTCCAAAGATCACCTCAACCATGAAGCTTTCCTCGTCTTTGCTGAGGTGAAATTTACAGGAGCGGCGGCAGGGCTGCAACGTTAAACGCCATTGGCAGGACTGCGGCAAAAGCATCCAGGCTATTCTCACGAATCGATAAAACCAGTGGACGGTTTTCTCCACATCTAGATAGGAGCCAGTGCAGAGGGTGTGCAGGAGGCTGGGGTCCTGTTTCCCTTTCAGCTCCTCCTCGGGGTGGTGGAGAAAACATAGCATGTCCTCCCCCAGCCTCTCCCTCGTGCAGGTGCACAGCAGCTCCACACGGACACAGAAGCGCCTCTGGAGCATCCCTTCAGTGTTCAGCTCCAGGTGGAAGGCATGTCCTGGAGGGGGACTCAGGGGTACAAGCATGCGGTACACAGCACCTTGTGCACAGGAACTCCATCCTTCAAAGGCAGTGCCCACACCGATGGCTTGTTGTGGCACCGGGTAGAAGCTGTTGGACAAGACTTGTCCAAAGACGTGTATGAGTTTGTCCATCAGGTCCGTAATGACGGAGCAGCCTTTGTCCAGATCCACAACAGGCAACTGTATCTGCACCTCTGAATGACTTCCAAGGTTCCTTTTGATGCCGCGGTTGTCATCTTCTTTGTTTGCTTTGCCTTTGTTTTGGCCAATTCCGGCAGCATTGACTTCCTCCGCTTCCTCATCGTTGTTTACTTCTTCCTTTGCATCATCATAGCCTTCTTGTGCTTTGCCTCCGACACTGCTTTTTGCCTTTGCATCAACGTTGCTGCCTTCTTCCTCCTCCACCGAGTTGCTGTTGGACCTCTCCTTCTGGTCACTGTTGTCTGGATCGGGCCTAATTTTCTTGAGTCCAAAGCGCAGCGCCAAGAGGAGGCCGAGGATTGCAGCCATAGCCGCAAATTGCCGCACGAGCGGTGTAGCCCAGGCCTCGCTGCTCTGCTCCAGCTTCATCTGCTCCAGTTCCAGAATGAGCTGAGTCATCTGCTGCTTCAGATGCTCAGCACGCTGCTGCATGCGCTCCAGCGCAGCCTCATCCAGCCCGTCGTCGGCCTGCTGCGGGTACTGGAGGAGGACTTGCACAAGCAAGAAGAGGAACTTAATGGTGAGCATGGCGTTAAAGGAGGTGTTCGGGGCTTGAGTGGGGATGGGGAGAGGTAGTGGTAGGGGAAGTGGGGACAGGAGCCCCAGGAAAGCAGGGGCCTGGCAGCTGGCAGGCTGCGAGGCCTGTGCCACCGCCCCAGCCGCAGCACCGTGCCCCGCCAAAGGCAGTCCCGCGAGGGACCGGCCTCTGGATGCACGGTAAGAAGCGGCTCCCCGGGTACTTGCGTTTCTGCCGTATCCCGCGTTCAGAGTTCAGCACAGCCTCCTGTCTGCGTGCAAGCACGCCGCTCGCCAAGGCTGCACTGGGGCAGCGCTTCCTGCTGCTTGGGTTGATAGCTGCCCCCATTGTGACACTGGGGCTGTGATGTCACGGGTGCCACAGTGCAGCCTGGCCAGGCCATCCATGCCCTGCATCTCGACCTCCGCTCTGGACGTCCAAAAGGCCCTGGGCAATGAAAGGGCTGATACGCGGGAAGAGCATTTGCAGGGCTCAGGGGTCGGTCGTAAGGGAGCCCCCAGGGATTCCCCTGATAAAACAGGCAGAAGCCCTCCCCCCCCCCCGACCCTTTTCAATCTGAAATTGTGTGACCCAGGAATGCTCTGTTCCTGGAAATCTTGTGCTGTGAGATGGAACCGGTTCCCTGCTATTCACAGGCGGCCATGAGTTTGAGAGGCTTCAAATACAAATTGCACTTAGTTGTGACAACAGATAAGGTTTGGGGTTTTGCTTACTATTGATTTCTAGCTTTTAGGGAGTGCTTTAGTGAGCATCTCTCTGCTGACATGAGGCAAGGATCAGCTTGGCAGATGCTGCCTATGGTTCTCCTCACCTTTCTACAGAGGATGACTGATGCTCTACAAGGGAGGATTGTCATCTCTGGCCCTTTGTCATAATGAGATGAATATAGAATATATTACCTTGCTTCTATCATTAAAAGGAGAATAGGCTGTAAGGGTTTAGTTTATGCTCTGGAAGGAGAACTTCTTTCTCTTTATCTCTCTATGGATTGGTCTTACACATGCTGTATTATTTGTACCCAGAGCTTCAAACACTTCACAGACTGAGGTAGCGCAATTGTCCTAGGGACCTGGATATGGTATCCATGTCCCCAGCTTGGGGAAGAAAAGGCAGCCGTGCTAAGTAAGCTTGAGCTTGTATGCAAGGGAGACATGTACAATGACAGGCTGTAAGCAGCAGGGAGTGAGATTTGTGTGTGTTTGTTAAAAAAGGCTTGCTAATAAGAGCGCCTCCTCCCAGCCAGTCACAGATTCAGAACTAGTAGAATTTACAAGTGCTCTAGGTCTGGTCGAGTTAAAGGAGAGCTTGCAACATCCAGGTACTGGAATATTCCAGTTTATTGAAACAATAACAAAGAGGGTTCTGGACTGCTGAATGCACTAACTATAGGGCATTAATATATAGAGTAAAAGCACTACCTAGAGTGTTCTAATATCTATATATATATGTAGTAAATTGTCTAACTCGAGTGTGTTAATATATAGAGCAAAAGCACTACCTAGAGTGTCCTAATATATATATGTATATAGTAAATTGTCTAACTAGAGTGTATTACTATATATAGTAAAAGCACTAAGTAGAGGGTCCCAATATATGTAGTAACTTCAATAACTGAGGGTATTAGTAAGTATAGCAAATGCACTCATTACAGGGTACTAATATATACTGTAAATGCCCTAACTGCAGGAGGTTCATATATTCAGCTGTGGACCAGCAGTTGTTGGAGCCGATGCAGCAGGTGAACGTACTCGTGCACGGCCTTGGTGTGGGCATCCGGATTGCTGGCCAGGTGCTGGAAGTGGTTGGATGGTTGAGCAACCCGGAAGTCAGAGGGCAAAGTGATCTCCTCAGGAAGCCTCTTGTTGCCTGTGACAAAGTGGTGAAGCTGTTCTGTGTCCAGTGGGCAGCGGAGGTACTTCAGGGTGTCCGTCAGTTGCTGCCGGAAATGGCTCCTGCGCCACCGTGTCAGGCGTATGGTGTTCAGCAAGTTCATCATCAGAGTCTTCAGGGCGTTGCTGGATAAAAACTCCACCCATCAGGATGCTGCTGAGGAGCTGCAGGAATTTGCAGTGCCAACTGGAGGGCCTGTCTGGAAATGTTGCTGAAGAACTTTTCCTCTGCCACGGCGTAAGTCTCAAGCCACGTTGTGCTTGGGACGCCTGCTTCTGCAGGCTGGCTGCCCACAAAGATCTCTGAGTCTCCTTGCCGCACTCCAAAGATCACCTCAACCATGAAGCTTTCCTCGTCTTTGCTGAGGTGAAATTTACAGGAGCGGCGGCAGGGCTGCAACGTTAAACGCCATTGGCAGGACTGCGGCAAAAGCATCCAGGCTATTCTCACGAATCGATAAAACCAGTGGACGGTTTTCTCCACATCTAGATAGGAGCCAGTGCAGAGGGTGTGCAGGAGGCTGGGGTCCTGTTTCCCTTTCAGCTCCTCCTCGGGGTGGTGGAGGAAACATAGCATGTCCTCCCCCAGCCTCTCCCTCTTGCAGGTGCACAGCAGCTCCACACGGACCCAGAAGCGCCTCTGGAGCATCCCTTCAGTGTTCAGCTCCAGGTGGAAGGCATGTCCTGGAGGGGGACTCAGGGGTACAAGCATGCGGTACACAGCACCTTGTGCACAGGAACTCCATCCTTCAAAGGCAATGCCTACTCCGATGGCTTGTTGTGGCACCGGGTAGAAGCTGTTGGACAAGACTTGTCCAAAGACGTGTATGAGTTTGTCCATCAGGTCCGTAATGATGGAGCAGCCTTTGTCCAGATCCGCAACAGGCAACTGTATCTGCACCTCTGAATGACTTCCAAGGTTCCTTTTGACGCCGCGGTTGTCATCTTCTTTGTTTGCTTTGCCTTTGTTTTGGCCAATTCCGGCAGCATTGACTTCCTCCGCTTCCTCATCGTTGTTTACTTCTTCCTTTGCATCATCATAGCCTTCTTGTGCTTCGCCTCCGACACTGCTTTTTGCCTTTGCATCAACGTTGCTGCCTTCTTCCTCCTCCACCGAGTTGCTGTTGGACCTCTCCTTCTGGTCACTGTTGTCTGGATGGGGCCTAATTTTCTTGAGTCCAAAGCGCAGCGCCAAGAGGAGGCCGAGGATTGCAGCCATAGCCAAGAACTGCCGTACGAGCGGTGTAGCCCAGGCCTCGCTGCTCTGCTCCAGCTTCATCTGCTCCAGTTCCAGAATGAGCTGAGTCATCTGCTGCTTCAGATGCTCAGCACGCTGCTGCATGCGCTCCAGCGCAGCCTCATCCAGCCCGTCGTCGGCCTGCTGCGGGTACTGGAGGAGGACTTGCACAAGCAAGAAAAGGAACTTAATGGTGAGCATGGTGTTAAGGAGGTGATCAGGGCTTGAGTGGGGATGGGGAGAGGTAGTGGTAGGGGAAGTGGGGACAGGAGCCCCAGGGATCTGATGGCAGGAAAGCAGGGGCCTGGCAGCTGGCAGGCTGCGAGGCCTGTGCCACCGCCCCAGCCGCAGCACCGTGCCCCGCCAAAGGCAGTCCCGCGAGGGACCAGCCTCTGGATGCACGGTAAGAAGCGGCTCCCCGGGTACTTGCGTTTCTGCCGTATCCCGTGTTCAGAGTTCAGCACAGCCTCCTGTCTGCGTGCAAGCACGCCGCTCGCCAAGGCTGCACTGGGGCAGCGCTTCCTGCTGCTTGGGTTGATAGCTGCCCCCATTGTGACACTGGGGCTGTGATGTCACGGGTGCCACAGTGCATCCCAGGCCAGCCATGCCCTGCATCTCGACCTCTGCTCTGGGTGTCCAAAAGGCCCTGGGCATTGAAAGGGCTGATACGTGGGAAGAGCATTTGCAGGGCTCAGGGGTCAGTTGTAAGGGAGCCCCCAGGGATTCCCCTGATAAAACAGGCAGAAGCCCCCCCCCCCCGCCCACCCCCGACCCTTTTCAATCTGAAATTGGGTGACATGACCCAGGAATGCTCTGTTCCTGGAAATCTTGTGCTGTGAGATGGAACCGGTTCCCTGCTATTCACAGGCGGCCATGAGTTTGAGAGGCTTCAAATACAAATTGCACTTAGTTGTGACAACAGATAAGGTTTGGGGTTTTGCTTACTATTGATTTCTAGCTTTTAGGGAGTGCTTTAGTGAGCATCTCTCTGCTGACATGAGGCAAGGATCAGCTTGGCAGATGCTGCCTATGGTTCTCCTCACCTTTCTACAGAGGATGACTGATGCTCTACAAGGGAGGATTGTCATCTCTGGCCCTTTGTCATAATGAGATGAATATAGAATATATTACCTTGCTTCTATCGTTAAAAGGAGAATAGGCTGTAAGGGTTTAGTTTATGCTCTGGAAGGAGAACCACTTTTGCTTTATCTCTCTATGGATTGGTCTTACCCATGCTGTATTATTTGTACCCAGAGCTTCAAACACTTCACAGACTGAGTTAGCGCAATTGTCCTAGGGACCTTGATATGGTATCCATCTCCCCATCTTGGGGAAGAAAAGGCAGCCATGCAAAGTAAGCTTGAGCTTGTATGCAAGGGAGACATGTACAATGACAGGCTGTAAGCAGCAGGGAGTGAGATTTGTGTATGTTTGTTAAAAATGGCTTGCTAATAAGAGCGCCTCCTCCCAGCCAGTCACAGATTCAGAACTAGTAGAATTTACAAGTGCTCTAGGTCTGGTCGAGCTAAAGGAGAACTTGCAACATCCAGGTACTGGAATATTCCAGTTTATTGAAACAATAACAAAGAGGGTTCTGGACTGCTGAATGCACTAACTATAGGGCATTAATATATAGAGTAAAAGCACTACCTAGAGTGTCCTAATATCTATATATATATAGTAAATTGTCTAACTCGAGTGTGTTAATATATAGAGCAAAAGCACTACCTAGAGTGTCCTAATATATATATGTATAGTAAATTGTCTAACTAGAGTGTGTTACTATATATAGTAAAAGCACTAAGTAGAGGGTCCCAATATATATAGTAACTTCAATAACTGAGGGTATTAGTAAGTATAGCAAATGCACTCATTACAGGGTACTAATATATACTGTAAATGCCCTAACTGCAGGAGGTTCATATATTCAGCTGTGGACCAGCAGTTGTTGGAGCCGATGCAGCAGGTGAACGTACTCGTGCACGGCCTTGGTGTGGGCATCCGGATTGCTGGCCAGGTGCTGGAAGTGGTTGGATGGTTGAGCAACCCGGAAGTCAGAGGGCAAAGTGATCTCCTCAGGAAGCCTCTTGTTGCCTGTGACAAAGTGGTGAAGCTGTTCTGTGTCCAGTGGGCAGCGGAGGTACTTCAGGGTGTCCGTCAGTTGCTGCCGGAAATGGCTCCTGCGCCACCGTGTCAGGCGTATGGTGTTCAGCAAGTTCATCATCAGAGTCTTCAGGGCGTTGCTGGATAAAAACTCCACCCATCAGGATGCTGCTGAGGAGCTGCAGGAATTTGCAGTGCCAGCTGGAGGGCCTGTCTGGAAATGTTGCTGAAGAACTTTTCCTCTGCCACGGCGTAAGTCTCAAGCCATGTTGTGCTTGGGACGCCTGCTTCTGCAGGCTGGCTGCCCACAAAGATCTCTGAGTCTCCTTGCCGCACTCCAAAGATCACCTCAACCATGAAGCTTTCCTCGTCTTTGCTGAGGTGAAATTTACAGGAGCGGCGGCAGGGCTGCAACGTTAAACGCCATTGGCAGGACTGCGGCAAAAGCATCCAGGCTATTCTCACGAATCGATAAAACCAGTGGACGGTTTTCTCCACATCTAGATAGGAGCCAGTGCAGAGGGTGTGCAGGAGGCTGGGGTCCTGTTTCCCTTTCAGCTCCTCCTCGGGGTGGTGGAGAAAACATAGCATGTCCTCCCCCAGCCTCTCCCTCCTGCAGGTGCACAGCAGCTCCACACGGACACAGAAGCGCCTCTGGAGCATCCCTTCAGTGTTCAGCTCCAGGTGGAAGGCATGTCCTGGAGGGGGACTCAGGGGTACAAGCATGCGGTACACAGCACCTTGTGCACAGGAACTCCATCCTTCAAAGGCAGTGCCCACACCGATGGCTTGTTGTGGCACCGGGTAGAAGCTGTTGGACAAGACTTGTCCAAAGACGTGTATGAGTTTGTCCATCAGGTCCGTAATGACGGAGCAGCCTTTGTCCAGATCCACAACAGGCAACTGTATCTGCACCTCTGAATGACTTCCAAGGTTCCTTTTGATGCCGCGGTTGTCATCTTCTTTGTTTGCTTTGCCTTTGTTTTGGCCAATTCCGGCAGCATTGACTTCCTCCGCTTCCTCATCGTTGTTTACTTCTTCCTTTGCATCATCATAGCCTTCTTGTGCTTTGCCTCCGACACTGCTTTTTGCCTTTGCATCAACGTTGCTGCCTTCTTCCTCCTCCACCGAGTTGCTGTTGGACCTCTCCTTCTGGTCACTGTTGTCTGGATCGGGCCTAATTTTCTTGAGTCCAAAGCGCAGCGCCAAGAGGAGGCCGAGGATTGCAGCCATAGCCGCAAATTGCCGCACGAGCGGTGTAGCCCAGGCCTCGCTGCTCTGCTCCAGCTTCATCTGCTCCAGTTCCAGAATGAGCTGAGTCATCTGCTGCTTCAGATGCTCAGCACGCTGCTGCATGCGCTCCAGCGCAGCCTCATCCAGCCCGTCGTCGGCCTGCTGCGGGTACTGGAGGAGGACTTGCACAAGCAAGAAGAGGAACTTAATGGTGAGCATGGCGTTAAAGGAGGTGTTCGGGGCTTGAGTGGGGATGGGGAGAGGTAGTGGTAGGGGAAGTGGGGACAGGAGCCCCAGGAAAGCAGGGGCCTGGCAGCTGGCAGGCTGCGAGGCCTGTGCCACCGCCCCAGCCGCAGCACCGTGCCCCGCCAAAGGCAGTCCCGCGAGGGACCGGCCTCTGGATGCACGGTAAGAAGCGGCTCCCCGGGTACTTGCGTTTCTGCCGTATCCCGCGTTCAGAGTTCAGCACAGCCTCCTGTCTGCGTGCAAGCACGCCGCTCGCCAAGGCTGCACTGGGGCAGCGCTTCCTGCTGCTTGGGTTGATAGCTGCCCCCATTGTGACACTGGGGCTGTGATGTCACGGGTGCCACAGTGCAGCCTGGCCAGGCCATCCATGCCCTGCATCTCGACCTCCGCTCTGGACGTCCAAAAGGCCCTGGGCAATGAAAGGGCTGATACGCGGGAAGAGCATTTGCAGGGCTCAGGGGTCGGTCGTAAGGGAGCCCCCAGGGATTCCCCTGATAAAACAGGCAGAAGCCCTCCCCCCCCCCCGACCCTTTTCAATCTGAAATTGTGTGACCCAGGAATGCTCTGTTCCTGGAAATCTTGTGCTGTGAGATGGAACCGGTTCCCTGCTATTCACAGGCGGCCATGAGTTTGAGAGGCTTCAAATACAAATTGCACTTAGTTGTGACAACAGATAAGGTTTGGGGTTTTGCTTACTATTGATTTCTAGCTTTTAGGGAGTGCTTTAGTGAGCATCTCTCTGCTGACATGAGGCAAGGATCAGCTTGGCAGATGCTGCCTATGGTTCTCCTCACCTTTCTACAGAGGATGACTGATGCTCTACAAGGGAGGATTGTCATCTCTGGCCCTTTGTCATAATGAGATGAATATAGAATATATTACCTTGCTTCTATCATTAAAAGGAGAATAGGCTGTAAGGGTTTAGTTTATGCTCTGGAAGGAGAACTTCTTTCTCTTTATCTCTCTATGGATTGGTCTTACACATGCTGTATTATTTGTACCCAGAGCTTCAAACACTTCACAGACTGAGGTAGCGCAATTGTCCTAGGGACCTGGATATGGTATCCATGTCCCCAGCTTGGGGAAGAAAAGGCAGCCGTGCTAAGTAAGCTTGAGCTTGTATGCAAGGGAGACATGTACAATGACAGGCTGTAAGCAGCAGGGAGTGAGATTTGTGTGTGTTTGTTAAAAAAGGCTTGCTAATAAGAGCGCCTCCTCCCAGCCAGTCACAGATTCAGAACTAGTAGAATTTACAAGTGCTCTAGGTCTGGTCGAGTTAAAGGAGAGCTTGCAACATCCAGGTACTGGAATATTCCAGTTTATTGAAACAATAACAAAGAGGGTTCTGGACTGCTGAATGCACTAACTATAGGGCATTAATATATAGAGTAAAAGCACTACCTAGAGTGTTCTAATATCTATATATATATGTAGTAAATTGTCTAACTCGAGTGTGTTAATATATAGAGCAAAAGCACTACCTAGAGTGTCCTAATATATATATGTATATAGTAAATTGTCTAACTAGAGTGTATTACTATAAATAGTAAAAGCACTAAGTAGAGGGTCCCAATATATGTAGTAACTTCAATAACTGAGGGTATTAGTAAGTATAGCAAATGCACTCATTACAGGGTACTAATATATACTGTAAATGCCCTAACTGCAGGAGGTTCATATATTCAGCTGTGGACCAGCAGTTGTTGGAGCCGATGCAGCAGGTGAACGTACTCGTGCACGGCCTTGGTGTGGGCATCCGGATTGCTGGCCAGGTGCTGGAAGTGGTTGGATGGTTGAGCAACCCGGAAGTCAGAGGGCAAAGTGATCTCCTCAGGAAGCCTCTTGTTGCCTGTGACAAAGTGGTGAAGCTGTTCTGTGTCCAGTGGGCAGCGGAGGTACTTCAGGGTGTCCGTCAGTTGCTGCCGGAAATGGCTCCTGCGCCACCGTGTCAGGCGTATGGTGTTCAGCAAGTTCATCATCAGAGTCTTCAGGGCGTTGCTGGATAAAAACTCCACCCATCAGGATGCTGCTGAGGAGCTGCAGGAATTTGCAGTGCCAACTGGAGGGCCTGTCTGGAAATGTTGCTGAAGAACTTTTCCTCTGCCACGGCGTAAGTCTCAAGCCACGTTGTGCTTGGGACGCCTGCTTCTGCAGGCTGGCTGCCCACAAAGATCTCTGAGTCTCCTTGCCGCACTCCAAAGATCACCTCAACCATGAAGCTTTCCTCGTCTTTGCTGAGGTGAAATTTACAGGAGCGGCGGCAGGGCTGCAACGTTAAACGCCATTGGCAGGACTGCGGCAAAAGCATCCAGGCTATTCTCACGAATCGATAAAACCAGTGGACGGTTTTCTCCACATCTAGATAGGAGCCAGTGCAGAGGGTGTGCAGGAGGCTGGGGTCCTGTTTCCCTTTCAGCTCCTCCTCGGGGTGGTGGAGGAAACATAGCATGTCCTCCCCCAGCCTCTCCCTCTTGCAGGTGCACAGCAGCTCCACACGGACCCAGAAGCGCCTCTGGAGCATCCCTTCAGTGTTCAGCTCCAGGTGGAAGGCATGTCCTGGAGGGGGACTCAGGGGTACAAGCATGCGGTACACAGCACCTTGTGCACAGGAACTCCATCCTTCAAAGGCAATGCCTACTCCGATGGCTTGTTGTGGCACCGGGTAGAAGCTGTTGGACAAGACTTGTCCAAAGACGTGTATGAGTTTGTCCATCAGGTCCGTAATGATGGAGCAGCCTTTGTCCAGATCCGCAACAGGCAACTGTATCTGCACCTCTGAATGACTTCCAAGGTTCCTTTTGACGCCGCGGTTGTCATCTTCTTTGTTTGCTTTGCCTTTGTTTTGGCCAATTCCGGCAGCATTGACTTCCTCCGCTTCCTCATCGTTGTTTACTTCTTCCTTTGCATCATCATAGCCTTCTTGTGCTTCGCCTCCGACACTGCTTTTTGCCTTTGCATCAACGTTGCTGCCTTCTTCCTCCTCCACCGAGTTGCTGTTGGACCTCTCCTTCTGGTCACTGTTGTCTGGATGGGGCCTAATTTTCTTGAGTCCAAAGCGCAGCGCCAAGAGGAGGCCGAGGATTGCAGCCATAGCCAAGAACTGCCGTACGAGCGGTGTAGCCCAGGCCTCGCTGCTCTGCTCCAGCTTCATCTGCTCCAGTTCCAGAATGAGCTGAGTCATCTGCTGCTTCAGATGCTCAGCGCGCTGCTGCATGCGCTCCAGCGCAGCCTCTTCCAGCCCGTCGTCGGCCTGCTGCGGGTACTGGAGGAGGACTTGCACAAGCAAGAAAAGGAACTTAATGGTAAGCATGGTGTTGAGGAGGTGATCAGGGCTTGAGTGGGGATGGGGAGAGGTAGTGGTAGGGGAAGTGGGGACAGGAGCCCCAGGGATCTGATGGCAGGAAAGCAGGGGCCTGGCAGCTGGCAGGCTGCGAGGCCTGTGCCACCGCCCCAGCCGCAGCACCGTGCCCCGCCAAAGGCAGTCCCGCGAGGGACCGGCCTCTGGATGCACGGTAAGAAGCGGCTCCCCGGGTACTTGCGTTTCTGCCGTATCCCGTGTTCAGAGTTCAGCACAGCCTCCTGTCTGCGTGCAAGCACGCCGCTCGCCAAGGCTGCACTGAGGCAGCGCTTCCTGCTGCTTGAGTTGATAGCTGCCCCCATTGTGACACTGGGTCTGTGATGTCACGGGTGCCACAGTGCAGCCTGGCCAGGCCATCCGTGCCCTGCATCTCGACCTCCGCTCTGGGCGTCCAAATGGCCCCGGGGCAATGAAAGGGCTTATATACGGGAAGAGCATTTGCAGGGCTCAGGGGTCGGTCGTAAGGGAGCCCCCAGGGATTCCCTTGATAAAACAGGCAGAAGCCCCCCCCCCCCCCGACCCTTTTCAATCTGAAATTGGGTGACATGACCCAGGAATGCTCTGTTCCTGGAAATCTTGTGCTGTGAGATGGAACCGGTTCCCTGCTATTCACAGGCGGCCATGAGTTTGAGAGGCTTCAAATACAAATTGCACTTAGTTGTGACAACAGATAAGGTTTGGGGTTTTGCTTACTATTGATTTCTAGCTTTTAGGGAGTGCTTTAGTGAGCATCTCTCTGCTGACATGAGGCAAGGATCAGCTTGGCAGATGCTGCCTATGGTTCTCCTCACCTTTCTACAGAGGATGACTGATGCTCTACAAGGGAGGATTGTCATCTCTGGCCCTTTGTCATCCTGATCTGAATATAGAATATATTACCTTGCTTCTGTCATTAAAAGGAGAATAGGCTGTAAGGGTTTAGTTTATGCTCTGGAAGGAGAACCACTTTCGCTTTATCTCTCTATGGATTGGTCTTACACATGCTATATTATTTGTACCCAGAGCTTCAAACACTTCACAGACTGAGGTAGCGCAATTGTCCTAGGGACCTGGATATGGTATCCATCTCCCCAGCTTGGGGAAGAAAAGGCAGCCATGCAAAGTAAGCTTGAGCTTGTATGCAAGGGAGACATGTACAATGACAGGCTGTAAGCAGCAGGGAGTGAGATTTGTGTGTGTTTGTTAAAAATGGCTTGCTAATAAGAGCGCCTCCTCCCAGCCAGTCACAGATTCAGAACTAGTAGAATTTACAAGTGCTCTAGGTCTGGTCGGGTTAAAGGAGAGCTTGCAACATCCAGGTACTGGAATATTCCAGTTTATTGAAACAATAACAAAGAGGGTTCTGGACTGCTGAATGCACTAACTATAGGGCATTAATATATAGAGTAAAAGCACTACCTAGATTTTCCTAATATCTATATATATATATGTAGTAAATTGTCTAACTAGAGTGTGTTAATATATAGAGCAAAAGCACTACCTAGAGTGTCCTAATATATATATGTATAGTAAATTGTCTAACTAGAGTGTGTTACTATAAATAGTAAAAGCACTAAGTAGAGGGTCCCAATATATGTAGTAACTTCAATAACTGAGGGTATTAGTAAGTATAGCAAATGCACTCATTACAGGGTACTTATATATACTGTAAATGCCCTAACTGCAGGAGGTTCATATATTCAGCTGTGGACCAGGAGTTGTTGGAGCCGATGCAGCAGGTGAACGTACTCGTGCACGGCCTTGGTGTGGGCATCCGGATTGCTGGCCAGGTGCTGGAAGTGGTTGGATGGTTGAGCAACCCGGAAGTCAGAGGGCAAAGTGATCTCCTCAGGAAGCCTCTTGTTGCCTGTGACAAAGTGGTGAAGCTGTTCTGTGTCCAGTGGGCAGCGGAGGTACTTCAGGGTGTCCGTCAGTTGCTGCCGGAAATGGCTCCTGCGCCACCGTGTCAGGCGTATGGTGTTCAGCAAGTTCATCATCAGAGTCTTCAGGGCGTTGCTGGATAAAAACTCCACCCATCAGGATGCTGCTGAGGAGCTGCAGGAATTTGCAGTGCCAACTGGAGGGCCTGTCTGGAAATGTTGCTGAAGAACTTTTCCTCTGCCACGGCGTAAGTCTCAAGCCACGTTGTGCTTGGGACGCCTGCTTCTGCAGGCTGGCTGCCCACAAAGATCTCTGAGTCTCCTTGCCGCACTCCAAAGATCACCTCAACCATGAAGCTTTCCTCGTCTTTGCTGAGGTGAAATTTACAGGAGCGGCGGCAGGGCTGCAACGTTAAACGCCATTGGCAGGACTGCGGCAAAAGCATCCAGGCTATTCTCACGAATCGATAAAACCAGTGGACGGTTTTCTCCACATCTAGATAGGAGCCAGTGCAGAGGGTGTGCAGGAGGCTGGGGTCCTGTTTCCATTTCAGCTCCTCCTCAGGGTGGTGGAGGAAACATAGCATGTCCTCCCCCAGCCTCTCCCTCTTGCAGGTGCACAGCAGCTCCACACGGACACAGAAGCGCCTCTGGAGCATCCCTTCAGTGTCCAGCTCCAGGTGGAAGGCATGTCCTGGAGGGGGACTCAGGGGTACAAGCATGCGGTACACAGCACCTTGTGCACAGGAACTCCATCCTTCAAAGGCAATGCCTACTCCGATGGCTTGTTGTGGCACCGGGTAGAAGCTGTTGGACAAGATTGTCCAAAGACGTGTATGAGTTTGTCCATCAGGTCCGTAAGGATGGAGCAGCCTTTGTCCAGATCCGCAACAGGCAACTGTATCTGCACCTCTGAAAGACTTCCAAGGTTCCTTTTGATGCCGCGGTTGTCATCTTCTTTGTTTGCTTTGCCTTTGTTTTGGCCAATTCCGGCAGCATTGGGTTCCTCCGCTTCCTCATCGTTGTTTACTTCTTCCTTTGCATCATCATAGCCTTCTTGTGCTTCGCCTCCGACACTGCTTTTTGCCTTTGCATCAACGTTGCTGCCTTCTTCCTCCTCCACCGAGTTGCTGTTGGACCTCTCCTTCTGGTCACTGTTATCTGGATCGGGCCTAATTTTCTTGAGTCCAAAGCGCAGCGCCAAGAGGAGGCCGAGGATTGCAGCCATAGCCAAGAACTGCCGCACGAGCGGTGTAGCCCAGGCCTCGCTGCTCTGCTCCAGCTTCATCTGCTCCAGTTCCAGAATGAGCTGAGTCATCTGCTGCTTCAGATGCTCAGCACGCTGCTGCATGCGCTCCAGCGCAGCCTCATCCAGCCCGTCGTCGGCCTGCTGCGGGTACTGGAGGAGGACTTGCACAAGCAAGAAAAGGAACTTAATGGTAAGCATGGTGTTAAGGAGGTGATCAGGGCTTGAGTGGGGATGGGGAGAGGTAGTGGTAGGGGAAGTGGGGACAGGAGCCCCAGGGATCTGATGGCAGGAAAGCAGGGGCCTGGCAGCTGGCAGGCTGCGAGGCCTGTGCCACCGCCCCAGCCGCAGCACCGTGCCCCGCCAAAGGCAGTCCCGCGAGGGACCGGCCTCTGGATGCACGGTAAGAAGCGGCTCCCCGGGTACTTGCGTTTCTGCCGTATCCCGTGTTCAGAGTTCAGCACAGCCTCCTGTCTGCGTGCAAGCACGCCGCTCGCCAAGGCTGCACTGAGGCAGCGCTTCCTGCTGCTTGAGTTGATAGCTGCCCCCATTGTGACACTGGGTCTGTGATGTCACGGGTGCCACAGTGCAGCCTGGCCAGGCCATCCGTGCCCTGCATCTCGACCTCCGCTCTGGGCGTCCAAATGGCCCCGGGGCAATGAAAGGGCTTATATACGGGAAGAGCATTTGCAGGGCTCAGGGGTCGGTCGTAAGGGAGCCCCCAGGGATTCCCTTGATAAAACAGGCAGAAGCCCCCCCCCCCCCGACCCTTTTCAATCTGAAATTGGGTGACATGACCCAGGAATGCTCTGTTCCTGGAAATCTTGTGCTGTGAGATGGAACCGGTTCCCTGCTATTCACAGGCGGCCATGAGTTTGAGAGGCTTCAAATACAAATTGCACTTAGTTGTGACAACAGATAAGGTTTGGGGTTTTGCTTACTATTGATTTCTAGCTTTTAGGGAGTGCTTTAGTGAGCATCTCTCTGCTGACATGAGGCAAGGATCAGCTTGGCAGATGCTGCCTATGGTTCTCCTCACCTTTCTACAGAGGATGACTGATGCTCTACAAGGGAGGATTGTCATCTCTGGCCCTTTGTCATCCTGATCTGAATATAGAATATATTACCTTGCTTCTGTCATTAAAAGGAGAATAGGCTGTAAGGGTTTAGTTTATGCTCTGGAAGGAGAACCACTTTCGCTTTATCTCTCTATGGATTGGTCTTACACATGCTATATTATTTGTACCCAGAGCTTCAAACACTTCACAGACTGAGGTAGCGCAATTGTCCTAGGGACCTGGATATGGTATCCATCTCCCCAGCTTGGGGAAGAAAAGGCAGCCATGCAAAGTAAGCTTGAGCTTGTATGCAAGGGAGACATGTACAATGACAGGCTGTAAGCAGCAGGGAGTGAGATTTGTGTGTGTTTGTTAAAAATGGCTTGCTAATAAGAGCGCCTCCTCCCAGCCAGTCACAGATTCAGAACTAGTAGAATTTACAAGTGCTCTAGGTCTGGTCGGGTTAAAGGAGAGCTTGCAACATCCAGGTACTGGAATATTCCAGTTTATTGAAACAATAACAAAGAGGGTTCTGGACTGCTGAATGCACTAACTATAGGGCATTAATATATAGAGTAAAAGCACTACCTAGATTTTCCTAATATCTATATATATATATGTAGTAAATTGTCTAACTAGAGTGTGTTAATATATAGAGCAAAAGCACTACCTAGAGTGTCCTAATATATATATGTATAGTAAATTGTCTAACTAGAGTGTGTTACTATAAATAGTAAAAGCACTAAGTAGAGGGTCCCAATATATGTAGTAACTTCAATAACTGAGGGTATTAGTAAGTATAGCAAATGCACTCATTACAGGGTACTTATATATACTGTAAATGCCCTAACTGCAGGAGGTTCATATATTCAGCTGTGGACCAGGAGTTGTTGGAGCCGATGCAGCAGGTGAACGTACTCGTGCACGGCCTTGGTGTGGGCATCCGGATTGCTGGCCAGGTGCTGGAAGTGGTTGGATGGTTGAGCAACCCGGAAGTCAGAGGGCAAAGTGATCTCCTCAGGAAGCCTCTTGTTGCCTGTGAAGAAGTGGTGAAGCTGTTCTGTGTCCAGTGGGCAGCGGAGGTACTTCAGGGTGTCCGTCAGTTGCTGCCGGAAATGGCTCCTGCGCCACCGTGTCAGGCGTATGGTGTTCAGCAAGTTCATCATCAGAGTCTTCAGGGCGTTGCTGGATAAAAACTCCACCCATCAGGATGCTGCTGAGGAGCTGCAGGAATTTGCAGTGCCAACTGGAGGGCCTGTCTGGAAATGTTGCTGAAGAACTTTTCCTCTGCCACGGCGTAAGTCTCAAGCCACGTTGTGCTTGGGACGCCTGCTTCTGCAGGCTGGCTGCCCACAAAGATCTCTGAGTCTCCTTGCCGCACTCCAAAGATCACCTCAACCATGAAGCTTTCCTCGTCTTTGCTGAGGTGAAATTTACAGGAGCGGCGGCAGGGCTGCAACGTTAAACGCCATTGGCAGGACTGCGGCAAAAGCATCCAGGCTATTCTCACGAATCGATAAAACCAGTGGACGGTTTTCTCCACATCTAGATAGGAGCCAGTGCAGAGGGTGTGCAGGAGGCTGGGGTCCTGTTTCCATTTCAGCTCCTCCTCAGGGTGGTGGAGGAAACATAGCATGTCCTCCCCCAGCCTCTCCCTCTTGCAGGTGCACAGCAGCTCCACACGGACACAGAAGCGCCTCTGGAGCATCCCTTCAGTGTCCAGCTCCAGGTGGAAGGCATGTCCTGGAGGGGGACTCAGGGGTACAAGCATGCGGTACACAGCACCTTGTGCACAGGAACTCCATCCTTCAAAGGCAATGCCTACTCCGATGGCTTGTTGTGGCACCGGGTAGAAGCTGTTGGACAAGACTTGTCCAAAGACGTGTATGAGTTTGTCCATCAGGTCCGTAAGGATGGAGCAGCCTTTGTCCAGATCCGCAACAGGCAACTGTATCTGCACCTCTGAATGACTTCCAAGGTTCCTTTTGATGCCGCGGTCGTCATCTTCTTTGTTTGCTTTGCCTTTGTTTTGGCCAATTCCGGCAGCATTGACTTCCTCTGCTTCCTCATCGTTGTTTACTTCTTCCTTTGCATCATCATAGCCTTCTTGTGCTTCGCCTCCGACACTGCTTTTTGCCTTTGCATCAACGTTGCTGCCTTCTTCCTCCTCCACCGAGTTGCTGTTGGACCTCTCCTTCTGGTCACTGTTGTCTGGATCGGGCCTAATTTTCTTGAGTCCAAAGCGCAGCGCCAAGAGGAGGCCGAGGATTGCAGCCATAGCCAAGAACTGCCGCACGAGCGGTGTAGCCCAGGCCTCGCTGCTCTGCTCCAGCTTCATCTGCTCCAGTTCCAGAATGAGCTGAGTCATCTGCTGCTTCAGATGCTCAGCACGCTGCTGCATGCGCTCCAGCGCAGCCTCATCCAGCCCGTCGTCGGCCTGCTGCGGGTACTGGAGGAGGACTTGCACAAGCAAGAAAAGGAACTTAATGGTAAGCATGGTGTTGAGGAGGTGATCAGGGCTTGAGTGGGGATGGGGAGAGGTAGTGGTAGGGGAAGTGGGGACAGGAGCCCCAGGGATCTGATGGCAGGAAAGCAGGGGCCTGGCAGCTGGCAGGCTGCGAGGCCTGTGCCACCGCCCCAGCCGCAGCACCGTGCCCCCCCAAAGGCAGTCCCGCGAGGGACCGGCCTCTGGATGCACGGTAAGAAGCGGCTCCCCGGGTACTTGCGTTTCTGCCGTATCCCGTGTTCAGAGTTCAGCACAGCCTCCTGTCTGCGTGCAAGCACGCCGCTCGCCAAGGCTGCACTGGGGCAGCGCTTCCTGCTGCTTGGGTTGATAGCTGCCCCCATTGTGACACTGGGGCTGTGATGTCACGGGTGCCACAGTGCATCCCAGGCCATCCGTGCCCTGCATCTCGACCTCCGCTCTGGGTGTCCAAAAGGCCCGGGGCAATGAAAGGGCTGATACGCGGGAAGAGCATTTGCAGGGCTCAGGGGTCGGTCCTAAGGGAGCCCCCAGGGATTCCCCTGATAAAACAGGCAGAAGCCCCCCCCGCCCCCGACCCTTTTCAATCTGAAATTGGGTGACCCAGGAATGCTCTGTTCCTGGAAATCTTCTGCTGTGAGATGGAACCGGTTCCCTGCTATTCACAGGCGGCCATGAGTTTGAGAGGCTTCAAATACAAATTGCACTTAGTTGTGACAACAGATAAGGTTTGGGGTTTTGCTTACTATTGATTTCTAGCTTTTAGGGAGTGCTTTAGTGAGCATCTCTCTGCTGACATGAGGCAAGGATCAGCTTGGCAGATGCTGCCTATGGTTCTCCTCACCTTTCTACAGAGGATGACTGATGCTCTACAAGGGAGGATTGTCATCTCTGGCACTTTGTCATCATGAGATGAATATAGAATATATTACCTTGCTTCTATCATCAAAAGGAGAATAGGCTGTAAGGGTTTAGTTTATGCTCTGGAAGGAGAACCTCTTTCTCTTTATCTCTCTATGGATTGGTCTTACACATGCTGTATTATTTGTACCCAGAGCTTCAAACACTTCACAGACTGAGGTAGCGCAATTGTCCTAGGGACCTGGATTTGGTATCCATCTCCCCAGCTTGGGGAAGAAAAGGCAGCCGTGCTAAGTAAGCTTGAGCTTGTATGCAAGGGAGACATGTACAATGACAGGCTGTAAGCAGCAGGGAGTGAGATTTGTGTGTGTTTGTTAAAAAAGGTTTGCTAATAAGAGCGCCTCCTCCCAGCCAGTCACAGATTCAGAACTAGTAGAATTTACAAGTGCTCTAGGTCTGGTCGAGTTAAAGGAGAGCTTGCAACATCCAGGTACTGGAATATTCCAGTTTATTGAAACAATAACAAAGAGGGTTCCGGACTGCTGAATGCACTAACTATAGGGCATTAATATATAGAGTAAAAGCACTACCTAGAGTGTTCTAATATCTATATATATATGTAGTAAATTGTCTAACTAGAGTGTGTTAATATTTAGAGCAAAAGCACTACCTAGAGTGTCCTAATATATATATGTATAGTAAATTGTCTAACTAGAGTGTGTTACTATATATAGTAAAAGCACTAAGTAGAGGGTCCCAATATATGTAGTAACTTCAATAACTGAGGGTATTAGTAAGTATAGCAAATGCACTCATTACAGGGTACTAATATATACTGTAAATGCCCTAACTGCAGGAGGTTCATATATTCAGCTGTGGACCAGGAGTTGTTGGAGCCGATGCAGCAGGTGAACGTACTCGTGCACGGCCTTGGTGTGGGCATCCGGATTGCTGGCCAGGTGCTGGAAGTGGTTGGATGGTTGAGCAACCCGGAAGTCAGAGGGCAAAGTGATCTCCTCAGGAAGCCTCTTGTTGCCTGTGACGAAGTGGTGAAGCTGTTCTGTGTCCAGTGGGCAGCGGAGGTACTTCAGGGTGTCTGTCAGTTGCTGCCGGAAATGGCTCCTGCGCCACCGTGTCAGGCGTATGGTGTTCAGCAAGTTCATCATCAGAGTCTTCAGGGCGTTGCTGGATAAAAACTCCACCCATCAGGATGCTGCTGAGGAGCTGCAGGAATTTGCAGTGCCAACTGGAGGGCCTGTCTGGAAATGTTGCTGAAGAACTTTTCCTCTGCCACGGCGTAAGTCTCAAGCCACGTTGTGCTTGGGACGCCTGCTTCTGCAGGCTGGCTGCCCACAAAGATCTCTGAGTCTCCTTGCCGCACTCCAAAGATCACCTCAACCATGAAGCTTTCCTCGTCTTTGCTGAGGTGAAATTTACAGGAGCGGCGGCAGGGCTGCAACGTTAAACGCCATTGGCAGGACTGCGGCAAAAGCATCCAGGCTATTCTCACGAGTCGATAAAACCAGTGGACGGTTTTCTCCACATCTAGATAGGAGCCAGTGCAGAGGGTGTGCAGGAGGCTGGGGTCCTGTTTCCATTTCAGCTCCTCCTCAGGGTGGTGGAGGAAACATAGCATGTCCTCCCCCAGCCTCTCCCTCTTGCAGGTGCACAGCAGCTCCACACGGACACAGAAGCGCCTCTGGAGCATCCCTTCAGTGTCCAGCTCCAGGTGGAAGGCATGTCCTGGAGGGGGACTCAGGGGTACAAGCATGCGGTACACAGCACCTTGTGCACAGGAACTCCATCCTTCAAAGGCAATGCCTACTCCGATGGCTTGTTGTGGCACCGGGTAGAAGCTGTTGGACAAGACTTGTCCAAAGACGTGTATGAGTTTGTCCATCAGGTCCGTAATGATGGAGCAGCCTTTGTCCAGATCCGCAACAGGCAACTGTATCTGCACCTCTGAATGACTTCCAAGGTTCCTTTTGATGCCGCGGTCGTCATCTTCTTTGTTTGCTTTGCCTTTGTTTTGGCCAATTCCGGCAGCATTGACTTCCTCCGCTTCCTCATCGTTGTTTACTTCTTCCTTTGCATCATCATAGCCTTCTTGTGCTTCGCCTCCGACACTGCTTTTTGCCTTTGCATCAACGTTGCTGCCTTCTTCCTCCTCCACCGAGTTGCTGTTGGACCTCTCCTTCTGGTCACTGTTGTCTGGATCGGGCCTAATTTTCTTGAGTCCAAAGCGCAGCGCCAAGAGGAGGCCGAGGATTGCAGCCATAGCCAAGAACTGCCGCACGAGCGGTGTAGCCCAGGCCTCGCTGCTCTGCTCCAGCTTCATCTGCTCCAGTTCCAGAATGAGCTGAGTCATCTGCTGCTTCAGATGCTCAGCACGCTGCTGCATGCGCTCCAGCGCAGCCTCATCCAGCCCGTCGTCGGCCTGCTGCGGGTACTGGAGGAGGACTTGCACAAGCAAGAAAAGGAACTTAATGGTAAGCATGGTGTTGAGGAGGTGATCAGGGCTTGAGTGGGGATGGGGAGAGGTAGTGGTAGGGGAAGTGGGGACAGGAGCCCCAGGGATCTGATGGCAGGAAAGCAGGGGCCTGACAGCTGGCAGGCTGCGAGGCCTGTGCCACCGCCCCAGCCGCAGCACCGTGCCCCCCCAAAGGCAGTCCCGCGAGGGACCGGCCTCTGGATGCACGGTAAGAAGCGGCTCCCCGGGTACTTGCGTTTCTGCCGTATCCCGTGTTCAGAGTTCAGCACAGCCTCCTGTCTGCGTGCAAGCACGCCGCTCGCCAAGGCTGCACTGGGGCAGCGCTTCCTGCTGCTTGGGTTGATAGCTGCCCCCATTGTGACACTGGGGCTGTGATGTCACGGGTGCCACAGTGCATCCCAGGCCATCCGTGCCCTGCATCTCGACCTCCGCTCTGGGTGTCCAAAAGGCCCGGGGCAATGAAAGGGCTGATACGCGGGAAGAGCATTTGCAGGGCTCAGGGGTCGGTCCTAAGGGAGCCCCCAGGGATTCCCCTGATAAAACAGGCAGAAGCCCCCCCGCCCCCGACCCTTTTCAATCTGAAATTGGGTGACCCAGGAATGCTCTGTTCCTGGAAATCTTCTGCTGTGAGATGGAACCGGTTCCCTGCTATTCACAGGCGGCCATGAGTTTGAGAGGCTTCAAATACAAATTGCACTTAGTTGTGACAACAGATAAGGTTTGGGGTTTTGCTTACTATTGATTTCTAGCTTTTAGGGAGTGCTTTAGTGAGCATCTCTCTGCTGACATGAGGCAAGGATCAGCTTGGCAGATGCTGCCTATGGTTCTCCTCACCTTTCTACAGAGGATGACTGATGCTCTACAAGGGAGGATTGTCATCTCTGGCCCTTTGTCATCCTGATCTGAATATAGAATATATTACCTTGCTTCTGTCATTAAAAGGAGAATAGGCTGTAAGGGTTTAGTTTATGCTCTGGAAGGAGAACCACTTTCGCTTTATCTCTCTATGGATTGGTCTTACACATGCTATATTATTTGTACCCAGAGCTTCAAACACTTCACAGACTGAGGTAGCGCAATTGTCCTAGGGACCTGGATATGGTATCCATCTCCCCAGCTTGGGGAAGAAAAGGCAGCCATGCAAAGTAAGCTTGAGCTTGTATGCAAGGGAGACATGTACAATGACAGGCTGTAAGCAGCAGGGAGTGAGATTTGTGTGTGTTTGTTAAAAATGGCTTGCTAATAAGAGCGCCTCCTCCCAGCCAGTCACAGATTCAGAACTAGTAGAATTTACAAGTGCTCTAGGTCTGGTCGGGTTAAAGGAGAGCTTGCAACATCCAGGTACTGGAATATTCCAGTTTATTGAAACAATAACAAAGAGGGTTCTGGACTGCTGAATGCACTAACTATAGGGCATTAATATATAGAGTAAAAGCACTACCTAGATTTTCCTAATATCTATATATATATATGTAGTAAATTGTCTAACTAGAGTGTGTTAATATATAGAGCAAAAGCACTACCTAGAGTGTCCTAATATATATATGTATAGTAAATTGTCTAACTAGAGTGTGTTACTATAAATAGTAAAAGCACTAAGTAGAGGGTCCCAATATATGTAGTAACTTCAATAACTGAGGGTATTAGTAAGTATAGCAAATGCACTCATTACAGGGTACTAATATATACTGTAAATGCCCTAACTGCAGGAGGTTCATATATTCAGCTGTGGACCAGGAGTTGTTGGAGCCGATGCAGCAGGTGAACGTACTCGTGCACGGCCTTGGTGTGGGCATCCGGATTGCTGGCCAGGTGCTGGAAGTGGTTGGATGGTTGAGCAACCCGGAAGTCAGAGGGCAAAGTGATCTCCTCAGGAAGCCTCTTGTTGCCTGTGAAGAAGTGGTGAAGCTGTTCTGTGTCCAGTGGGCAGCGGAGGTACTTCAGGGTGTCCGTCAGTTGCTGCCGGAAATGGCTCCTGCGCCACCGTGTCAGGCGTATGGTGTTCAGCAAGTTCATCATCAGAGTCTTCAGGGCGTTGCTGGATAAAAACTCCACCCATCAGGATGCTGCTGAGGAGCTGCAGGAATTTGCAGTGCCAACTGGAGGGCCTGTCTGGAAATGTTGCTGAAGAACTTTTCCTCTGCCACGGCGTAAGTCTCAAGCCACGTTGTGCTTGGGACGCCTGCTTCTGCAGGCTGGCTGCCCACAAAGATCTCTGAGTCTCCTTGCCGCACTCCAAAGATCACCTCAACCATGAAGCTTTCCTCGTCTTTGCTGAGGTGAAATTTACAGGAGCGGCGGCAGGGCTGCAACGTTAAACGCCATTGGCAGGACTGCGGCAAAAGCATCCAGGCTATTCTCACGAATCGATAAAACCAGTGGACGGTTTTCTCCACATCTAGATAGGAGCCAGTGCAGAGGGTGTGCAGGAGGCTGGGGTCCTGTTTCCCTTTCAGCTCCTCCTCGGGGTGGTGGAGGAAACATAGCATGTCCTCCCCCAGCCTCTCCCTCTTGCAGGTGCACAGCAGCTCCACACGGACACAGAAGCGCCTCTGGAGCATCCCTTCAGTGTCCAGCTCCAGGTGGAAGGCATGTCCTGGAGGGGGACTCAGGGGTACAAGCATGCGGTACACAGCACCTTGTGCACAGGAACTCCATCCTTCAAAGGCAATGCCCACTCCGATGGCTTGTTGTGGCACCGGGTAGAAGCTGTTGGACAAGACTTGTCCAAAGACGTGTATGAGTTTGTCCATCAGGTCCGTAATGATGGAGCAGCCTTTGTCCAGATCCGCAACAGGCAACTGTATCTGCACCTCTGAATGACTTCCAAGGTTCCTTTTGATGCCGCGGTCGTCATCTTCTTTGTTTGCTTTGCCTTTGTTTTGGCCAATTCCGGCAGCATTGACTTCCTCCGCTTCCTCATCGTTGTTTACTTCTTCCTTTGCATCATCATAGCCTTCTTGTGCTTCGCCTCCGACACTGCTTTTTGCCTTTGCATCAACGTTGCTGCCTTCTTCCTCCTCCACCGAGTTGCTGTTGGACCTCTCCTTCTGGTCACTGTTGTCTGGATCGGGCCTAATTTTCTTGAGTCCAAAGCGCAGCGCCAAGAGGAGGCCGAGGATTGCAGCCATAGCCAAGAACTGCCGCACGAGCGGTGTAGCCCAGGCCTCGCTGCTCTGCTCCAGCTTCATCTGCTCCAGTTCCAGAATGAGCTGAGTCATCTGCTGCTTCAGATGCTCAGCACGCTGCTGCATGCGCTCCAGCGCAGCCTCATCCAGCCCGTCGTCGGCCTGCTGCGGGTACTGGAGGAGGACTTGCACAAGCAAGAAAAGGAACTTAATGGTAAGCATGGTGTTGAGGAGGTGATCAGGGCTTGAGTGGGGATGGGGAGAGGTAGTGGTAGGGGAAGTGGGGACAGGAGCCCCAGGGATCTGATGGCAGGAAAGCAGGGGCCTGACAGCTGGCAGGCTGCGAGGCCTGTGCCACCGCCCCAGCCGCAGCACCGTGCCCCCCCAAAGGCAGTCCCGCGAGGGACCGGCCTCTGGATGCACGGTAAGAAGCGGCTCCCCGGGTACTTGCGTTTCTGCCGTATCCCGTGTTCAGAGTTCAGCACAGCCTCCTGTCTGCGTGCAAGCACGCCGCTCGCCAAGGCTGCACTGGGGCAGCGCTTCCTGCTGCTTGGGTTGATAGCTGCCCCCATTGTGACACTGGGGCTGTGATGTCACGGGTGCCACAGTGCATCCCAGGCCATCCGTGCCCTGCATCTCGACCTCCGCTCTGGGTGTCCAAAAGGCCCGGGGCAATGAAAGGGCTGATACGCGGGAAGAGCATTTGCAGGGCTCAGGGGTCGGTCCTAAGGGAGCCCCCAGGGATTCCCCTGATAAAACAGGCAGAAGCCCCCCCCGCCCCCGACCCTTTTCAATCTGAAATTGGGTGACCCAGGAATGCTCTGTTCCTGGAAATCTTCTGCTGTGAGATGGAACCGGTTCCCTGCTATTCACAGGCGGCCATGAGTTTGAGAGGCTTCAAATACAAATTGCACTTAGTTGTGACAACAGATAAGGTTTGGGGTTTTGCTTACTATTGATTTCTAGCTTTTAGGGAGTGCTTTAGTGAGCATCTCTCTGCTGACATGAGGCAAGGATCAGCTTGGCAGATGCTGCCTATGGTTCTCCTCACCTTTCTACAGAGGATGACTGATGCTCTACAAGGGAGGATTGTCATCTCTGGCACTTTGTCATCATGAGATGAATATAGAATATATTACCTTGCTTCTATCATCAAAAGGAGAATAGGCTGTAAGGGTTTAGTTTATGCTCTGGAAGGAGAACCTCTTTCTCTTTATCTCTCTATGGATTGGTCTTACACATGCTGTATTATTTGTACCCAGAGCTTCAAACACTTCACAGACTGAGGTAGCGCAATTGTCCTAGGGACCTGGATTTGGTATCCATCTCCCCAGCTTGGGGAAGAAAAGGCAGCCGTGCTAAGTAAGCTTGAGCTTGTATGCAAGGGAGACATGTACAATGACAGGCTGTAAGCAGCAGGGAGTGAGATTTGTGTGTGTTTGTTAAAAAAGGTTTGCTAATAAGAGCGCCTCCTCCCAGCCAGTCACAGATTCAGAACTAGTAGAATTTACAAGTGCTCTAGGTCTGGTCGAGTTAAAGGAGAGCTTGCAACATCCAGGTACTGGAATATTCCAGTTTATTGAAACAATAACAAAGAGGGTTCCGGACTGCTGAATGCACTAACTATAGGGCATTAATATATAGAGTAAAAGCACTACCTAGAGTGTTCTAATATCTATATATATATGTAGTAAATTGTCTAACTAGAGTGTGTTAATATTTAGAGCAAAAGCACTACCTAGAGTGTCCTAATATATATATGTATAGTAAATTGTCTAACTAGAGTGTGTTACTATATATAGTAAAAGCACTAAGTAGAGGGTCCCAATATATGTAGTAACTTCAATAACTGAGGGTATTAGTAAGTATAGCAAATGCACTCATTACAGGGTACTAATATATACTGTAAATGCCCTAACTGCAGGAGGTTCATATATTCAGCTGTGGACCAGGAGTTGTTGGAGCCGATGCAGCAGGTGAACGTACTCGTGCACGGCCTTGGTGTGGGCATCCGGATTGCTGGCCAGGTGCTGGAAGTGGTTGGATGGTTGAGCAACCCGGAAGTCAGAGGGCAAAGTGATCTCCTCAGGAAGCCTCTTGTTGCCTGTGACGAAGTGGTGAAGCTGTTCTGTGTCCAGTGGGCAGCGGAGGTACTTCAGGGTGTCTGTCAGTTGCTGCCGGAAATGGCTCCTGCGCCACCGTGTCAGGCGTATGGTGTTCAGCAAGTTCATCATCAGAGTCTTCAGGGCGTTGCTGGATAAAAACTCCACCCATCAGGATGCTGCTGAGGAGCTGCAGGAATTTGCAGTGCCAACTGGAGGGCCTGTCTGGAAATGTTGCTGAAGAACTTTTCCTCTGCCACGGCGTAAGTCTCAAGCCACGTTGTGCTTGGGACGCCTGCTTCTGCAGGCTGGCTGCCCACAAAGATCTCTGAGTCTCCTTGCCGCACTCCAAAGATCACCTCAACCATGAAGCTTTCCTCGTCTTTGCTGAGGTGAAATTTACAGGAGCGGCGGCAGGGCTGCAACGTTAAACGCCATTGGCAGGACTGCGGCAAAAGCATCCAGGCTATTCTCACGAATCGATAAAACCAGTGGACGGTTTTCTCCACATCTAGATAGGAGCCAGTGCAGAGGGTGTGCAGGAGGCTGGGGTCCTGTTTCCCTTTCAGCTCCTCCTCGGGGTGGTGGAGGAAACATAGCATGTCCTCCCCCAGCCTCTCCCTCTTGCAGGTGCACAGCAGCTCCACACGGACACAGAAGCGCCTCTGGAGCATCCCTTCAGTGTCCAGCTCCAGGTGGAAGGCATGTCCTGGAGGGGGACTCAGGGGTACAAGCATGCGGTACACAGCACCTTGTGCACAGGAACTCCATCCTTCAAAGGCAATGCCCACTCCGATGGCTTGTTGTGGCACCGGGTAGAAGCTGTTGGACAAGACTTGTCCAAAGACGTGTATGAGTTTGTCCATCAGGTCCATAATGACGGAGCAGCCTTTGTCCAGATCCGCAACAGGCAACTGTATCTGCACCTCTGAAAGACTTCCAAGGTTCCTTTTGACGCCGCGGTTGTCATCTTCTTTGTTTGCTTTGCCTTTGTTTTGGCCAATTCCGGCAGCATTGACTTCCTCCGCTTCCTCATCGTTGTTTACTTCTTCCTTTGCATCATCATAGCCTTCTTGTGCTTCACCTCCGACACTGCTTTTTGCCTTTGCATCAACGTTGCTGCCTTCTTCCTCCTCCACCGAGTTGCTGTTGGACCTCTCCTTCTGGTCCCTGTTGTCTGGATCGGGCCTAATTTTCTTGAGTCCAAAGCGCAGCGCCAAGAGGAGGCCGAGGATTGCAGCCATAGCCGCAAATTGCCGCACGAGCGGTGTAGCCCAGGCCTCGCTGCTTTGCTCCAGCTTCATCTGCTCCAGTTCCAGAATGAGCTGAGTCATCTGCTGCTTCAGATGCTCAGCACGCTGCTGCATGCGCTCCAGCGCAGCCTCATCCAGCCCGTCGTCGGCCTGCTGCGGGTACTGGAGGAGGACTTGCACGAGCAAGAAAAGGAACTTAATGGTAAGCATGGTGTTAAAGAGGTGATCAGGGCTTGAGTGGGGATGGGGAGAGGTAGTGGTAGGGGAAGTGGGGACAGGAGCCCCAGGGATCTGATGGCAGGAAAGCAGGGGCCTGGCAGCTGGCAGGCTGCGAGGCCTGTGCCACCGCCCCAGCCGCAGCACCGTGCCCCGCCAAAGGCAGTCCCGCGAGGGACCGGCCTCTGGATGCACGGTAAGAAGCGGCTCCCCGGGTACTTGCGTTTCTGCCGTATCCCGTGTTCAGAGTTCAGCACAGCCTCCTGTCTGCGTGCAAGCACGCCGCTCGCCAAGGCTGCACTGGGGCAGCGCTTCCTGCTGCTTGAGTTGATAGCTGCCCCCATTGTGACACTGGGGCTGTGATGTCACGGGTGCCACAGTGCATCCCGGCCAGGCCAGCCACGCCCTGCATCTCGACCTCCGCTCTGGGTGTCCAAATGGCCCTGGGCAATGAAAGGGCTGATACGCGGGAAGAGCATTTGCAGGGCTCAGGGGTCAGTGGTAAGGGAGCCCCGAGGGATTCCCTTGATAAAACAGGCAGAAGCCCCCCTCCCCCCCCCCCGCCCCGCCCCCCCCCCGACCCTTTTCAATCTGAAATTGGGTGACATGACCCAGGAATGCTCTGTTCCTGGAAATCTTGGGCTGTGAGATGGAACCGGTTCCCTGCTATTCACAGAAGGCCATGAGTTTGAGAGGCTTCAAATACAAATTGCACTTAGTTGTGACAACAGATAAGGTTTGGGGTTTTGCTAACTATTGATTTCTAGCTTTTAGGGAGTGCTTTAGTGAGCATCTCTCTGCTGACATGAGGCAAGGATCAGCTTGGCAGATGCTGCCTATGGTTCTCCTCACCTTTCTACAGAGGATGACTGATGCTCTACAAGGGAGGATTGTCATCTCTGGCCCTTTGTCATCATGAGATGAATATAGAATATATTACCTTGCTTCTATCATTAAAAGGAGAATAGGCTGTAAGGGTTTAGTTTATGCTCTGGAAGGAGAACCACTTTTGCTTTATCTCTCTATGGATTGGTCTTACACATGCTATATTATTTGTACCCAGAGCTTCAAACACTTCACAGACTGAGTTAGCGCAGTTGTCCTAGGGACCTGGATACGGTATCCATCTCCCCAGCTTGGGGAAGAAAAGGCAGCCATGCAAAGTAAGCTTGAGCTTGTATGCAAGGGAGACATGTACAATGACAGGCTGTAAGCAGCAGGGAGTGAGATTTGTGTGTGTTTGTTAAAAATGGCTTGCTAATAAGAGCGCCTCCTCCCAGCAAGTCACAGATTCAGAACTAGTAGAATTTACAAGTGCTCTAGGTCTGGTCGAGTTAAAGGAGAGCTTGCAACATCCAGGTACGGGAATATTCCAGTTTATTGAAACAATAACAAAGAGGGTTCTGGACTGCTGAATGCACGAATTAGAGGGTGTTAATATATAGAGTAAAAGCACTACCTAGAGTGTCCTAATATCTATATATATGTAGTAAATTGTCTAACTAGAGTGTGTTAATATATAGAGCAAAAGCACTACCTAGACTGTCCTAATCTATATATGTATAGTAAATTGTCTAATTAGAGTGTGTTAATATATAGTAAAAGCACTAAGTAGAGGGTCCCAATATATGTAGTAACTTCAATAACTGAGGGTACCATCCAGATTGCTGGCCAGATGCTGGAAGTGGTTGGATGGTTGAGCAACCCGGAAGTCAGAGGGCAAAGTGATCTCCTCAGGAAGCCTCTTGTTGCCTGTGACTAAGTGATGAAGCTGTTCTGTGTCCAGTGGGCAGCAGAGGTACTTCAGGGTGTCCATGAGTTGCTGCCAGAAATGGCTCCTGCGCCACCGTGTCAGGCGTATGGTGTTCAGCAAGTTCATCATCAGAGTCTTCAGGGCGTTGCTGGATAAAAACTCCACCCATCAGGATGCTGCTGAGGAGCTGCAGGAATTTGCAGTGCCAACTGGAGGGCCTGTCTGGAAATGTTGCTGAAGAACTTTTCCTCTGCCACGGCGTAAGTCTCAAGCCACGTTGTGCTTGGGACGCCTGCTTCTGCAGGCTGGCTGCCCACAAAGATCTCTGAGTCTCCTTGCCGCACTCCAAAGATCACCTCAACCATGAAGCTTTCCTCGTCTTTGCTGAGGTGAAATTTACAGGAGCGGCGGCAGGGCTGCAACGTTAAACGCCATTGGCAGGACTGCGGCAAAAGCATCCAGGCTATTCTCACGAATCGATAAAACCAGTGGACGGTTTTCTCCACATCTAGATAGGAGCCAGTGCAGAGGGTGTGCAGGAGGCTGGGGTCCTGTTTCCATTTCAGCTCCTCCTCAGGGTGGTGGAGGAAACATAGCATGTCCTCCCCCAGCCTCTCCCTCTTGCAGGTGCAGGTGCACAGCAGCTCCACACGGACCCAGAAGCGCCTCTGGAGCATCCCTTCAGTGTCCAGCTCCAGGTGGAAGGCATGTCCTGGAGGGGGACTCAGGGGTACAAGCATGCGGTACACAGCACCTTGTGCACAGGAACTCCATCCTTCAAAGGCAATGCCCACTCCGATGGCTTGTTGTGGCACCGGGTAGAAGCTGTTGGACAAGACTTGTCCAAAGACGTGTATGAGTTTGTCCATCAGGTCCGTAATGATGGAGCAGCCTTTGTCCAGATCCGCAACAGGCAACTGTATCTGCACCTCTGAATGACTTCCAAGGTTCCTTTTGATGCCGCGGTCGTCATCTTCTTTGTTTGCTTTGCCTTTGTTTTGGCCAATTCTGGCAGCATTGACTTCCTCCGCTTCCTCATCGTTGTTTACTTCTTCCTTTGCATCATCATAGCCTTCTTGTGCTCCGCCTCTAACACTGCTTTTTGCCTTTGCATCAACGTTGCTGCCTTCTTCCTCCTCCACGGGGTTGCTGTTGGACCTCTCCTTCTGGTCCCTGTTGTCTGGATCGGGCCTAATTTTCTTGAGTCCAAAGCGCAGCGCCAAGAGGAGGCCGAGGATTGCAGCCATAGCCAAGAACTGCCGCACGAGCGGTGTAGCCCAGGCCTCGCTGCTTTGCTCCAGCTTCATCTGCTCCAGTTCCAGAATGAGCTGAGTCATCTGCTGCTTCAGATGCTCAGCACGCTGCTGCATGCGCTCCAGCGCAGCCTCTTCCAGCCCGTCGTCGGCCTGCTGCGGGTACTGGAGGAGGACTTGCACAAGCAAGAAAAGGAACTTAATGGTAAGCATGGTGTTTAGGAGGTGATCAGGGCTTGAGTGGGGATGGGGAGAGGTAGTGGTAGGGGAAGTGGGGACAGGAGCCCCAGGGATCTGATGGCAGGAAAGCAGGGGCCTGGCAGCTGGCAGGCTGCGAGGCCTGTGCCACCGCCCCAGCCGCAGCACCGTGCCCCGCCAAAGGCAGTCCCGCGAGGGACCGGCCTCTGGATGCACGGTAAGAAGCGGCTCCCCGGGTACTTGCGTTTCTGCCGTATCCCGTGTTCAGAGTTCAGCACAGCCTCCTGTCTGCGTGCAAGCACGCCGCTCGCCAAGGCTGCACTGGGGCAGCGCTTCCTGCTGCTTGGGTTGATAGCTGCCCCCATTGTGACACTGGGGCTGTGATGTCACGGGTGCCATAGTGCATCACAGGCCAGGCCAGCCACGCCCTGCATCCCGACCTCTGCTCTGGGCATCCAAATGGCCCTGGGCAATGAAAGGGCTGATACGCGGGGAGAGCATTTTCAGGGCTCAGGGGTCAGTGGTAAGGGAGCCCCCAGGGATTCCCTTGATAAAACAGGCAGAATCCCCCCCCCCGCCTCCCCCGACCCTTTTCAATCTGAAATTGGGTGACATGACCCAGGAATGCTGTGTTCCTGGAAATCTTCTTCTGTGAAATGGAATCTGTTCCTTTGGTGCTGACCTATGTGCTTGTGGGGGTGCTCTTGGGATCTGAGTGGCACCCCTGGGTGTGTAGTGCTAAATGTCCTGGTGGTGACATGGAGCTTCTCCATGGGAGGATCTCTGTGATTCTGCTGTGCTCCTGTGAGAAGATCTTGTCTCCATGGAGATATTTCCCAGGGGTGATGGGCAGGTGGGGGGTGATTTCCAGTGGGCAGCTCCGGCTGTTTAGAGAACACAGTGTTCTGCGTGTCCGACAAGTTCATTTCTGCAGTCCCAAATCCCCAGAGAGGGTCGGGATGAGCAGGATCTTCGTTGTCTCCCAGTGAACACAAGGAGGCACAGCTGTGGTTCCTCTTGCTTGGTCCCTGCCCAGCCAGAGCTGCCAGGCAGTTTCAGAGCCCATGTGAAGTGGCCAGCAAGGCCTGAGAGTGCAAGCGGAACACAGCGTGAAAATCGGCTTGGTAGGCACTGTGGTCTTCAGTGGCTGCTGCACCAGGGAGATCATTGAGAGGGGAAGTCTTGCTGCCCACGGATTTCCCTTTCCATTCTGAGTCCCACATCTTCCCCTTTTTTTGCTTGTAGTATGAGGTCAGGTGAATGCCATCCAATTCCAATAGTGTCTGCACAGTGTATCTGTATCCACAGAAGTCAAAAACTTGAGTACTACCTAATTTAGCAGGCATTTTCTGTTCAGTTCGTTTCCAGCTTCCTGACCACTTTTGATTTGGAGGTTAGGGGGTTACATGGCCTTTACTTATCATGTCTTCATGGCCCATATGGTCTCTCATGTTTCTAAGTTGCCTTATCACAGGATCTTTAGATCCTGCATTGCAGAGTAGGAATGAGAGATAAACTCGAGAGTTTAGTAAGTTTCATATCTTTTCAATGCTATCATGTTTTTGAGCTCCTGCTGCACAGCAAAGTAACTTTCAAACTAACCAGAAGATATTTCCTGGATGTCAAACAGGTGTTGTGGCATCTCTCATTAAAGAATCTGCAGTTGCTATCTTCTGAGGTGTTTTCCTGGTGATGCTGGTTCTAAGATGGTTGGTGGGGTCTGGTGTGGTTCAGCTTTAAGTACTTGGCTTTTTCTGGATCTGGTCTCTTTTCTCAGGTCCTCTGAATTCCCCAATTCCAGATTACAATGTCTTCTGCTTACACTACTGTCTTACTCTTCTAAGTGCTGCTGACTTTCTGACAACTCCATTTCTTGAGGCACCAGCAGAGCCCTAAGAGCAGGACATGGAATAGAATAAAAGCTCGTATCTGCTGCTGCTGCAAGATGTTCCTAAGCATAGATCCCCGGGCCATGCAGATCTTCTCCAGGGTTGTCTGCTCCATGTGCTCTACAGAACAATTCATCTGTTGTGCACAGCACTAAGGGGTGACAGATTTCCCCAACTGCCCCAGGGCAGCATCATGGACATTTCAGAGAGCCTCATTTACAGCATCAGAAAAGCCAGAGCCTGCCAGAGCATCATTTCTGCTGCAGCACTCTCTTCCCACAATTCCTGACAAAGTGATGCACAAACACTCACAGACACAGCATTTGTTCTAGCACAATATTTTTTTGGCAACTTTGTCCTGAAGGAAGCTCCAAGAGGCAGCAACAGCAACTCCCTGAGGGAATGGACTCTCCCAAATATGGAGGGCATTCAGTGTCTAGGTGGTAACATGAGTCTTGACTTCCAGGCTCCTTGCCATGGCCTTTTCACAATTGTTCTTTATAAATGAGCATTGCAGATAGAGCGCAGTAGTTTGGGGGGTGGAGGAGAATAGGAACTATGAATTTTGTGTTTATTAACTGTATTTCTGTAAGATGTATTTACTGTATTTATTTACTCTGTATTTAAGAGCCATAGTTCATACATGAACTGTGTATTCTGAATTCAGAATAGGAATTCTGCAAACCTAGACCCAAATCTGTGTTTAGGAATGTTGTTACAATTTCTGGACTGTAAAGAAAATCAATGTGTAAGCTTTTCTAGAGCCAGAATTGAGACACATGCTACATTCTTGCCCCATCAGCAGCAGAATTAGCAGTTTTCCTGCAAGCATGATGCACATCTTCCCATTTCTTTTCAGAGAAATACATCATTCCATGCTAAGTTTATGAAAGAAATAACTTACAGGACATGGGTGCTACGGTTGTGGCAAATATGGCCGTTGGTTGAAAAACAGAGCACTTCACACAGCAAACAACAGAAGTGTTCTGGGGATCACTTTTTGTCTCAACTTTTCCACATTTATTAAGATGTCTGATGAACAGAAACCAAAGGGTGGTGCTGTGCCACCCTCTGGTCTGAAGGTCTGTCCACAGCCCTGACATGATGTATAGGACTGTCAGGAATGGGAAACCATGTTTTTATACAGATATGGAGGGTCACAGCCAACCCTTGGTGATGGGGAGTGGGGTGGGAGTGCACATAAACAGGGTAACATCTGAGAGAGCAGGTGTATCGTGGCAATAGAGAATGAATGAATGAATGTATGTATGTATGTATGTTGCCATTCAGACTGAGCTTCAGTTAAGAAACTTAATTAAGACCAGAACTACCTGCTTTTGAAAAAGAGAAGACAGGAAATAATTATCACAAACAGCATTGCATTTGCTTTCCAAAGAAAGATAGAATGAGAAATAAGAACGCTGATGGAACACAAAATTAGTTGTGGTCGTTATTTCTGGAGATTTTTAACTGCAACAAACAGCAGGCTACATGCAGTGTCCCAGATCTCTGAAATCACAGGTTTAAGTAGGAATGCTAATTTCTTACAAAAGAGACATTGCAATTTTCTTCTTAACAATGAAATTGTGCAAAGCAGAAGATTCTGATAGCCTACATACATATGTATTTCCAGAATCTATAGTACCTGTTAAAAGTAAGGCAGAAGCCCTGAAGGAGAAGAAGAGACTGAGTAAAGCCTGTGATACTGCAGGGAGTTTTCCTAAAGGAATGGTATTTACATGTATGACAACAACCAGACATCATACCGCTTCTCAAAAGAATATTTTACTCTCCATACTTTTTCACTGGCTCTGGATATTTTTCAGCAGTTGCTGTAGAAGTGTTCTCTGCATAAATTTGTGGGATAGAGAATGGGTGGTTTAAGACTACAGAATATTCCCATGGCCTCTGTATCCTCCAAATGGTATTTTTCCCTGCCTGAAGCTGTTTAAAACCTTAATCTGCCTTGGACCAAAAATGCTTTCAGTGTGGAGATGCATCTAGATGCTATATTAACACCAGATAATTTCCAACTATTTGAAACTCACTGATAAAGCAGGCTGCTAAAATATTGGCCAACATTTTCTTCTTAGACTGCAGTAGCTTAGACTTCAAGACCTGCATAGGATATTTTTAAACGTTGGTCTTATACAGGGTTGAGACACTATAGTGGTGAAAAAACAACTTTAATATATCAGGTGAACACTAGGTAGATACCTCCCTACAGTGAGTTACATTTTAACCATGAAAGGATGGCCTATGGCAGCAAGTGAATGGGTCAGGAAGATGGAAACTGAAATTTTATTAGTCTCTCTCAGTTGTGTTTTCACCTCTCATGGTTTGTGGGTTTTTTTTGTGGTTATCAATTTTATGTTTTTGGAAGCTCCTTCTACACTTCAGTGATTGTAACTAGCAATGCAGTGTACAGACACTGAAAACTGTCATCTGCAGGGTCAGTCACAGAGAAAAATAATTTGATATTACTGGCAGACTAAGCCTGCAGCCAATGTTGTGTGCAAAAAGTACCTCTGAAGCTGGTCCTAATTTTTCCTAGTATAGTCCTTCATGTTGATGTATATGTCATGCATTAAACTGCTGGTCTCATGACCTTATTTTAATGGTGACTGCAAAGCTAGAAACTTTGGATTTCTTGAGATCTCCTATATGACATCTATAAGCATCTTGCAATATTGGGATATTTTTGCATTTTCCTTCATAATTTTTGCAATTTTATTGTAACAGGATAGATCATTAAATGTCAAAAAACAAGGTTTAATCCCCCAAGATCTAGGTGTGCATGGTTCAGCCCAGTCTTTTAATGCTTGGTGTCTTCTCAGGTTTAGGAGACAATACTGAAGGGTAATGGTTTGTGCAAAATTTCAATGAGAGTTCAGAGTGCTTTGCAGCCACAAGTGTCTGAGTTTCTTGTTCAATCATCTGAATTTCTTCTCTTCCAGCTCCCACCCTTTAACAGCTGGTCTGAGCTGGTTGTCCAGACTCTCACCAAAAGAAGGAAGAGATGGTGTCCACTCCAGAGGGCATAAAATCTGGATCTAAAATAGGTGAGTTATTTTTCCCCAGGTGACTATAGAGGAAATATGGGAAATTGTGTTACAGAAGGACGTAACTTTATGCCCGTCTGAGATCATGAGGTGAATCAGTCTCTTCATGTAGGAGAGAAATTTTGTAGCTGAGTCTGTGCACCATCCTCATCATATAACACAGTTCTTCAAGGTTGAGCTGGAGAATGAGCAGAGTGTTTTTACCTTTGTTTGAAATTAATTTCTGATAATATAAATTCCTGTGAAATTGACTGGAAGCTTAACATACACAAAGACTTGTTTGGTCTGGCAAAGACAAAACAAGTGCCTCTGTTTTCAAAAGATGCATTGCCAGAGAAGACAGCATAGAACGAAGTCTGGGTTTTGTCATGGAGCATAGGTTTTTTAACTGTAGATTAAAAATGAGAACTGATGAAAATAGTTTTAAGTATGACTTTAAACACGTGGGCATGGGTTCATGCATGGAGGCTAGAGGGGGTAGGAAGGAGATAAATATGTAGATTGAAGGCAGATGTAGATTTTTGAGTTGCATCTAAATGAGCTAAAACCTAGTAGCCTGTTTAAAATGCAGTCTTGGTCCTCTGTTCCAGCTGCAGTCATCTTCATTGGTTACCTTTGGATCTGCTGGCCATATGGACCTGTCCTGTAGCTGTGTGGCCACTATGTCATCTGATGGAAGTGCAGGGAATGTGTGCGGCCAGGCCTTGGGTGAAAAGGACATTTTGGTAGCAGATGCCTGTGTTAGATAAGGTGTGTACACTGGACTTGTGCTCCTCACCTCAGTTTACTGGTGGGTTGGACTGATTGTTGGAGGCTACATCCATGGCCATAGTACTGGCTGAACACACACAGCTGCTTGTAGCGGCGGACAGGCTGGTAAAATTTTATCTTCACTGAGAGTTTTCAGGGTTACACAACAAAAAAAGCATGAGACCTATTAAAGAACAGAAACTTGGCTGTCATTTCAAGGTGACAAGTGACCTCCCAGCTAGGCTGGATTTCCAAATGTTATTGCTAGAATTTTGATTCGTGGTACTGTACTTGTACTCTGCAGTTTGGAAAGTCAACATACCAGACATGCAAAATCTATAAAGACTTAGCCTGCTCAAGAGATAGAGATAATAGAAATACTTTGGGGTTTCCCTGATCTTTCTAAAAAACTGAATAGTTGAGCATCTAGGAGGAGAGATATTTTATGTTCTGAAAGGGTGAGGAGGATCAGCTGATTATAACAGGGTGGTTTTTTAGCTTGTGTTGGTAAATTGTAGCTCACAACCACATGAACTGATCTGTGAGCCTTTTCTAAATATGTTCTACCTGTCATGAAGGGTATCATTTGTTTGGACATGTGATTTAAAGGAGCAAAACTTAGCATAAGATCTCTAAGTCACTGCAAATACAAATATTTAACTCAAAGAGAGACGGCTCAGTGGAGTTCTAAGGACTTTTTTCTCCATCTTTCAATACCTACACTTTCCCATATGATATTGCCATCAGCTGCTGAACTAAATCTGAAAAAGACTTTTGGGAGGGAGGGCGAGATACAGACAGGCAGTATGGAACAGTTAGATACGGAGTTATTGGTACTGAGTTATTATTATTGTTAGATACAGAGTTATTAGCGTTCTGTGAATACTAAATGAAAGTGCACCTCAGGATATTTCCCACAGTTATGTATTTGAATGAAACATCTTTACCTCTGCTCAATCTCCTTCAAAGCTGGACTTCTGTTAATATTTTAATTAAAGAATTTCCTGGGAAAATATTAAAAAAAAAAAAAAAGAAAGATTGAGTTTTAAAGAACAATTTTTGCAGAAGGCAAACTGTGAACTTGTAAATATTTGTACTGAAAATATGTGCTGAGTTGCATTAGCAGACCATGCTCGAACAGCAGTTACAGATACTTCATTGTCAAAACATAAGGATGAGTTCCACGAAGCTCTACAGAGGATTGCTATAGGTCTCATAGTACTCATTAATGACTTGGATGATGACACAAAAAGAATCATTATTAAATTTGCAGATAATTTCAAGCAGCAAGAGACTGCAAGTATTGTAGAGGATATGATTAAAATACAGTGATCTTGATAAATTGCAGGTATGATCTGAAAAGTGTGGGTAGAATTCAGGATGAATAAGAGCTACATTTAGACAGGAACAAGAAACTGCAGAAATACCGGACAGCAAGGAACTCTTCTCAAAGCAATTCTGTGGGAAAATACTTAACAGGCTTCCTAGAACAATTGAACAGAATGGAACAATGCTGAGCTAGTGCAAAACAGGAGGATGCTGCCCTGGGCTGTCTTTGCAGGTGCAGACTGCTCTGCTCAGCACTAGTGAGGCATCAGCAAGAGTCGTGTGTACAGTTGTGGACACAACATAAATGTGAAACAGCTGGATGTAGTCCAGAGGACAGTGATCAGATTGGGAAGGCATTGAAAAAACAAGCTGTAAGGAAAGAGAAGTTATAGTGTCTAATCTGACACAGAAAAATGGGTAAAAGACTTTAAAATGTGAAATTCTGCTCCTAAGAAAACAGTAGTAATCTGCTTTTTACATCTATAATGGAGGACAAGAAAGAAAGGGCTCCTGTTTTAACATGAGATTCATCTTCAATATTAGGATGAAACCTTGTACAGATAATATTTCACTAAGTAGTAGAAAAAATATGGCATCTCCAGCCCTGAATGTCTGTGAGAACTTGTAAATTTAGGTATAATTGAGCCTACCCTGAGCAGTGAGCCAGACTCAGTGATTTTTAGTCCCCTCCTAAGCTACAAATTTATAAGAAGCAGACCCCCACCTTCTACTGAATAATTTACACATTTAGTTAAAATTAACTCTACTATTCTGAATGTGCATCACTGCAATCAGCTTCTGAGGAATTTAGCCTTCAGTATCTAAGAATGTAAGCAGGAACAAGTTGAAAATTTTAGAATTTTAACTTGTCAAAATGTGGGCAGATTTTCATAAAATAGCATATCCTTGTCATCAAGGCCCATCTCCCTGATACATTTTTAACAATAGTCCCAAAACATGGGCATATTCAGTTATAAAAATATATTTAACATGGGCAAAAGCCTTTTTTCATCAGATCTCCTTGCAACTGGTTAAGCTGATTTTGCTGTAACATTAAAAATTAAAAAAAAAAAAAATACAGAGTTTTGCTGATTCATATAGTGAAACATTGTGGCCCAAGCAGTTGAAGATGGAAGATTCTCAACCATGCCTGCCACAGGTACTTGAAAGAACATTTGAAGATTGACTGTTTCATTATCATTTATAAGGTGCTTTGAGATCCTGACATGATGTGTATTACATCTTTTAAAGCTTTGTGGAGTTGTTAATGGCAATGCAGATTTAAGGCAGCTTCTTGGATAATTAAGGAAAAAAATAAATAAACTCATGCTTTTTAAAATAAGCCCTATGCATGATTTTGAATTATGCAGTGTGCAAGTGTTTTGTTCTCACATTCTAGTTTAACAGAGCAGACCAGTTTGAAATGTGTTTGAATTGAGTTGGGCTGTATTAATCTCTTTACTGTCACAGTTTAACAGGCTGAGCATTGAAGTAAAGACTTCATTTCAAGCAGAGAGCAGCTGGTGGAGTTGTTCTGGCTGGAGAGGGGGAAGATGAGACCGGAACTGAGCCCTGGGATCCATCTCACATTTCAGACTGCTGAGATCTGCAAAAATGGCATCTAGGAAAGGATGACAGCGCTCCAGTGAGACAAACCCTCTTATGTTCTTCTTGTGCCCAGCAGAGAGAAAGAAAGATTCTTCTTGTCACAGATATGAGCATCTGAGGTTATGCTCCAGCTTTGAATCTCTGAGTGTCTTTTCCCACTGTCCCTACTGTGAGCCTAGAAAAAACATGTTTCCTAGGCTATTATCTGTTTTTTGAGCCCTTCTTCCACCCATTCATTTTAGTGAATGCTGTACAGCTTACCCGACTCAGTCAGATCTCTTCCCTGTGCAATACCTTCTCAGCGGTAGACAAGTTAGGACAATAATTGAAAATTATTATAAATATAATAAAGAAATGTTAATTGTCACTTGGATTTGAAGATGAGTTTAAGGACGTTTCTCATGCAAATGTAGAAATATTTGAGTGCTCAGGTTTCACTGGTGTTAATAGGAAAAAAAAACCCAACAAAATGAAGTAACTGAATATTCGCCAAAAGCATGTCAAATGTTGAACTTCCCTGCCAAAACCAGAACATGCACTGTGATGTTTAGCTACATAAATTAGCCAAAGAGGGAGAAGTGGTACCATCTGATTTAGATAAATCATCAACACCCTGCACATTTTTTGTAACTATTAGAGAAAAGATTTTATATATAAAAATGTCTGTGTACATAAAGTGAACATACAGATAGATACAGAAACACAAAGACGTGTTTCAATACTTGAACTGTGTTGGTGGGTACTATAAATCATCCAAGTACAGAAAAGAAACATGGTTCATGGTGATGTTTGCAGTTTCTTCCATATGGGAAATGCTTTTTCTAAACCATGAGATAATATAGTTTCTGCAGTGAAAAATGCATAGTTTAATAAGACACAGATAAATGCTGGTGAGAGAGAGATATAGCATACAAACAATATGATCAGGGATAGGAAAGGCACATACTACGTCTTTCTGGATTTAAGGGGCTTTTAAAACATATTTCATGCCTTCCTCCACACTTCAGGTTCCTCATTCCCACTGTGCAGCAGTTCACATCACTGCTTATGTAATTAATCAATCATAAAATGTATTTCAAACAGTGAAGCAGCAAGCTGGTGTAAATAGTCGGAGCAGGACCGTCCCTCTCTGCCGCCCGGCAAGCAGCCAGCACTGCTTGCAGTATGGGGGCACTGTCCGGAGTAGCACGGCCCCAGACAGCGCCTAAGGAACCGCCCTAGGTTATAATAGGCACGGCTCCTTCCGACGGACCACGCCTGCGGCTACAAACAGCAGAAGGAGAGAGCGGACTCCGGCTGAGGGCGAATTCGGGTTTATTGCGATCCCAGGGAAAACCCAAAGCTGGAGACGTCGAATTACAGATACAGTGGCTTTTAAGGGACAGGGGAGGAGTCCGCCTCTGGGCAAATAGGAGTCCAGAGGGGAGGGGTACACAGACAACTGGCATTGGGAAGGAACCAATGGGAATACATGAAAGGGAGGGCCCTGGTCCCTGGTCCAATCACACGACCTTCTGGGTAGAAGTTTCTGGAAAGAAAGGAGGGAGTGCCGAGTGATGGACAGGGTACCAGGGAGGGACTACGAACAGGGTACATGAGATTGCCAGGGGAAGATGGGAGGAGTGGGCGTGACAGACAGCTTGGAGGAGGGGAGAGGGAAACCAGGCCAAACCATTACAGACACAGGGGAGGACAGAACAAACCAACACACCACTACAAAACAGAAAAAAAAAGTCCAAAGGAAACTTCTGCAATATTACAGAAGAAAAAAGTCAAGAATGTTACGATGTACTCAAAGTAAGTACTACTTCTGCAGGTTTTCCAAACGAGCGAGTAAAGACCATCTGCCATGAGTTTTCTTAATGTTTGGCTACCTGACATGGCAGAAGTTGAGGCTTTACTGCATTTAGGAAAACTTCACAAGTTCAGATGGAGTGCAGGCAGAAGGCTTTTATTGACTAAAGGACAGAAAAGAATAAGCATTGATAGATATAAAAAACTGATCTCCTGACGAACTAAAAGATGTGGAGAAATCTCAGCAATTTATAGATGTTATAGAAGAATCTGAAATCCCCACTACAGTCCTCTCTTTTAACACAGGAAAGTATGAGACCATGCTAAGTTTCTCACTCAGCCAGTGCTCTCACCTGCTGAGGTATGAGATTGCCAAGACAGAAGAAAAAAGCATGTCTCTGCTATGTTTGAGCAGCAACCTGGATATTGAGGGAATGGAGCCCCTCCTCTTTTGATTAGTTGTATTGCTTTTTGTCCATTTTGGGCTTCCAGGTGAAACAAAGTGAAGTAAAACTTCTTACACAAATCTCTTTTCAATGCTTTTAGTAAACAGGGTCTTCCAGACTTTCCTGGGTGGATTTACAAAGACTGTGAATTTTACTTTCCTACAGTGTTATTTATTGATAAAAATGAACAGAGGAGCTGATACTAATGCTCTTCTGATGTCTTTAGCTTTATTTAAAAAAAAATTCTCAATAGTTTTGGTTATGTGATTTTCTTATGCAGGATTCAAGTTCTTCCATGCCTGAAATTCACCACTACGGCTTTTTCCCCCAGTAATAACAAGTCACCAAGAAGTTTGTTTTAAGTCACTCAAAATTTAAAAAGCATTAGAGCTGGCACAAATTTCATTTTGGCAAGGACAACTGAAATCACTTTGCACAAAGGGAGGAATTAAGTGAAGCTCAACAAGGCCAGTACACGCTGCCTGTGAATGGTTCCTATCAAGTTGTCTTTGTTCTTTTAGCCTGCATGATCCTTGTAGGTGTAGAAGTATACATTGGGCTTGATAGTGTTTAGGTCATGGCTCTGAAATTGCCAGTATACATTACTTGCATTTTTCCGTCTGACATATTCGATTTCTGTGAAACACGTTAACATGGATCAATGGAAACCTCTGTGGGCTGAGATCCCCACAGGGAAATTCTCCCTGTAGAGAAAGCACTCACACTTGTATAAACCGGGCAGATGTGGCATCATCTCCTACACTGTGCTCCCTTCCTTAAAGGGTATGCAGGAGGGACACAACCACAGCAAGCCTCCTCACACTTGACTCTCAAAGGATAAAATTTCCTGAGAATCTCTGAGATGGAGGTGGAAGGACGAGACGTTTTTCAGCAGACTTAGTGTGATTTGGTGCTGCATGGCTGAAGTATCATTTTTCTAATTGCTCCCTTTTTCTGCTGAATCCATATGGAACAGAGCACACATAACAGAGATTTAGGGGTTTTGAAAGCACACTTCCATAAAGACAGCCTAGGAATCACAGAGGGGTACCATGAAACAGTATCTGAGAGCATCGAATGTAGAACACAGTGAAAAAGGGAGCCAGCATCGCTTGACCTGCTGTTTATTGGTCACAATGACAGGATGCACAATAAATTTTTTCTTCTGGTAGGTGAAGTAAGGTAAGTAAAATTAATGGCACCCCACAACTTGCTCCTGCTGAAAGCTGGTACAAGTCTGTACTTCCTGTAAATGTCCAAATTTGCAAGTCAAGCTAGCCACCAATTTCATAGAGTTAATTTAATGTTTACAAAACAAAGGATCCTTTTGTAAGAAGGCTGAGGAATTCAAGAGTGCAGGTGCAGTCTGATACTCAAAAATGTAACATGAAATAAGCTAAGGGCTTTGAGCTGGAATTTAAAAAAAAAAATCTATAATAGGTGTGGTAAAAGATGTGCTAAAACCTCTTAAAAACTACAAAGAAACTGTAACATAACGACTGCCTGAAACAAAATAGAAGAGAAGAATTAATCCACCCAGCAAGGCCTTATTTAGTTTGCCTTAACAAAATCTGTAAAGCCTATTGCTCTGCTCTTCTAATGATGTAGGCTAAGACACAGGAGATAGGAAAAGCCAAGACACTGAAAGCTGTTGTAAAACTAGGTCACTGTTAAATTAAACATTTTATGAAAAATAGAACCTGCCTTGAACAACTCTGAAAACCTCTTTGCTTTTTTCATGCCCTCTGCCAGAGAGAGACACTTACTCCTCTTTATTGCCTTCATGAAAAAAAGCACTGCTTTAGTGACGCTTCAGCGCTCACCTCGAGCCAGCAGCTCCATTTTTTCTTGTAATTAACAGCTATTGAATATTTATGAAGTAAGTGCTATGGGGTAACCCTTACTCATTCGATCAACAATGCTGTTGGTTTGCAAACTGAAAGGAAAACATTGGCCCTACCCCAGAGCACTGCAACCACTGCAGCTGCAGCGGCTTCTGCCTTTCTGAGCTTTTCAAGCACCAGGAGAGGAGGATGCTACTGGCGGAAAGTTAGCGATATATACTCCTCCTTTTTTCAGATGATCACAGGGAAACATGCTGTGCTGTGACTCTGCCAGGTAAAGAATCTGTTGGAATACCCTGGAGACTCCCACTGTTGAGTTGTGAGTAAGGGTTTGCAGAAGCCCTGTGAGCATGTGTAACTCTAGTGTCAGCCACGATATGCAGGGGTTCAAAGTCGTACATTCTGAAGCTGATAAAAGGACCTCATTACAGCAATGACGATAATACAGCTTTGGGACAGCATTACTGGGCATGAGGGAAGTTTTCTACCACTGCAGTCTTTCATAGAAGATACAATAATTTTATAAAATGTGTATTTTTGTCATTGAAATCAGTCTCTGGGATAAAGAAAGCTGACCAAATATTTTCAATAAGAAATGTTAGTGAAAATGAAAATTCTAGCTCAGTTTCTTCAGTTTTAATGATGAATCATTAAGAACCGGTGGTGTTCCATGCTTGGTGTGGACCATGGCAGTCTCTTCTGGCTTTCAGATCTCATCACATAATACAGAGGAAAGGGAACAATAAAACTCTTCACTCCTGGCCAGAAAAATGCATGGCAGTCCCTCCCCACGCATTCTTCACCAGTGCTCACTAAGCATAGCAGTGTTTCAGATGCAAGGTCTTTTTCTGCAAACATTGCTGTACGTGTGTAGTTCTGCATCAACTTGAGATGTCCCACTGATCTAAATGGAACTGTTTGTGCATCTCTAATCATACTCATCAAACTGCTGGACTCTCCCCGCTGGGAGAGAGGCTAAACTAAGAAACAGTTGCTGTGATGAACCAAGTCTGACTACATTGTTTTCAGCATAAGGATCAATGTAAATACAAAGCTGGCTCGGTTTTATCAGGTTTTAATTATGTATCATTTATTTTAGTAGTTATTGCAGGAAAGTAAAAAAAAATATTTTTTTTTTTGCTTCATACCATTTTTTGCTTCATACCATTTATTACTTCAAGGGACCAAAGCATCATTGTTACTTGAGAGAAGCCACTAGGCAAAGATTCATTTATTTATAGTATAAAATGGAGAAATAGGGCATGGAATATTATCCAAACTTGAAATACCATTTAAATAGTATTTATTTATCATTTGCCTTTCCTTTTATTTGTACTTTTTGGTTACAATTTCTTCTGCTGAGCATGATTAAAATAAGCATAGACATCACTTTTGCTTTAGTGTTTCATTCAGCTTCCTTTCTCAACATCATGGGCTGCTGGAGTATGGTAATACTCTGGATGTATGTACTTCCAGAAAACATATTGGCAATTTCTTTGAATTATAATGTTAATACACCTGTGAAATATTTTCTGTCTTCTACTTTGAAAACAGCATTTCTATAGAACTTGCCTCTTAGTCTGAGTTAACCTGATATATTCAAGCACTTAGATTTGTTGGTTGCTGCATGCATACTCCTTTGAGGGAGCTGTGAGAACAGAGACTATGTAGAGTAGTCTTGAAACAGTTTTTCCTGAACAGACCTGATATAAGACACTGAAATACTTCATTGATGTTTTTACATGTAGTCATACCCCAGCATAACTCAATATACCTAGTGATTTAAAATGCTTTGCTGAGAAAGTCTCTGAAAAAATAAATCTTTATTTCATAGGTTGCCATTCTCTCTTTCCTCCCTTTGCCAGACAGCTTTGTGTGGCAAATAATATATAATATGCTCTGTTTAATCCAAAGGGAATAAAAATTAGTTTAAATTCAAACTTGATATAAAGGGAAATATTTTTTAGATTAATTTTATTTCAAAAAAGTATCCCAAAAATATGCTGTGATGTTTGAGAGGTACATTTTCTTTAAACAAAACAGCAAAGATCAAAATGTTTTAACCTGCTACAGAAGCTTTTAAATGCCCACAGCTGAAATCTGAAACAAATCAATTAAATCAACACCCTGTAAAGTCTAGTAAGGGTCAATGAGCTTGTGTGAGGCATAACTGCAGAATTATGCCACTAAGATGCAATTTTGAGTGTGACAGGGAAATAAATGTATAGTCTTTGTTTCTGAAGGACCTTTTTGAAGAAGCATGTGAACTCTGCAAGCTAGAAACTGGCATTTGCAAAACTAAGGAAGAAGTAGCCAGTAATGGTAAAGATGGAAATACGGATCCAGTAAAAATGGAAGGGATGCACAGCTGAACCAGGAATATTCTTTTGTTATTAATTTAATATTTGAATTACTTCAGCAGTTTAGTGTACCAGATATCACCAGAAATTGTGCTGAGCAGACTACAGCATAAAATAACAGGACATCCCTGCACATGATAGCTTCTGGTGTCAGTCAGCAGGCTTATGAAATATAAACCTGGTTTTGGTAAGAGCCAGGATGTTAGGAAATTGAGGGAACAGAGACACCACACAAAGGCTTTTAAGGCAGGCTACACGAGTGGGTAAAGGAGCCTTTTCTCTGTGCAGCTGACATCCTCATCGTGAAGAGTTTCAACAGCAATAATGAGTGTGATGCGTGGGAACCAAACCTTGGAAATTCACAAACTTTTGCACGGAGATGGGCGTGGCTACCTCCTGTCAATGGTCTGCCCTAGTGCATCCCAGCACAGGGCTCTCAGACCTGAGGGGCAGCTTGGGGCAAGGTGGGCTTAACTTGCCATCTGGAGAAAAGGGAATAAAAATCTCATCCAATAGAGAAACTGGTGGATAATGGCCCTGAGAAGTATGCGAGCTACTTTGCCCACGAAGTTAATGTGTGGAAATTCATCCTAACCAACAGCAATGTCTTTTGCCCGTGGGACAGGTCTGTGTAAAAGGGCTGGGTCACCAAGCAGTTTTGTTGGAGTTGTGGTGCCTGTTAAGATCGATGATGGTGTGCAGAGCCCAGGTGTTATTTAGGGAATCCTGGCTGTTGGAGGAAGGTGACCAAGAGACGAGGCTTTCTCGGTTTCAGATGGAGGACTTCAGCCAAACACTTTTAATTGTGCGACTCAACACATAAGCAAAATTGCAAGAGAGATACAAGGCTTGCCTTCGGCTCCCCCGTGCCTTTCTTCAGGGCTGCGCCGAGTGCCCGAGCAGCGGCCGGGGTGGCGGGACACGGGAGCTGAAGTTCCCCCGCCTCACCGCCAAAGGGCGGCCGGCTCGGCACCGGGGAAAAGGGGCTCCGGGGCCGGGCGGGGGCGGCGCGCCCGGGCCGCCCGCAGCGGGCGCTGCAGCGGCGGGGCCGGGGCCGGGGCTGGGGCCGTCCCCGCCCCCGGCCGCCCGGCTTGGGCTCGGTGGAGGGTCGGGGGGCGGCAGCGAGGGGCCGGGCCGGGCCGGGCGGGGCGCGGTGTGCCCGCGGCGGATTCGCCCCGGCCGCCGTGCTCGCCGCAGCAGGAGGGGCGCTGAGGAGAACGGGAGGTTTTTGGAAGAGGCGCACAGAGGAGCCCCGGGCTGACCGCCGGCCCCGCCCGCAGGCTCACGCCATGCTGCGGGCGCTTCCCCGTCTCTGAGGAGAGGCGAAGGGGCGTCAGGGGACGGCGGCGACGCGATTGCTAAGGTAATGGAAGTGGGCTGCTCTTTCTCGCTGTCTTTTTCCTGCTTATCCGCATCCATGTGGTGAGTGGTTGTCACTCGGCTGTGCCCTGGCAGCGGGATTCCCGAGCTCGCGGGGTGGGAGTTCGCTCCCGGTCGGTAGTAGCGGACAGGTGCAAGGTGTGTGTTCTGCGTGTGTGTTACGTGTGTGCCTGCGTCTGTGGTGCCCGGCCGGGGGACGGCCGTGCCCTGGCCGGGCCGTGCGGACCCCCGAGAGCACCGTGGCTGCGGTTCGCCCTCCCGCGGGGTCTGGAGGAAGGGGGCCCGGCCTCGGGCCCCGGCGCGGGAGGTGCGTGGGCGCTGTCCGGGCGGTGCGGGGGTGCCCACGCCCCGCGGGGCGCGGCTCAGGGGACGCGGTGTCCCAGCAGGTGTGAGGGCAGCTCACGGGGAGCCGGAGCTCCGTGGGGACATAGGACAAGTTGTGGCGCCCAGAAACCGCAGGTCTTTTCGGGGAAGGATGAGGGGGAGCAAACGCTGGAGTGCAGCTTGAAGGAGGAGCTGATGCCCTGTGGGAAAACTTGGGAACTGTTTCGCTTCGGTAGCGTATTGCAATAATATTCTTCCATCCGCCGACAAAGTGCGTTTGCGTGAAGACAGATTGGTGTGTGAGAGTAAAGCTGCCAGGCACTCTCCTCCCAGAATCTTAATCTCCTGTGACGCTGAAAGCATCTTCTTAGCCGCTAGATGTGATGGCATAAGAGTGTATTGCAGGGCCAGTAAGAAGCTTCAAGTGTTTTTTGTTTTTGTTTTTTTTTTTGTTCCTGAGGAAGATGCTGATTTTTGTATAAATAACGGCACGCTGCCGCTTGTACGCTGCAGACGTAATAGCAGCCAGGGCTGTTGCTCCGAGGAGCTGGCTACGCCTGTGGCTCTGAGCTTGGCGTCCCGTCTGCACCGGCGCTGCCCTCGCTGGGACGGCCTAGGTAAGTCGGGGCTTCCTTCAGCTGGCCTGTAAGGGACCTGGCAGAACTGCATCCCGGTTGTAGCCTGTGTGCTACATGATGCTTCCCTGAAATCAAAGATACGCATAATTTGCTCTTGATGGAATTATATTTGCTGACAGGCAGTGTATAGGATTGGAAAGCAGGAAAATCTGTGTCTGATCAATAAATTCATACTGTAAAACTCACCTTTGTGTTGGCATGTTACAGCAGATATTGGTGGTTTCCCATCCCAAAGAAAGCTACTTTTCCTCTTTGTTTCTGGAGGAAGTGTTTTGTGAGCTGTCAGTGTGGGATTTATTTTTATTTTTGAATAGTAGTATATTTGATATTGTAAGTTTCCTTTTTTATTTTTAATTTTTTCTTTTTAATGCCGATTTATTCTAATCTTGCAGATCAGAAGAACTAGGAATTGTTTACTGTGGGGTTATGATCTATAATACTTTCTCACCAGCTGATTTGAAACACTTCCACTATACTTCCTTGAAAATCTGCTTTAAAAAGAGGTCAGATGTTGAAGAGCAGTTATTGGCTTGGGGGCATATTGTTACAAGCACAGAATAATAGTGTTCATTGCTTGAATATGTGTGTGAAATGCTGAAGAAGCTGTTTAGACTCAGCCAATATTGACTTTATTTTTAGATGAGCTGTTCTTTTTTCTAATGACCTGACTGATAGAACAATTGATGACAAACATTCCACTTTCCTTCCTAAGTGGCTACAAGTGTGATGAATTAGATAGCCATTCTTTTTTCCATTTTGAACTGTATTAGAGGGAAAAACAGTGATTTGCTACACATCTTACACTGAAGTTTATGGTAGTAGAAGATTGCTGTTCACCTGATTTTTCTGATTTTTTTCCCCCTGCTAACCTTCCCTTCTAAGAAAAGTTGCAGTAGGTTGCTGCATAGAGTAATTGTCAATGCTGCTTACCTTGGTTTCTCTCTGACAGTTCCTGTGGTGCAGGTAGTACAGATATCTGTTTTAATCAATGATGCCTGCAGATAAGACGACAAGGTGTGTCCTCTTAAAGCAGCAGTTACCTCCCTGCCTACCACTTACAAGGTGTTTCAGTGTCTAGCATGTAATTCTGGTGAGCACACTGGTACAGCAGAGGTGAGCAGAGCACTTTTCATTCGTGGCAGTAACTCTGCATTTGGTAATGCTTCTGAGGCAGCTGAGGAAAGCTGAATGTATGGACAGGAAATGCCTGGCTTTGTTGTAGTCCATTCGAGCAGGCAAGAAGGGGAGAAAAGGAGAGGGCAGTCCTGTCCCAGCAGACTGCAGCAAACTAACAGATGGCAGGGAAGGGAAGAAGCTAATATATGTGGAGTAGCAGGAGGAGAAAATAGCTGCAGTGTGTCGTTTTAATGTGGTGCGTTGGGATGCTGTGTTGTTCTGTGGTGAAACTTTGGGGTCTTGCAGTGCCGTGGCTCAGGGCTCCTAACACAAATACAAGGGTGTTGTGGGGTGATGATTTTTTTTCTTTCCTCAATAACGATATGAGTCTTCAGCTTTTCAAGAATGAGGGGTTATTAATGCAGGGGCTTTGGCTGGGTATATCTTTGATATCTAAATCAAACACTCCAGTTGTACAGTGGCAGCAGAACAAGGGCAAACTGCTCTACCCATGCCCAGTGTTACAAGAGTACAGTTTTGCCCTTATCATGGGTTGTTGTATTGTTTGTGCTCGTTACCTGGAGCTTCAGTTTCTGGAAGAACACCTTGGCTCTCTAGAGGAGATATTGTAGGAACAAACAGGTCCGCTTCCCTGAGCAGCCCTGGGCTATTTCAGGTAACAAATATTGCACTTAATTGTCAGAACTGAAGTGCTCCTGTTTCCTCCTGACACTCTTTTCAACATCTTCATGGCTGCATTATTATTTATGTCAATTCACACCATGGCATTATGATTACAGAAAAGCCTGGGTAGAATAAGAAAATGATGTTGATGATTTGGAAGGGTGTTTCTATAATTCAGACTTTGAACTGCTGTCTCCAGTGTGGTGTGAGATAGCACTCTGCCTTGTGAAGTTACCAAGCAGCATGGTGGCCCTGCGCTATTACTGAAGGTGGAATAGTACGCTTAACCCTGTTCATTTGCAGCTTGATCTGCCTGAGACAAGCTGACCACAGCTGTGCTGGCCAAGCATATTTCAGAAACTGTAGGTGGTGGTGGTGGATTTTTTCAGAAGCATCTGGTCAGTCACTTTGTTCCTGTGGAGTTACATATCTGACTTCCTCAGACTACAAAATTTCCTCTTGGCATCGTTCAGCACTTACATATAGTTGCACGTCTTCGTATTCTGAACTGAATTATTATGTTCCTACGCCTCTGAATCTATTTTTTTCCTAAAATTTTTGCCTTCATTCTTCATCTTTTAATTTTCTGTCTGGTGATTGTGGGAGCCATGCTTGCATTTTGGTGGTGGTGGATTTATGGGGTTTAGAGGTGGCTAGAGTACTTTGAAAAATTTGGTGTGTCTTTATATCTTTGAAAAGACAATAATAGATGTATCATGGAGAGTTCTAAATGGTTTGATTGCAACTTTCCCTCAATAATATAGTGGCGTTTAAAGTTAGTACAGGATGATATTAGTGTTAGTGTATCCACAGCGTTTTCTTAATCTATATAAGTTTTACCATGAAAAGGCATTTCCAAGATTTCAGTTAGTGTTTCCAGCATATTGTGGTGACTGAGGAACGAGCTAATTTCTGTTGTTGTGCTCTGTCTATGAAGAGGAGAAAGAAAGAGGAGCTAATTTGTGTTTTTCTTGTTGGTTGTCAAGCTCTAGAAAGATTGTGGAGTCAAGAGAGACTGCTGCTACCCACTTATGTTGCATCACATCTCATACTATTTTTTAACATCTCTGCAGCGGGTGGCAAAGAATGTGGAGAGAAGGAAAGAGAAGAAGATTAAAATTTCAGTGAGCAATAAGGTTCTGACACTCTGACATCCCAGGAGCTCTGCATTGTCATGCTGGAAACAGCTGTGGATTCCTAGACTAGGCAGCACAGGTACTGCCCTTTGCCTGCACAGGGGTGGTGGGCACCATGAGGCAGTGAGCAGGAATTAGTGCTGCACTTTTGCAGGAATCTTCACTTACACGCTATAAACATTGTCCTGACGGTAAAGGACAATATTTCATCTTTTTCATTGTGCTCTTAGGACCTGGCATCAGCAGTGAAAGGTTCACAGGGTAGTTAAGGATCCTCATGTTACAGGCCTACTATGCTATGAGGATGTGTGTTGAGCAAAGGATAACTAATGGCTTGAAAGTCAGGATTTAGATGTCCAATTTATTGCTCTGTCATTTGTTGTGTGAATGTGGGAAGTCACTTAATTTCACTGTGATTTAATTTATCATTTTGTAAAAAAAAAACAACCTAATTGCTTTTGTCACAGATGAGCAACTAGTTTTAGATTGCATTCACCAGTGTAAGAGCAATCTGGCAGAGACATGTATTAGCTCAAATAAACTAGCTGTCTTTAATAGGAGTATTATACTGTAACTGTTGCAGTAGTCAAGTATATTAGTATTTATAGCATATGTATCTTATATTGGTATTTGTAGCAGTCCAGATATGGCATTGTGAAGTTCAGGTTAAATGAACCACAGCACTGGGATTTGTAGGCTTTGCTGATCTGTGTGGATGTGTGGTGTTTGGACTTGAGCTAGCTAATTCAGGAGTGGCTTAAGTGCTTTTTACATTGCAATTACTGAAGTGATTTGTGTGTAATTTGCATCTGAAAAGGCTGTGTGCTGTTATGATAAACAGCAGGGCAGTGAAATCACAGTATATTGCATCATGTCCTTGAAGTAGGTGGGATACAACCAGTTGTGTTCATTTACACCAAGGGTATTTCATGGTGCCACGTCTTCAAGGACACCTGTGCTTTTGGGTAGCAAATTTCCCATTTTATTTGATTGCAAGGGTACTTGCAATTTTCCATCATCTTGAGAATGAACAACCAGCAAGAACTCTCAGCACTTTGGGACATTTTAAATGAGATTATGCAGTCTCTGATCAGTGCGGGGCTGGATTGCTTCTATGAACTTGCATAAGATTGCTTGAAGGGAACTTCATTTCAGCAACCTCTATTGGGAACAGGGAGTTTAGGTGGAGTAAATCTGAATTTGGAATCTAACAAGCACTGAGGCCTATGTTTTGTTTGTGTAGGTTTTTTTTTGGGGGGGGGGAGGGGGTTGTGTTTTGTGTTTTGTTTGTTTGGTTGTTTTTGTTGTTGTTGTTTTTTTAAATTTTAGTATTGTCTTACCAGTCTGTATTAGAGCATTAGAGCAATTAGTATTTCCTAGGGTATGTAAAGGCAAGGCACTTTCAGAGATGGTATATTTGATGGACCAGCTTCAAAGAACAGGATGCTCTTAGCACACCTTAACTGATCCAGTAGAAGATTTATATTGGAGAATAGATTAGACGTCTACCCTCAAGTTCTGTATTATCAGTACAGTTACCCATTTTCCCCAGGGAATGATTCTGGCCAATAATTGGCATTGTTGCAAAACAACAAAATACAGCTTCAGCTTTGCCACTGCTGCTCCTTGCAGGCTGATAGTGCCGAATAATTACTGCTGTAGCTTGGGATCACCAATTCACATGAAGTTCAAAGTTGAGCTGTAGCTATCTCTTTGCATTTCTAAATTTATATAGCACTGACTCTTGTTTTAGTAAAATATTCAGCATATACTTGCTATCACATTCCTTGTAGCTATCCTTGGTAACAGCATGTTGGCTCAGAGCCTTTCCAAGAGGCCTTGTGCTCACAGCAGTATTATTTTATTGGAAGGGAGATTGATTACTGGTGAGTGCTGCATTTTTTTTCTGAATTTTTTGGAAGAGGGGTGGATGTATTGGAAGCAGTTTCTTCCTAGTATAATGTAATTCTGGTCCATTAAAAGTAAATGTAGTATGCAAGTGCCCATTTTAACAATTGATTTCATAAAGGGAAAAAATTGCCTAGTTAACCAGCAATTTGTATGTCAATATTCACTACAATCCATCTCCATTCCATTTTTTCTTCTGGTTATCTTCGGAAGTCAGGACCTAGTCAAAGTTAGATGTCAAAAATTACTTTATATTGATTTCCACTCCTATGTTTCCTGGATCTAACATCCAGATACAGACAGTATTTCAGCATTCTAGAATAGCTAAGAATATGTGCAGATTTAGAAATATATAAAATAAAAATGGAGTGTGTGGCAAGCTGGGAAAAGGAGAGGAAAGTAATCCACTTCTATGGCTTATCAAGAAGCAGTCTGATTCCTTGTCAGGCGGCTGAGGCAGATCACCAGTGGCTCACACAAATGGAACAACTGGAACTGTCCGTCCTGAATTTTGTCTGTTTGACAGAACAGCGTGAGCGCTACCACAGGTGTCTCAGATGGAGAGAAAATTGCTCAAGACCATGGAGAGCACCCTTTTGGAGGGGGTGTGAGGCCTTGGTGATCCCTGGTTAACAATATTCTGCTTAGACCACTAAACCATTAATATTCACTTTTTTTTTATTAACTGATGTACATGATTTGGAACAGCAAGTGACTGCTGAGAAGTACCTACACACATCTACACATTAGATTACTCAGGGGCTGAGTTTAAACTTGTGTGTATCTGCAGGAAGTCAAGTGACTTGGATTGACTCATGTCTGAGAGCTAGTTTGGTCTAAAAGGCGGCTGTGTTCATACTGCATATTCTTGGTCAGAGGGGTCTCAGACCTCTGGCCCTTAGCTGGTACCTCTGTGGCCTGAAGATACAGTGATTGTTGTGGGTGGTTTTATTTTCAAGCATAATGTTTAAAAAAAGTGAGATTGTCCTGCAGCCCAGCAGAAGGATGAGGTTATGCATTGTAGGACTTGGGACATGTTGGGAAGCTGTAGGGTGTTGCAGAACCTATTGAGAGACTGATGCAGACATGGATTAGAGGTAGGAATCCCATCCTTGTGTAAGATGATCCATCCTGACTCTTGAGAGCGAGTGCTGGTGGTGGAGAACTGTGTTCCCAAATGTGTGTCTGCTTAGGTTTGGAGCTCTACAAAAGAGATCCCAGGAGCAAACCAGCAATTAAGCACTGTGGGTGATCAGGAGCCCAGAGCTTGCTCCCTGCCTTAGTACTGTGTGGAAATGCAGACGTACCTGTTCGATGTTCTGAGGCAAGTTTTCCACAGGAGAAGTAGTTATTTATGGAAGGGCACTGCACCTTTAGGTCTGTAAGAGTAGTAGAAATGGGAAATCCCAGCCTTCATCGGGATCCCAGTTTCCCTAAAAAGAAGAAAAAGGGGGTGTCCTGGAGCTGGGTCCTCTCTTCCTGCTCTCTCAGAATGAGGCAAAAGAATCTGGGCTTGTTCCCTGGTCTAGATGTGTGCCCATCCTCCATCCTGCCAATTGTAGAGTGAGAAAAGTGTTGAGCTCCTGTGCTTCAGCACGGAGCTCCCTCTGAGCTTGTACTGTAGAAAGAGGAGGAATGGGGTCCTTTAGAGACCTTGAATTCACCCAATGTGAACAAAATCGCTTTCCCACAAACAAAGAGGAATTTGTTTGGCAAAAGTTTGAACATTGAGTGCTGCTGCTGGAAGTGTTTATACTTTGTTCATTAAAAAAGCAACAGACTGAGTATTGTTGATAGTACTGCAGTGCTCACCACTTGCAAGGAGGGGCAGAAGGTCTGGGATGATCTTCTACTAGGAAACTATTTTTGGAGTAACTTCAGTTACAATTTGATGTCCAAAAGAAAGGATTGAAGGATTTTTAGGTGCTTTGGGAGCTATACTTCACTGTAAGCGGACTTCCCTCTCTGCCCCTCCACTGGAGGGGAGCAGTGCCATGAAGGAGGAGTAGAGGTGCATTGTGCAGTGCTTGTGCTGAGCTACACCACTGAAAAGCAGAGGATACCCCAGGTAGGTCCTGGGGATCCACTGGCTAGTGTATTCACCTTGGCCAACAGGATCAGCTTAATGATAGGCTGTATATTGCCTTCTAGTATACACAACTTGCATGGCGTGCCCAAGTCCTGGTTTAATGAAGAAATAATTAACCAGAAAAAGAACATGAAGACAAGTATTTCTTCCCAGTACAATTTCAGAGAGATTTATGTAATGGATGTGAAATATCAACTTAAAATTAATGGAGATTAGTTGAATTCAGCGTGATTTTTCCTTCCGTCTCTTCCCTCCCGTCACCTTAATAATGACCTGTTTGATCTAAATGTTCTTGCAGATCAGGTAGAGATTTTTCCTATTAGGTAGTTATGAATTCAGCAAGGCATGTGGTTATATGATTTCTCAGCCATGTGAAAAGTTGTGTAGTCTAGTTGTATTTCACTAATTAGAAAAAAATTACCAAGGTATTAATGGCAGGAAATTGTAATTCACTCTATGATTGTGCGCTAAAGCACTAAATCTCTCATGATTTGATATTAAAAATGTGTGTCAATTATAAGCTGCCCTTGAAATATATTAATTACATAGCATAAAGGTAATTTTCACATATTGTCACCCAAAATTATATTTCAGCTGAACAGTCCTGGTATATATCTCCATGGGAAGTCATTTAATTGATTCTATTTTCTGTGATTCAGTTTTCCCCTGTTTAAAAAAAGAAACAAGTATCTCACATGTGCAAGAAATGTTTTGCACTGCAAATTTTGCATATTAAGTTTACAATTTATTTATTATGGTGCAGTATAGGAGTTGACATATGACCTTGTATTATTTTGTTAAATCCAGGTAATATTTTCAAGAAATAGTTTTGCAGGATTTCTTCTAATGTACTTCTTTCTTTCGCTATTATGTAAAAACCCCAGAGTCCATAAGGACTTTAGATCTGTTAATTTCTATGGAATACATGGGGTTTTCTGTCTGTGAGAGGTTTCTTACAGCAGTCTTGTTTCCAATGGTCTTTTCTGACAGCAATCAAGTGTTTGAGAACACTAAGGGGAATCTCTTAATTTACTGTTCAGATGCTTTCATTGAATTTACACGCACACACACAGATTAAATGCTGACAGTATTTATGGATTAAAATGTAAAGGTGGTTTTCTTTGAAATTTTCTAATTACAGTTCTGTATGAGAAACTCTAAAAAGGTAAACTAGAAAAAATATGCTCTGAAAATCAAGAAAATAATTTTAATTGGTTATTCCACCTTAAAGTTCACTCATCCTCTCATGACGTATGGGAGCCTTATCTGGTTGCAGCTTCTGGTCTTTGGGAGAGTGAGCAGCCTGATCAGATAAGAACAAGAGAGAGAGAGAACTCTTACTGTGATTCAGTGCATTTTGTCAGCAGCTGCCTGTCTAATCCACTCTGCTTATGTTTCTTGGGGGAAAAGCAGAAGTGTTCTGTAGTAAAGAATAAAACATAAAAAGGAAAAAAATCAGTGAGAGGAGAATGTACCCTCTCTTTTTAGCATATTTTTGGTAATATTTTTCAAAGGCTTAATAGGCCATCTTATCCATAAACAAGAAGTTAAAGGCTGCTGATTTTGTCCTTGTGTGTGGTAGAGTGAGAGAATGGTTAGCACAAATGGATTTCAATTTTTATCACTTTTGGTGCTGAGGAGTCCAGATTGCTGCAAGCATGGCTATTGTCAGAAAAACAGCTGTGGGAAAACAGCGTCTTTGAACATGATATTTGAAATTTAGAGATTATTTACTCTTTTGAAGACATGCATTTGGATTTAGATTGCTGGCATGTGGCTTCAGGCTGGGATGAGTTAGCCCTGATAATACAGCAAACTGCCCAGAGGAGGGAGAAGCTGACAGCACTCTTCAGATAGTAACTGCTGAGGTTCTTAGCTGGAGGCTGTCTTAATTAAGCTAGAAGCTTATTTTTTAGAAAAAAAACCTACAGAAAATCTTTGTTTTCACTCTTTTCAGCTAAGTGTAGCTGAAATTACTTTATAAAGCTAAGCTGGATTCACTTCTGGCTAATACATCACAAACAAGTGCTTAGAGAAGATTCAGAGGGCAAACTGTTTTCAGTCTGTGCAGTGTTGTAGGGTTGACTTCCTGCTTGCATCTGGAGTAGACTGGGCTGGCAGTGAGGAAAAAATTGTGTAGGTTTTTCTGGTTTGTTTCTTAAGAGAGGACTGTGCAAATCAGATGTGGACTTTTACATACAATTACATTAATTAAAGGGTTGCAAATGCAGCATGTTAACATTGTAGTAGGGTAAAAAAGCTGTTCTTGGACCGTGGGCAGTCTCATTTGTGTTTGCAGCAGGCAGCTCTCTGGAGAAGGATATGGAGATCCTGGTGGAGATGCTGTCCATGAGCCAGCAGTGTGTCCTTGTGGCCAAGAAGGCCAATGGGATCCTGGGGTGCATTAGGAAGAGCATGGCCAGCAGGTCAAGGGAGTGATCCTGCCCCTCTGCTCAGCCCTGATGAGACCAAATCTGGAGTGCTGTGTCCAGTTCTGGGCTCCTCAGGACAAGATGGACATGGAGCTCCTGGAGTGGGTCCAGCAAAGTGCTACGAAGGTGGAGGGGATTGGAGAATCTCTTTTGTGAGGAGAGGCTGAGAGAGCTGGGCCTGCTCAGCCTCAAGAAGAGACAACTGAGAGAGGACCTCTTCAATGTATATAAGTGTCTGAAGGGAGGGTAGCAGAAGGTGGAGAAGAAGGTGTAGCCAGGCTCAGGTGCCAAAGCAATAGGAGAAGAGGCAGTGGGCAGAAACTGATGTGTTGGAAGCTCCACCTGAGCAGCAGGAAGAACTTCTTTACCGTGCGGGTGAGCGCGCACTGGAGCAGCTGCCCGCAGAGGTTGCGGAGTCTCTCTCACTTTTGGAGATACTCAAAAGCTGTCTGTACTCAAGCCTGAGTAATGTGCTGTAGGGAACCCTGTGTGAGAAGGAAGGTTGGACCAGGTGACCTCCAGTGGTCTCTTTCAACAGCAGCCATTCCTTGGCTCTGTGAAGCAGTCCTGCATCACTGGGTGCTGAGCTCCATTCAACTCCCACGTGTTAAAAAGCACAGGTGTAGTAGAATCCATGGGACCCAGCATTGCTGTTCTTTCACCTTGAAGAGCCAAGAACATGCCTGTGTCATATCACTGTCTTGTTTTATCTGCAGTTTTTCTTTTTCTTGTAGAACACCAGTGAGAAAGACTTCTGTGCCTTTAAAAAGGGTATAAAGGGAAGAGTAAAAACTTGGGGAATGGTCAGAGTGCTCACAATGCCTCAGGGGCCCTGGCTTGGCCTGCTAAGGCTCACCACAGCAGCAGCAGCAGCAGTGCCTGGGCTGTGTGGAGGGGATGCCCACACCTGTCTCTGCTTCACACTGCACCTCAGCCCTGCCTTGTCTCCAGCCTTGTTCTCGGAGATGTCCATCCTGCTGTCACTCTTGCAAAGGTGGCTCTGCTCCTGCTGTTCCTGGCTGAAATCCAGCAGCAGATGCTGGGCATTCGTGGGAATCACTTTTGCAAATTTATGACTTCCAGCAACAGATTGGTTCACTTGTATTGATTGCCTTATGTAGATGTTATGTAGATCTGTGTGTTAGGCTTGTGTAGATCTTCAAAGTTAGTGGCTCCCTCAATGTCACTGTGAACAGTATGCCAGCTACTACTGCATATTGTACTTGATGTTATTGTCTTGTTGTGCTGGAGTAGATGAAAATCTTCAAGAAGTGCTATGGGGGAAAATCTGGAAGTACCAAAAAAGGTCAAGTGAGCTGACAGTATAACAAGAACAACAGAATTTGTAAATGTGGACATTCAAAGTGAATAGTGCAATGAGTGAAGCACAGCTAAGTAATGCTCAAGAGGGTTTTTCAGTTAGAAATTGTAATTTTGGTTTTTTAAGAGCATTTCTGAATTGAAAGTTGCAATTGTTTTCTTTTAAAGCATGCATATAAAATCTCACATAATGTAAGTGGTGAATGTGGTCTTTATATACTGCAGGTGAAGCTGAAACTTGTGTGACTTGACATATGCTTTCAACTCTGCTTTGTAATTGCCTTCAGAAAGTTACGTAAAAATCTCAACCCAGTTCCTGCTCCCTTCAGTTGAGTGGTGATAACCTAGAGCCTAATTCTTCAGTGCCTTGAAACCATGACCGAGAAGTATTGTGAAAATGCACATTTGTGTAGATAATTTGAAGCGCTATAATTTGAAAATGCTTTACCCTTCATCGTTTGTGCTGTTTAATAGTTTCTGCATCTAATAATTTTGCTTAGAGAATTTATTTCATTTCCTGTTTAGTTCACAACCTGGCACAACAGTGTAGTGTTTGGGCTTCTCGGAAGACATGAGGTTTAATAGGGGTTAAAATGAATTTATATTCTTTAAATATGAAATAGTGTCTAAATTGGTCTGAACATGCTTTTAAAGGGTGATCTATATATATTGACTCAACCTTGATCTGTATTACTGAATTTCCAAATTGGTATATGCGTGTATATATGCATTTGTGCCCACTTGTGTGTGTGAATGCATACCTTATAAAAGAAAAAAATGAATGTCTCTAGACTGGTGTAGATTATTTGTTTCTTGTATTTTTTCTTAAAGGGGGTATGTCAGCTGCTTCTGGTTGTAGTGATGGATGCCATGTTACTGCAGTAGCCTTTTCACTGCTGAGGAAGGACAGAGCTGGGATATGGTCTGAGCTTGTCTGATTCTAGGCTCTTGACTTGTCCTTGGGAGCTGATAACTGACAGCTAGAATGGCTCAGGGATGTATTATACATATAACTGTATGCTATGTATGTATATTATATGCTGGGGCATGTTGTTGCCTGTGGCAGTGTGAAAAGGGGTAAAGGAAGGAGTAGGAAAGTATCTTTTTTCTTAAATAAGGGAGACAGTTTAATGGTGAGCTGTGTTTTAGAAATTAATGCATAGATTATGCTCGTGTGAACATAGATTTTTTTTTTTCGTTCTCAGTTTTTAATAAAATACATTGAGATGGGATATTTCAGTATTTTCAATGTTAAAGAAATTGAACTTGTCAGACAATTTTAATGCCAATGTCTGTACAAGGCAATGTTACTTCTTAGGTTAGGAAAGGTCACCACACAGCTCCACAGCAGCCTCTAATTTAAATGTTACTTGTCAAATGTGCTGGTGGAAGAGAAACTTAAAATACAGCATTTGACTCAGCACCAGGCCCCTTTCCTTCTTTCTTTCTTTTTATTTTTAAATAATGCTTTTGCCTCAAGGGTGGCATGACCTGGAGGAGATGAGGCAGCAGTTCCAGTTCTATGCTTCCAGAAGATAAGGAGTATTATGTGTGGTTGTCTGCCTGTACCCTGTTGCCTCTTGCTGGCTGTGTCATGAGAAGAGGTGAGGGAAGCTGTTTACTCTGAGCAAGCAGTTATGCCTCCCTGGTTCTTGGCTGGTGCTCTGGGGTTGTGGAGAGCTGGAAGGGGCTTGGAGTGTCTGCAGGCAGGAACCGTCAGTGTGCCTGACAGTGTGCTGCACCCGCCCCTTACAGCGGCGTTTCACTCTGCCTCGCAGCAAGGTGCCTTGGCTTTTTCTTTGTAGGCACCTCAAAGCTTCTAGAACAACACAGGCTGTTTGTGCTCTATAGTGAGGAAGGGAAGTGTGTGAAGTATTAATTAGATATTCTTCTATTGAATAAGGGCTTATCATAAAACTTCAGAACTGTGGGAGAAATGTGTGTACATGATGACCCAAACCATAGCTGTGTGTGACTTGGTGGTCATTGTTCTTGGGCGCTATCCCATAAACCAGTCAGTTCTGACACAGTGTGATTAAATCCTGCATGGGGTGAAGACAGGAGTGTGATTCCCTCTGTACCATCCTTGTATGTCTGCCTGAGAGGCAGTTGCATGTCCTTACCATGTTCCATTGCAGCCTGGAGTGATGCTGACTTTTGCTCCTGTCCTTGCAGTCTGAGCGACGAGAGGCAAACATGGCCCAAGCACCCCCTGATCCGAGTAGTGCGGAAACTGCTGACCCAGAGGAGAGTTCTCCAAACATGATAGTCTACAGAAAGGTAAGGATTTGGACCTGTGGCAAAAATCCCTTCTCTTTGTGGTTGGCTCGTAAAAGAATCCCATGCCCCTTCTGAAGTCAGAGGTTTATTTGACTGCTTGGATGATAGCTGAAAGAGTTTTAAGGAAAGTGTTTCAAACTATAACATGTGAGAGCTTGGAAGTTGAATTCTGTTCAGTGGAAGAGCTTGAGCTTGTTAGTATGAAATATTTGAGGACAAGCTAATAACTTGAAATTTGTAACTTTTTGTCATATGACTTTAGGTAATGGTTCAAGTTTACCGCAGCTAGCTAAAATACGTGTGCATATCTTCCAAGCTTTATCATACCAAGCACAAAGCAGCCTCCATACAGTACTCTTTTGGTACTTTTTTTCCTATATTCATACTGTGTTTCTTGTTGAATAATTAGCAGTTTGATTCTTGATAGGTAATTTTTCTTACTTCCCATGCCTTGCTTGAATTAAAAAAAAGTGTTTTTCAAGTGCTAGGGAAAAATGAATTCGACAAAGGTGAAACAACAGCAATGTACAATGTTAAACAACATTTTTTCACCATGATAAAATGTCTTATTCTGAAGTACTTTGGAGGTAGCATAAAAGATGAAGGAAAGCTAACTATTGACCCATTTGCAAAGCCATTGTTTTATTTTGGGGTAGATGTATCCTTCATCTTTGAAATTAAGTATTTTTGCAGTTTAATGAAATAATGTAAGTAGATTTTATTTAGCCTGCAAAATATTTCTTAAGTGTGCAGAAGTGCTGTATGGTTCTGACAGAAATTTCTTGCATAGCTTAAATAAGCGACCATTCTGTTGACTTAAGAGCTAAACTGCTAGCTCAGATCAAGTTTCCTTATGTAGTATGATCCTGGGTAAAATTACTGAAATGTGTTGGAGGTACATGGTTATGTTTTCTGCTTGCTTGACTGCAATCTTGATGACTTTCATATACTGAGAAAATAATTTAGTTTTCATATGGAGCATGAGTTGTTTAAAGTGTTACTTTTTGATATCCATAATTTTGGTTTAGTTGTTGTGTATTTGGTTTGGAATCTGGAATTGTTAACATGGGAAAAATTTCTGGGTAATGTGTAGGCTTGTTTGTTTTGAATGTGTTATGAACACACTTTGGCTGCTAATTTGGAAGTAGCACTAGTCGGTTAGTCAGATTATTTTTTTCCAACCTGTTTGCTGAGAAGTCCAACACCCCAGTAGGCTGAAGTAGATGTAGGGTGTGAAGGAAGTGTCTGGTTGCATGATCTAGAATTAGGGCATTAAATCTGTGACTCTGCAGAGTGTCCACTTACCTATTCCTGAAAACATTACTTTATTTGTGTGCCTCACTTTCTATTCATCTCACAGCATTTCTGCTTTAGGATTTCTCCATTTCTTTGCCTTTTAATATTTCCTTATTGTCATATGAAATAGAGGTTGTGAGTTCTGTGGTTACTATTTGATTCATCTCTCCTTACTGGTTTTCCTCTGATATCAGTATTACCAGCCTTTCATAATACAGCCACCTGTCAAAATACATAGTTGTCTTTTAGAATAGCATGCCCCATGCATTGTACAGTAATGGTGTATTCTGTATTGTCAATTTTAAGCTAACATGTCTGTCAGATTTTTCTTGCTGAGTGTTTCTGTTGCTTTGTGAATAAAAAACGTGGGTGGGTATTACCTATTTTTCGGAGTAAATTTTCATTGGTGATTGACTTTCTAAATGTAATTTACATTATTTTAGATATTAGTTTTAATATTAGTAGTTGGTACTATTTGATATTTTGATATTACTTTGATATTAATTACATGTATTACACATCAGTTTTATGTTCCTTAGTGTTGAAAAATCATATGCAAAATCTGAGACAAGACTATTATTCTTTTGATTATCTCTCCTCTCTCCAAATGAATGTTTAGCTCTTCATCTCTCATTTGCTTTCAAATGGCTTGATTGCCAGTAATGAATGAGAAAAACACTGCACTGGACTCCCTGAAATATTGAACACAATCTGCCAAAATACCCCACAGTTCAGGGTTGGTACTGTGTCACAGTAGAAGGAAAAGTTTGCTTCTCACAGCAGGGATCCCAAAGTGCAATTGTTGGTCCCCCTTAGGAAGAATAAATTAGGGTGGTCTTTAACAGTGGAACCACAGTAAATCCTGCTCTGAGTGTGAACTGTTTTGTCGCTTATCATAACTGCCATATTTGAGGGTTTTGGGGGAGGAAAGCCCTGCAAGTAGAACCTCAGATTGTTAATACTTTCTTTAATACTTTGTTTACTGAGAGTCTCTGGAGTCTGTTTGAAGTTCATGTGCCAGCAGATTTGTTGTAGCCTGGTTTTCTTTTAGTAGCTAATGAAAGGTAGACACATTTAGAGGACATACCAGATCTTAGGTGGTATTGAGTGTCCCTTTGGAGCAACCTCTCTCTGTTTTGTTTATGGAGAAAAGCCTGGAACAGGCTGTACTCTTTCTTTAGGTAGGTAAAACTAAGTGGGATGGGTTTTGACCATGTAGAACAAAATAAACTAATTTATTTTGACGCCACTTATGATATTCTCTATGGACCCCTGCAAACAAATGAATTCTAACTGCTTTGATTGCTACAGCAGATGGTCTCAATGAGATGTCTTATTTTCTTCTACCTTCAGTGTTAACCTTTCAGGAGTTGATATTTATCAATTTGTGAGGTCCGTTATTTTTTTAATCCAAGATACTCAATGTTTCTCCGCTGTTTTGGATGACACCTTTGTGTGAATTAAGTAGTGCAGATGCATTTGTTACAGTAACGAGTGTTTAGGGTATGATTTGCCTCACCCTACCCTTGTTAAGAAGAGCTGTAGCCCTAACTACGTGAGCTGTATTGACCAGGTCTCCAGCGGCAGTCTTGGGTGCCTAGCTGTCAGGTACTTATGTTATAGGATAGACATTTATAATTAAGCAAGCTGCACTCCACTTTTGTGGAATTGTGTGTCCTCTTGTCTCTCTGTGCATCTCAGTGCTGAGCCCTGGGCTCTTACAGGGCTGCAGGTGGTGCTGCAGGAAGGGTGGGCTGTCATTTATCTGCGTGGCACAGTGGTACCCAATGGAGCTGTCAGGGTACCACAGATACTGCATTGCCATTTAAGTACTCTGCGAGTACACAAAATCTGGCCACGTCTGGAGAAGATGCTGATGTATTTTTTGATGGGATTACTACTGGAAGAGTGATGCACAGTGCTTAAAAAGACTGTTTGAAATGCACTACCCCACTTTTCATGGGAGCAGGGAGTGACATCCCCATCCTTACTTCAGTCTGCGAGCATTGTGTGGGTACTGCAGCATGGAAGGAAAAAAATGCAATAAAAGCCAGGAGAGGAGAAGAGCCTCTACTAGCAAATAGTAACAAAAAATATAAATTGATTTTAAATGTTGGTCACATTCCCTTGAAATCCAGCACCCTTTGATTAGTCTTTCTTGCAAATGCTGGTGACTGTGTCTCAAGAGCCCTTTGGCTCATTGTTACAATAATCCACATCTGAAAATTCCTCTTCTGCAGACAATATTGAAAGACAAATTGTTCATGGACACCTTCTGACACCAGACCTATTAAGTGACCTATTATCAAAAAAATTTGGCAAATCAAATTTTCTTACATAAAGGATGGTGGGAAATTATGTCACTGTAAAAAAAATCACAATATTTAGAGCTTGACTAAATAAGAACTGAAAATATCAATAAGGAGGAGTGCCTGGGGAATATAACAAGAAGGATGAAACCACAGAAATTGAAGTCTAAATTGGATAGCAAGGTGTACTTGTTTCTGAGAGAGATCCTATGACAGGGAAGAGTTTGCAAACTGCGCTGTTTAGAGAGTTTTAGAGCCACTGGAGCATGTATGTTCTCAGGGATATCAAAGTATGCTGACAAAGAAATGATCTGCATTATCTGCTGATAGATTTCTGTTTCTGCTTATTTTTTGCCAAACATATCCTCTATATCTCCTTGCTAATGTTGGCACTTACTGAGTTAAATTTTGAATTTTTATGGTTACTCATGGTATATCTTTTGAACAAGCAGGAAAATAAAATTTCCAAAGGCAATTACTGCTCTAAGTAATGTAACGCAAACTTGCAGCTGCCACAAGATGCTTTCAGAAAAATCTTGAGTTGTTTGCTACCTTCAGTACTTGGCAGCCTTCGTGTCTTTTTAAATGCTGATTTAAGATCTGAATTTGAATTAAAAAAACAAAAAACAAAAAAACCAAAAAGCTGAGCAAAAAGAAAGCAGCCTTACATTTGCAGATTTTCTCCAGGCAAATTCCAGTGTTCCAGTCATGTCAAGTAGCAGGAGTGTTGCTGTCAGACCTGGCCGATTGGGCAGGAAATGAGAGAACAAACCGTGAAGGCAGGTGCATGCATCCAAAAAATGTATGGACCATGAAGCAGGAGGATGGGGGAAGAGACTGTGCTAAATTAACTGTTCACATTAAAAAACATAGTACTGGTCTTTTGAGCTAGTCAGAAAACTGAGACTGCAATTTGGTTGCTCTTAAGTTGTGCTATGAGAAACCATCTCAATAGGACACTGTCCAAACAACCAAAAGCAGATGAGCCTCATAAGTGTATAGTCAAAATGATGACTTTTTGTAAAGAAAGAAAAAACTGAGGTGCTTTCAAGTGAGTTGGGTTTCATGCATACAGCTTAGTTTTTTATTAAAATAAAAATGTCAGCATCGTTTTTTGTGGCTTCCTAGCCCCTTTGAGGTTTCATGCTGTTTTTATGAGAGGCAGCAGAACTTAAAATGTATTTTAACTGTTGAATACTTTTGGCTTTCTTTTTATTTGAGTCTCTTGAGTTCTGTTTTAGGATTCTGCTGCATGTAAAGGCCTTCTGAACCTTATTTTATACATGAAATCAGTTGCTTCTGTTTTGTAGCTGGTTCTTTAACATAAAACTGTAAATTGGTGATGATAATGCATGAGTTGATAACAATGCAGACCTCCAGACTTCAAATTTTACCCAAGGATTTTTCTGTACTGTCATTAGAGATTAGTTTATGGCATCTTAAGTCATCTTCCCCTTAACATTTCCTGATTTCTTTTTCTTTTTCTTTTTTTGACTCTGTTTCCAGAGTAAAAGCAGTAAGCCAAGATTAAACTAGGACTGAATTTGAGACTATGTACTGGGGCTTCAGAAACTGAAAGGTGCACAATTTTGGATAAATAATCTCCAAACTAGCATTGTTACTGCTGGAAAATAAATCTAAACCCAGTCTTGTTACCAAAATGTGTTGACACAGTTCAGGCAGCGGGGGACCTTTAACTCTGCACTTCTGTGTTGCACATTGATGGGGAGCTTTCAGGTAATTTATCACTGCAAATACTCATGTGCCTTGCTTGTAAACAGAAGCTGGCCATTTCTTGAAACCTTGCTAGTTTGTCTGTTTGGTTGGTTTACTGTGTCAACAACTTTGACTGTATAGGGTGTTGCATAGAGAGGGGGATATGCCTGTGTGCAAGGTGGGCTACTGTTTAAATTGTGGCTGTAATTATGACAGAGCTGGCTGATTTTTATTCAGGGGATTCCCTCTTGGCATTTCCTATAATAACAGGGGTAGCATTTGCTAATTATCCTTTCCGTGCCTCATACAGTAAAATCCTGGGGATAGTAATCACAGTAGGGGTGTTAAATCTAATTTTACAGAGAGAAAGACTGTGTAGTGGGGAACACAAGTGGGAATGGCCGTGTTCAACAAACCTGTCAGGTAGGAGCAGCAGAGAGTCCAAAGTACAGTGGTAAGTCATAGTCCAGTTATGAGCAATGGCAATGAAAATCAGAAATCCCAGGGTGTCTTGGAGAAGTTTTTCCAGGGCTGGGATAGGTGTCAGCAGTATTATGTAAAAGGCAAGGGATAATGGTCTCTTCTAGGTCATGGTATAGGCTTCTCTTTTGTCTTCTCCTCTCTTCAGAAAACATGTCCTGGTTGCACAGCATGGACTAGAAACAAGTGGTGTATTTAGCTGAGCAAAAGCTAGTACTGGTGTGTACACAAATTTTGGTAAATTTGTGATGGATATCAGCAATTTTGGAGTTAGAGGGTGGTTCCTGATTCTTAGTGAAGTTCTGTAGACGTCACTGCAGAGAGTAGTGAGGCCCAGGAAGCCATATGGCTTTACGTAGCTGTAGGTTGTTTTTGAAGAGGTGTGTGTGACATAGTATTTTGCAAAAGTGGAGAAAGAGACACAGTGAACCAAGACGTCTCTCTAGCTTCATGTATACCTTCTTCAGATTACCTTGAGTAGGTAGTAATCCCTAAAATACCTCCTAAATATGTGTGTGTATTTATGTATTAAATACCTTCAAACACCCTTTATTCGTGCAGTAGCAAACAAATGGTACGGCTGAAGTTTGACTTGTGTCAGTGTCCTTGAACAAAGCTAATGCTGCTGACCTTGACTGTAGCTGTCAGGGAAGCCTTGTGGTAAAGCTGGGGTCTGCTGGTTTGATTTCCACAGCAGTTAGAGGGTATGAATGATTAATGACTGAAGGCATTAGTGTAAAATTGCAAGCAGCTACTTCCTGGAGGGCTTCAGAAGCTTCAGAGGCTTCAGACTTGCATTGTTGCGTAGATGCAAATAAGGCTGTCATACCAGTGGCAGAAACATGTTTTTAGTGTCAGGTGGAGGTCATCCACCTGGAAGAAGGACTCTTGGAGACTTTGTGGTTTGTTGTTTATTTCCATTATTTGTCTTGCACTAATAGTTAAGGTTTACTTGAGATTAGAGATTCAGATTGGTAGGCAGTGTGCAAAGTTACAGATAGGGAGATACGTGTAATGTGGTATGTAGGTAAAGCCTCAAATAACTATTTTTGTGTTTGTCTTTTTTGGTATATAAATGCATGCATATTTGTACAGACACAGATTTACGTGCTTAAAAGTCATGAGAAAGAAGAAATAACCCTTGTTTTACCCTGGCTATATGGTATAGCCTAATATGCACAATAGAGGAGGTATGTTAAAATGTTATATGTTGATGTATGTATGATGCCCTTTCTGATCTATCTAATGTGCCTTAAGTTTTTCTATTCAAATAATGCCTGCATGTATTCATTGGTTTGCATTTCACACATGGCCTTAGCCCAAGTGTAAAGCTGTCCTGAGCTCTTGTGTGTTGTGTACCTCTTTGTAGTTAGAGGCTTTGGGGATAAACATAACTTTTTTTCTCTCTTCTTATTTCCCTAGTAGTTGCCTGATTTAAACTTATTTAATTTTCTTCCTTCTCTGTCTCATAATTTCTCTGTTCCTGTTTGTGACTGAGACAAACTGTCTCTTGCACCCATACAAGTCTAATTACAGTGATCTATTACTTTAACTGTTCTCAGAGGCAGAAAAAAGACGAGCCAGGACCAATAGCTATGACAACTTCAAAGTATATTTTTAGCAAAGCAACTAGTGCAAATATAGAATACAGAGATAAAAAGGGAAGGTTCAGCTAGAGGGTAAGATTATGCTATTTTAGCTGTAGCAGTTAGTGCCTTGCATTTTTGGAAATGGTTCTCTTTTATTCCTCTAGCATTTTTCTCATGCCATTTGCTTTGTATTTGTTGTCAGCGTTTTAAGTGATGGTCTTGAAGTATTTGCACTCTATGATGATTTACTTTTGCCTGTTGTTTTGGGCAAAATGCTGAATATGAGCATTTTCTTTCTGCCTAAAACTTTATTTTAGCCATGGGTTTGTTTCATTTACTAGAAACAAACTAAAATGAAATGGTGAAGCAGAATGGAGCTGCCAGCCTGACTTATTCCAGGAGGCAGCTTCTGGCCATTTCAGATGCAATCTTGGACTTTAATATTAAGACAAAGTAGTCTGGATGGAATTAGATGAAATGTGCGTGAAGCTGTGTTTTTTTGTTTTGTAATAGAGCTTCAACTAAACCCTTATTCTATCCTGATTAATAAAATATCACTTCAGGGGATTATGAACTTATTTCAAAAGGCTCTGCAATAAGTTTGAGTAGGAGGATTCAGTTCAATAAATAGAATTACATGTGCGGGACCATGAAAATATGCAAATGAGGTCCCATTAAAAAACTCATGATTTGCATCCAAAGACATTTTGAAGCATGTTTCTCTTTTTTCATGAGAAGCTGTTATGCCATGTTCAAAGGGTAGCAATTATTTTTATTCTTTTTGCTGTATCACTGCTGCTGTTGTATTATGTCTTATTTTTCCTTGTCTCTCCAAAGTTATATGAAATGAAGGAAGTGGAAAGTAACCAGTTAACCAGACACTGAATTGCACAGATCTGCTTAACAAAGAATTGCATTCTAATTCTTGAGTATATTCGATATTTTAGTTCAAAGGCTACATGTCTTTTGGGGTGGTGAGGGGGGGCAAAAGTGTTAATTTAAATTGCATGTCACCTCTCTGTAATTTACTTTCCTTAAGTATTAATGGAGCTCATTAACATTACCGTGCATTAAAGTGTTTGGAAATTATACTTTGAACCAATAATTAAGGGCCTCTGAAGGTAAAGTGAAACATACTTGTGGCATATACAAGAAGAAATGACAAGATATTGTAGTGGTTTAATTTGGAGTAGAATAAGTGGAATAGATAGGAAGAGAACTTAATCAAGGAACGCATTAATGAACCTATCAGATCTATTTCTTGTTTGAGAGAGAAAGCACATCAATTTCATTCATGCTTCAGTTCTGTGAAAATGTGGTTCTGTGAGATAGAAGTCAAGTAAATGTTTCTGTTGTTATGTTTTTAAGCTCTAGATGGAAATGATTTTGTGTACCAGAGTCTTCTCAGAGTTTAGTGTTGGAGGTGTCACTTCTCTTCTCTACCATGTCAGCTTCTGATGAAAAATAGGTGGCCATTGCATATGAAGAATTTTCCATTGGTTCTCTTGCCATTTCACATTCTTTCCTTGTGTCTTGCATTAGTTGGACGTTTTAGCGAGGAGACCAGAACTGGGGGCTGGGAGACTGTTTAACAGCCTCTATTTGCAGGCACAATTTTCTCTGCTTGTTGGCATGACTGGCAGCAGGAGCTGTTTTGGTGTGATGCCCCAAGTGAAGGGAATATCTCATCCACTGGTGCTATAATTAGATGCCTTTCCCCATCAGTGAATCCACCCAGTTTTGTTAAACGTTGCTTGTAGCTACCTATGAATTATCTCATTAGTTAACTTGAGCAAAATGTCACAAAACCTTGGAGGCACTGGGTTATTGTCACTTTCACTGTCCCCCCTGGGCTCTGAATAGTAAAACTAACTGGAGCTCTGTTTATTATATTTTTGCTATGTGTAGAAAAACAGAACTACAATAATGGCACTACAGTTGTCTGCTTGTATGTCGAAGATTGTCCAGTCATTGGCTTGTATCTGGAAAGTTATGTGTGGAAAAACAGTGATTGAACCCACATTTTTTAATAGCATGAAAGCATATCTCTGGAAACAGGGAGCCAAATTGCTTTTTTATCTTGGTCCTCTTAGCAGGAAAGGTGATCTACTTTGGTAATGATTTTTTTAAAGGGATTTTTTGCTGGAAAGCACTTCAAGCACATTGAGTTATAAGAAGTTTTCCTTTCTGCTTGCAAGAATGAAACCTCCACTTTCAACAATGAAAATGATGTTCAGGTCATTCATAGTGTATTTAGCATCAATGGTGCTCTCTTCCCACTCAAGAGGTGTCTTAGGGTTTCAGGGATCATAGCATACCTTTGACCCAATACTGCATAAAATTGTAACAGACTAAATTTTTGTGGGATGGCCTGTGCTCTGGTTTTGCCTTTGCTAAACTGTTGTTTTTCTGTGTTACACACATTTGCAACTAATAGTATTTGAAGGGAAAAATAGAGGATTGAAAGATAATGCACCAAAAGTAGGCAGAAAGGATAAATCAAATGGAAGGGGAAGTGTTCTGGAGAAAGAGTTGAGTTTTTTTTTAAAAGCAGTATTTGCTGACTTAGAATTGCATGAGGTATTTACAGAATCATCAAAGTTGGAAGAGACCTTCAAGATCATCTAGTCCAGCTGTCAACACAGCCATAATCACCCCTCAACAACATCCCCAGGTGTCCTATCCAGCCCTCTTCTGAACACTTTCAGAGACAGTGACTGTACCACCTCCCTGAGCAATTTATTCCAATGCCCAACCACTCTTTCAGTGAACAACATTTTTCAAATATCTAATCTGAACCTCCTCTGGTACAACTTGAGGTCATTTCCTCTTGTCCTGTCACTTGAGACTTGGCAGAAGAGTCAGGTCATGACTCCCACATGGCTACAGCCTCCTTTCAGGTAGCTGTAGAGAGCAATGAGGTTCCCCTCCAAGCCTCCTCTTCTCCAGACTAAAAAATCCCAATTCTTAAAGCAGTTTTTCAGCAGTCTAAGAAATATTTGAGTCCACTGTGGGCTGCATGCAAGCATTAATTTAGCTGTAGATGAGGTTAATTGTACTTAATTGAATAAATTGGATTTATTTGAGAAACATTTGGCTGTAGAATGAGGCCTTGAGTCACCTCTGCGGTTCAGGCAAAGGCACACAGAAGCTACATGCTCCTACTCTATTTTACAGCTTCCTGCCTTTTTTTTTTTCTCCCATAATTGTTTTATTTGACAATCTGGCCATCCTCACAGTTCAGCTATTTTAACTTGGTGAAAATTAACTGGAGGCTGAGTGCCCTTTTTGCCACTGTTCTCTCAATAGCAAACTGAGTTTGTCTGCCAGGCTAAGGGAGAGTGATGAAAGGGAGACATGGTCATATACTGGGGCACAAGCCCCATGGTGGACACTGCTTCACACCCTTGATTCTGATGCTTTCAAGTGAAGTGCTAAGAAATAGAGTCAGTGACCACAGAAACTGTTTAAATATGTCAAGCTGCAGAAAGCTTCCTGGGGCGTTCAAGGACAAGCGGCTCAGATGCTTCTTTCTAAATGAATTACATGCAGGAATTGAAACACTGGCTTCATTACTTTAATTATTTTCTCCATAGTGTCTTAATTTTTTTCATATTTATTATGGCAGTTGAGCAATTTTCTCTGTGGCAGCTGTGCCACTTCACAAATATTTTGAATAGGGCAAGTAAAATCCTTGGGATGGGAAACTGGTTAATAAATGGAGATTGTAGTGAGACAGGAGGTGATGGTTTTAGCTTCTGCCCTTACACCTCACAGCCAGTTGTGATCCAAAGAGTAAGAAAACAGTGATATTCTGCCATGATTTGCTGGGCCTATTGGAAATCAATTAATCCTAGTTGATTTTGTAGCAGACACATACCCCTTGCAAAATAAATTACCCTGGAGATTCTGAAGTAGTATGAATTGAGATGTCCAGACAATACCAGTCTGTCTGTCTGTCTTGGCTGTGATGGTTTTGGCTTCTGTATTCACAAGACCTGACAGTTTGATTGTATGCAAAATCAGTGACTTAGAAGGGAAGACAGCCCCCTCAGCACAAAGGAATCAGTCTGGCTCCTGAGACACCTCACCTTCTGAAGAGGCTCCTTAGATGTTCTGTTTGTCCCCCTTGTGCTCAGTAGTTAGGATAAAAATCACACCCATATCTAAAGTTACCTTGAAACTTCACTTCAGGCAGTTTTGAGGAGAGCTCTTTGAAAGGTCAAACCCCAACCCTAGGTTGAAGCAGGAGAGTGTGAAGTGCACAACCCCTTGTTGTTTGTGTTGTTGACATCCAGAAGCCAAACCTTCACTAAGATGCCTCTGATGTTAAAAAAACAAACTAAAACAAAACCACACAAAAAAAAACCCAAACGACAGAATGAAACCCAGAGAAAAACACCTCCATTAACTGAATAGAATGGGTGACTATGGTCACAGTGCCTAACACAGTGATTTGGGATTGGTGGAAAAGGATTGTTCCACTGCCAGTTTGTAACTGTTACAAGCAAGAAGGTGACAGGCGATGTGGCTGCTTTTATCTGGAGCACGGAATGTTTTATCTGTTTTATGATATTTTGTCTTTGGCAATCCAGTGACCTTGTTGTCTGTGTCTATATACATTTACTAAGTTTGGGGGGTTTAGCTTTGGTTTCTTCCTTGGAATGTTGCAGCCTTGGATTGTAAATATTCATTGCGAGTGCTGAAATCTGATCCAAGAAATGTCTTTTTACGTCTGTGCAGTGCTTAGTGTACAAAACTTGAATTACTGCTGACAAATGTTTGCCTAATGGAAATCAGTATTATCTTCCTGGATTCCTAAGAGTGAGACCTTTGAAGGAAACATCTGAAATGTTTAGTAAGAGTTGTTCATTGTTAGCTCAGTCAGTTTGCAAGCAGCTGAACAAATAGTTGAATTAATATAAAATGGCTCTATAATTCATAGGTGAACTAAATGCTGCAAGGTGCATTTGTTTGGGATGTGAATTTAAAAAAAAACCAAACTGTTTATGAAAACTTGTGAACAGGATACCAGTAAGGACTTTTATTGGGTTGCTGGTGGTCTGTTTATCAAATCCAGAAATGGAGGCTAAGACTAGCTTAAGTATTGTAATGCTCCCACCTTTAGATTTCGATTTATTTAGATTGTTTTGCCTTCTCAGTGAGGGCAGGTATTTCAACCCAATCCTGTGGCATGAGGTACATAGCCTGACTCCTGACTTCTCTTGACATTTTTCCTTCCTACTGTGACTTTTTTTTTTCCCTTTTTAATAAATACCTTTTCTGTTTTGTGAAATGAAAGAGGAGAGGTGGAGGAACTTAATTTCTTTCTTATTTCCAGTAAGATCAAGAGGCTGGGGAACCTCCATGTGTTTTGAGTTCATATTCCAGTTAAATGACTTCTTCATCTTGGAAATTTTTCCAGAATCATCACAACAAACAGATTTTCTTCTCTGTGGCTTCCTGGCTTGAAGTGGAACTGTGTAGCAAAGCATTTAGGCTCATGTTCAAAGCTGTTCTCTGGATCTTGACAGACACAGCAGGTCATGGTGCTAATTTAGGCTATTACTAATTGTTTACTTGAAACCATAGAGAAGAGCTTGGAACAGGGCAAGTGGTCTTGTTCGCTGGAAGAGCAGTAAAGCCAGAAGAGAAGGGTTAAAATTGTGTAGGTAGAGTCTCAGGCAAAATCAATGCTTAGGAAGGAGAGGAGAGGTGGAGGAATATGCTTTTTCCCATCAGATTGTGCGTTGATAACTATGGCTCTGACTTTTAATGTATTGTTCCCATCAGAGTTGGACATTTCCATTTGGTGTGACTAATGCTTTTGCGCTTTGTTTAACCTAGCTCAGACTTCAGAACAATAAAAGCATGCCTGTGCTGAAGCAGGTAAAGCTTTCAGGATCTTTCACCCCCCTCTTTATGTCCTAATTAAAGCCAAAGTGCTCTTTTTCTCTTAGGTTCACAAAGAAAGAAATAAATTTCCACAGAATTCTGTAGTGGGAATACAGCTCTCATGTATTGCTGTGGAAATTAGGTTAAGTGAAAGCAGGTGCTCTTGGCCTCTTTTATACATGTTTTTTAATTGTGACTCTTCTGTTTCTGCTATTACTTTGGGTCAGAGCATGAGTAGCCAAGCTGTGGATATAGAAATCAAAATTTATTTTTTACACATTGCTAAAATAAAAGCTTCTCCTTGCTGAAAAATTAATTACTGAGTGTTCCAGCACCTTATAAGATATTTATATGTTCTCCTGAGTCTTGTCTCTTCCTGTTATCAAAGTGCTGTCTTGAGAGCAGTTCAGGCGAGAGAGCTGCTCAGCTGTGCTCCGTAGTCTTCCTCTCTGCCAAGGAGTCTCAAGACAGCACTCAAAAACAAAGAGATACTCTAGGGAAAGTATGAATATTAGATCACTCTGGTTTAATCATTTGGGATACAGTGGCCTCCATTTATGCATCTGGCTTTTGGGGGTTTTCTTGTGGATTCTAAAATGTGTCTCCAACTTTTTAAGTTGGTAAATCAAGGGTTCTTAGAGGCATTGGAAATCTCAGATGGGTAATGCTTTTGTGGTACTGTTGTACAAGGTCTATGTCCAGTGTATAAAGAATTTGATGACACAGTCAGTTATCCCTTACTTTAATGGCTCTTTGTAACCTTTCCATTGTGGGTTTTTCCCCCCTTGTCTTTAAAACAGAGAGAAGGGAATAATTTTTTGTATTTGCTTCATTTGGGAATGCACAGGATAGGTGATGGTCTGATTAAATTGCACCCTAGAGTTGCTCATTCTTAAAGGGGAAATACTTGCCAGCATCAAATCTATTACTTAAACATAATGGTTACTCCATTGCTGCAGCAAGGGCTCTCCCAGGACAGGCAGCTGAAGGAAATGTGTGTGAAGCCTAATTAGAGCCTGTGCTGGTGCTCCCAGCTGCACCTTCAGAGTTACTGTCTTGAAACCTTATGTACAAGTCCAGGGAAACTGAGGTCAGTGGCTTTTCCTGCTTTGAGATGGTGTAGGGAATGTCAGCTCAGGACACACACATTTTGTCTCTGCCTCCTCCAGCTTGTTGTGCAAGAGGCTCCTTATAAGTAATTGTGGCATAATAATAGGAGGATCCAAGAGGCTACTTAGTCTGCATGTTTGTGGCTGATCTCAGTGTCCATCTGTGCCTGATTTGGTTCCTGGGTGGTATGTGGGGAAACTGGGGACCCATTTCAAAGCTCACAGGGCTTTCAGCTTTTACAGAAGTTTGCTCTGTGCCTGTACCGCAGTGAAAATGTTTCAAGTCCTCGGGAAGAAAAAAGCTGGTACTGTTTATCTGTATGCCAGACAGCTGAAGTATCAGTAATACTAACAGCATCCATAGTGCTGATAATCTGACTCTGTCAACAGAGCCTTTGAGAGCAAAGCTTTGAAGAAATAAATGCAAAAACTTGCGTGGCAGTCTCTGAGTAGTGAATGTGCTGAAGGGCAGTTGAGGAATTTGACATCATCGTGATGCTGGAGACAAAGAGTGGCTTTTTAATATTGGGGATGGGGTGGAAGGTTTGATATTTTCATCAGGGTAAATAAACAGTCTTCTGCCTTCTATACCATTTGTGCTTTTTCTTCCTCTTAGTCACACTGCTGTCTCTGTTCTGTCACCTGCATTTTAATGACAATGTTTTTATTTATGATTTGGGTTGTTTGTGCAAAAAACACATTTGGGTACCTTATTGTGACTGATTGAACTAATATTTTTGACATCAAATTCTCAATATGAAGCTACAGAAGAAATTAGGCATGTGGTGTTCCAGCTTATTCTTTGTTTCCTCTCCTTTTTTTTTATTGTAATGATTTTGGGAGTGCTGAACTAATTAAAGTGGTCAGTCTTCTACTATGTAGTTTAGTCTCAGAAAAAATGAATATCATGCTTCCACCCACTCTAATTTCAGAGAAAAATATATTATGGTAATAATGTTAAAAATATCATCGCTAAGTTTGCTGAATTGGATGTATCTCTATAAAATGGGGCCTCTTTCTTAATCATGGGTTCAAATTACAATGAAATAAATACCATAATGTTTCTAGAGAGTTTACTGTAGATAATAATTTCATGGACTAGTGAAATTCAGCCACTCTTGCTTGAGTAAGTACAGAACTCAGAGCTAGAAGCTGCTTAATATTAAAAGATGAAGAAGTATTCTGTGTGTGAAGATGCTGTAGCAAGATTCAGCTGGATTAGAGTGTAGTAACTCAAATTGGAATTTCTCCCAGATGCTGGGACTGATACCTTTGCTATCATTAAAATGTAAGTATTCAGTCAGTAGTTGACATTAAAATCTTAGAGATGCCTTAATACAGTACTGAGCAAGGAATTTGATCTTACCCAGTGTATTACCAGCACATCTTCTGAGGCACACCACATCTACTTTGGATTTCTCCTATCTACTAATTGGACTTGGCCTTGCAAAAATGTTAATTCAGATTGAGCTGTTTTTCGGATTGTTTATGGCTCTACCCAAAAACTGTGAGTCACTGGATGTACTTCCCTTGCCTTCAGCAAGCTTTTGATTGGAACTTGTGCTGCTACAAATGAAAAGTCACTGGATTTTGCCTGAAATGTTTTTTTAATGAAGCAACGTATGCTTGTGTATGTTTTGATGTTTTCTGAACTATATTTATTCTTGAGTGGCAGCTGGAAATGAAAAGAACAAGTGAAAAAGTTAAAGTCTGCTTTTACCAAGAGACCATCTTGGCTATGGTAGGAACTGGGATATTCTTGTGTGTTTTTTAAAGTTAGGGCAATATCAATATTAAAACTTGAGTTCTGCCACCACAAGGAAGGTAAAGCTGGTTCACTGGAAAGCTTCATGCCTGAAAGCACAGGCTATCAAATGATTAGGAGCCATATGTCCCATGAAGGCGCACTGTGGGAGCTAGGTTGTTCAGCAAGAGGAAATCCTCCAGCAGCCTGCAGAGGATTGAGGAGGAATCAGAGTTAGAAAGAGCCAAGCACTTCTCAGTAAAGCCAGGTGATCTAACAAAACATGGGGGCTGGGAATTACAGTTTGGGAAGCTAGGGTTGAATGCCAGGGAGAGAAAATTTGACTAGAAGGGCAGTGCTGCACTTGGCTGTGTTACCAGAGGGGCAGGATGTGATGTCTGAGGAGGTTTTCTGACCATGGCAGCCTGTTTGCTGGTGAAAGGCACTCCTGTCCTCCCTCCTGGCCAGCCTGGTTCTCTAGTTGCACATCTGAAAATGGGCACAAGTGACTTGAGAAAATGAAGTCTGCAGCACCTTCTGCTGCCTCTTGACTATTCTGTCTCACCTTGTGGGAGGGGGTTGGCAGCCGCTGTGTCATTCAATGACATTATTCTAATTTGCTTCATATAATAAAATTATTTTGATTATTGAGTCCTTCTAGATGTGTCCAGCAGTAGTACAAATTCTTTCCATAATTTTGCAGCAGAAGACTGGGAGATTTTTTAGTTATATAAGCCTAAATCATCTGTATGCAATTTCTGAATATTAATATGGTAGAAAGTTAATCAGGAAAAGGAAATTTAAGAGTAGTAATCATGAAACTATAAGATATAAGCAGTATAGAAAATGTCCTCTATTAGTAAATGCAGAATATGTATGGACAATATTCATATTTTGCATGTAAAACATAGAAGTGTGTGCATATATATGTGTATAACATGCATTTTATATGCATAGAGTTTTGCATAAGTACAGGATATGAATATATGTATAGGATTTATCATATATGAAAAGAGATGGAGAAGTATCCTGTGATGTAGGTAGCAGAGAGAAATTTCACAGATCTGGGATTCTGTTTTTCTTCCTTACTTCAGTTCAGTTGCCTTCACTCTGCCTCAGTCCATTGAATGAAAACTATTAAAAGTACTGCTTTTCCTGTATCATTCCCATCCTCTCTCAGTCACGACTTCTTGCTAGTATGGTTTGCCAGAAGATAACTCATGTTTGGTTTTTGAGAAGGCTTTGGCATTTATTTCTGTTCTGATGCCAAGGAAAACCAAGACACTATAAAAATATCAAAAATGAAATGAAGATGCTCCTCTAGAGTCACCATCCTGGAATTAAAATAAAGTCATAATCATATTGCATGAAAACATTTCTGCACTTATGGGGTATAATTTTATAAACCCAAGGCAATAATAACATTTCTGTAAGTTTTGAAGAATCAGATAACTGGCTAGGTGAATATCCCACTCTAAATGAAGCTTGCCCCAAGTGCCTGGTCTGGTTTCCATTGGCCCTGCAGGCAGGCACTTGGGAGGAGCCCAGGCTCAGCACTGCAGGAGAAGCTCTGTCTACTGGCACAGCCCCCTCATTGGTTTTAATTACCAGTATAAATCTTCATTAATAAATTGAAGACATTGCTCACTATATTTGTATCTTTCTGTGTCTCAGCAAGCTAAGTCTAGCCTTTAACCTGTTGGTTTGCTCTGTCGAAGCTAAGCTACTCAGTTTGTGCTGCCTATATTTTTCTGCTTCTACAGCTTCTTGTCTGCAACCTCTTCCCTTCATTTTTTTTATCTGATAATTTTTTTTCCTTATCTTACTTAGGCTGAAAGCCTTAAATTCTAAAGGATTAAGAAAATCCACTAAACAAAAGAGACAAAATTGAAAACCACTCTGCAGAAGCCTGTTAGTATTACTACATCCCCTCTGGCATATTTTCTTCCTATTCTATATAGGAGGAATGTCCTTTCTGCCTGTGCAGCACTTACGCTAATGGCCCCTGACTTAAACTCAGTCCTTGTTCCAAACTGGGGAGAGGGAGCCCCATCCCAAGGGGAAACACTTATAATAACTTTAATTACAACTGTCTTGTAAAATGACAGTAGCATTTGCCTTCTGATAGATCATAATGTTTTTTGTTACTTGAGATGCACATATGGTTTATTGTGTAGATGTAATTTTTAAAGCAAAACCAAGTGTTGTTGTATTCCTATAGAAGTAGAAATCAAATGAAAGACTAACTGAAATCCTGATTTTAAAATTAGATTATATTCTCTCTACTAGACAAATTTAAAACATAGCTAATTTGACCATCTGTCTGCTGTGTAGTGTTAACAGAAATCTGAAAATTTAATTATCTTTGTGTTTTGAATAACTATGGTTTGTGGAATACAGTTTAAAGCCAGTATAGCAAACAGTTGTGGCTTACTGGGATCGACTGTATTTCTGAACCAGCCTTTTGGCTTGTGGAGCTGCCCTCTGCCAGCTATCTCCTCTTGATTGCCCCTAGGGCTTAGCAGCCAGCAGGTGTGGGTACTCCACTAGGTCTTAAGTATTCTTAAATGTTCTGCTGAGACCTTGCTCTTCAGTGGCAAATAGTATGAAATGATACATTTATATATATGTATTTGAAATGATATATTTTATAATTCCAAATGAAAACTTGTGCCCTAGAAGAAGCTAATAAATGTTTGGACTGGGCCTGAACTGTCTTGAGGTGTACAAACAGAAAGAGAAGACAATGCCATATTCCAACATCTGCTTTCTCTTCTTTGAAGTATTAAAATATTGGTGGAAGTTGCTGCTGTGGCAGTGTTGGAGTTTAAAGTCCTCTGATTAAACATCTGTAAGTTTTTCTTCTTTTGAGGTTTGCCTTCATATTTGTTTGTATTTTACAATTGGTGGTTAATTTCAATTTCCTACCAGTCCATTGCTCTCCTCTGTGGCTGACAGATGAATCACATGGTAACTCAGGTGTTGTGGTGTTGGTGTTGCACTGCCTCTGATTTACACAATGACAGCCCCATCAAATCAGGACATTCTGATTAGCACTTGCTTAATGAAATGGAAATATGTTTTTTTTCTTACTTGCCCTCTCAGTGTCAGACTCCAGGAAATTATAGGGATATTGAAGGCTGTATATATAAATGTGTTGAATTGTTTATTTTTACCAGTGTGATTTCTTCCTGTCCTGACTAGCTGTCATTTTTGCTCCATTTGAGGAGAAAGAAACAGTGTCAAATAACTAAATCAGAGGAGAAAACCCAAAACCTGATAAAGTGCTATTTTCAGGCTTCTAGAGTGGTGTTTATAATTCTGCGTAAAGTGGAGTCATTTGAAAGATAAGACCATCAGTTTTCATGAGTTAGATGGCTATCAATCCTGCTGTTTTCTTGGAATATGTTTAAGCACCTAAACCTGGCCCCCACCCACTTTGTTTCATTTGGTGATGAAACAGCTTTTACATTACTTTGTTACAGACTTGCAAGCCAGTGAACTCCAGCATTTCCCTGTTTAGATCATTAATCTTAGAGAAAATGTTTCCATTGTCAAGGAAACCAGTATTTTGTTTTAATATTTATAGAAAGGCTTCAAGAAATCACTTGAGAACAGGAAATGGAAGGACTTTTAAGAGAGTCATAGATAGATCCCTTTTCCAACTTTAACAGGGTTTGCTGAAGATTCCTGTTTTATAGTCCACATTAAATAAGATCATTATTTTAAAAATAATTACATCTTTGTCTCTATTGCCCTAATTTTTCTGAAATCTTATTATAGTGTATCTGTAGGAGATTTCTTAACAATATCTTAAAGAAAACAGTGAGATGCAGGCATTTTTTTTTATTTACTCCAATCTAATGAGTCTGAATTTACCTCAGAAGAATTGTTGCAGGCAAATTACCTTTCCAGCAATGGTTTGCCTCTCATCTTGCCTCAGTCATCCTTAAAGGAGAGAGCTTGGCAATTGAACTGCAGAGCTTATTCTAAACTCTTTGGGTGTCACCTAAACCAGCAGTAGAGAAAAAGAGATGAAAATTTATCCTGTAGCCAGAATTTTGCAACACGACTCTGAAAAACTCAGCCCTTAAGTTTTTATTTAGATATCCAGGTATTGTAAAGAAGTGCTGATTTGGAGATCTAATTGAGTTTAGGAAGGAGACTCTTTGAGTGTTGTATTTGAAAATCAAAACACTTAAGGTCCTGAATACTTAAAATCTCCTCAAAGTCCAAATCAATGTTTTAAAATTGATAAATGCAAATAAAGACAGTGCTTATAATAATTGAGCTGCCTAAGACAAAATACACAAAAATGGTGCAAGGGAAAGCATTTTTTTGGAGTCAGAGATGTCAGGATGCAAGATCAAATGGATACTGTAATACTTGGCTGAGGTGTGTGACATCTAATGACATCTTACAGTTATATTGATTATTTTATTGCTTCTGCCAAGGAGCAACAGTGTTCTTGCCTGGTTTCTTGCTGAGCAAGCAGACTCAGTCTGAAATGTACTTTCCCCCCTTTTATTTCACCCTTTGCTTTTGTTACTTATTCTTTGCTCTTATCTTCTATATGTACTCAACCAAACAAATGCATAAGGACCTCAAACCTGTTAAAAGGGGAGAGGAAAGCCTGAAATACTAAAAAGTTTTGAGATATTTGAAGTTTAAGTAAAATAATGGTATTTTTAGCATATTCCAAGATTTCCATCATCAGATCAAATGCAGTCTAGTTTATTCTCTGCTGATGTCTCAACACTGCCTGATCTTAGCCCTACCAATGCCATGACAGCACTGCCAGTTTTTGCTCTACTAAGTTATTGCTTGTGTCATTGCAATTTTTTGGCTTGTAGTTTCTTCCAGAGATGCATAGATGTGTCCTGGAGAGACCTAGAAATGGCACTGCCCTGCTTTAAAAGTCTTGACTTTGGCCTCATCGTTCCCATTCAGAGGCCTGGGTATAATCTGGGGACTTGCCAGGATACTCTGCCAGGGTCTGGGCGAGGAAAGGAGGATTCATTTATCTTGTATTCTCTAAAGTTCCTTGTGCTTCCAACCTGGTCTTTCATGGTGAGGCAAACGGCATTTTCATCTGCCATTGGCAAGCTCTAAAAATAGAAAGGTCTATTCTGGAAGCAGAATTTCTTTAATTTCTTTTGCTTATATGTCTTTTGGTGATACTTCTTCTAGGGTTTTGAGATGGAAAATGGACAAAGCAAAGAAATCTTAATAATAAAAAACGTTCTTGTGGATCCACATCCTGTTTTATATTGATGGAAGCAACTTGAGAGGAACCAATCATGATGTCAAAAATCCCTTCCACTAAAAAGGTGATAAGCTGTAGCTGAAAATGTGTCTGCATATATTTGACCCTGATTTCTTACAGCAACAAGTCTTCTACAGAATTCTCATTGTGGAGCTGAGAGTCACAATCCTTCCTACATCACACAATGAACAAATCTCTGTTCAAATAGCATCTGTCATCTTCAAAAATACTGCCTCCAAATAGTTTATACTGTGCTGGATATGCCATGAAGAGTGGAAAGAGGTGATGGGGGAAGAGGATGGAGGGAGAAGATTAGCCTTTGTCTGCTGTCTGAAGAAAAGAACAAAGTCCTGTACTGCATTTTAAGGGAAAGAATCAGGATTGTGTAAAATAGGTCAGAGATGTATTTAATTTTAAAAGCCTTGGGTTGAGAAAGGAGAGAGTATAAAATTTTCCATAATGGCAATCAGGTAACCCTGAAATGTAGTGGTTATGAAATAATTACACCCCAGAGGGAGTAGAGGCATCCACCATTGCCTGTTGCATTGTAATGCCTCAGGGATGTGATTAACTTATGATAATTAAAGCTCTTATAGTGGAAATCCAGTATGAACACAGAGAGTCTGAGAAAATGTCAGGGTTGTGGCTCAGTACAATGTCTGACGTTCATGTTAAGCTCTGCTGTAAACATCCATTTTTTTTATACCTGTTTCCTTGTTGTCTGACCCTTAGTGTGTGGCATGAGTATGTTTTTTGGGACCTGAATGATTGTTGAATGCCTCGGATTGCATTAGTGTGGTGCTACTGCCAGAGTGATTACCCAAAATGCAGATACACTTGATAAGAACTCTAATAGCTTCCCTGCTTGCTGGTTTTAAACAGCATGGAGGTGGGGATCATACTCACTGTGATCTTCAGAACAGCAAAGCTGTAGAAGGCATGTTTTCTGCTTAGGAAGGATGATGTCTGGAGGGCTCTAACTTTTGTAGAGTTTAGTTGGTACTACGTCAGAAACGTCTCCATTTACTTTGATCCAATGTGGGTGCATGTGTAACCAGGGGTCTGTCCCTCTCCATGCACAGACCTACATAACATGTTGCTGTCTACTCCATTTACCAAAAGTGTGCCCATCAGTTTTCTTTCAACTCTGAGGAAATTATTCCAAAGAAAATAGTTTAATTTTTCAAAATATTACGAATGCTAAAAGCAGGGGAACTTGTCTTCACAATACAAATGTGGATAGTAAGAAATCCAAGCATTTAGAATTTATTTTAGGGTTAGTCCCAACCTAAGTATTATGCTCCCTTTTTGTAATTTTGCATATTCCATTTGAAAATTGGATAAACTCATCTAAGACAAAGAAGTTAGCATGGAACAAGAGTGTCAATATCAAAAGGATTGGCATTTGAACAATTTTCTGGATTTTTTTTCCCCTAGGTAATTCATAGACCCTTCTGGAAAGTTCCTTTCTACTTCATAAAAACTGTACATCTGAAATATGAAAAGAGGAATGCAGTTTTCTCAAAGTATGAATTTTCCATACAGGAAATTGTGTGAAATGCTTTTTCTGTTTTTACATTTGCCTTGCACCAAAGAATCTAAACCCTATCATCAGCACAACAGAAGTGCAATGGGCACTGGCAGTGGATTTATTCACATGGTGTTGTCAATAAACTCTTCTGAAGAGGCATCTGAGTTACTTTTACAAAGAGAAAAGTGATGTATTCCAGACTAGGTAGTGGTCTGTAAGACATGTGTTACCTATGTGTTTTAACTTCCTCAGCTGTGTGCCATGGCTATTGTCTGTGGTGTTGTGGGCCATAGCAGGTGTACCAGGAGCAGGTACTGCTCAAGAGGATGGTGTGGGGTTGGGCTGCTCCCTCAAAGGCCCTCAGTAGGATGGCCATGAACATCTGATGTTCTCTGTCAGTAGCAGTTGGCATCATTGGCATGGTGTCAAGTGCTGGGCTCTGCCTTGGGGGTGACTTCTTTGGTGAGGGATGTCTGTTGTGAAGCTGTCATCTACTCAGAGAGAAATAACTGATGGTTTTCTTGTAAGGCTGAAGATGCACTGCTGGTGTCTGCTGACCTCTGCACAACCTGCTGAGGCTGGGGTAGTCATGCTTAGTTAGTTACAAGATTTACTTATTACTTATGCTTCAGATGTGGGCTAATTTCCCTGTGAAATCTGTGTAAGCAAGATTCAAGTTTAGATACTTTTGACTACTGCAAAGTTAACACTACTTACTTTATTCAGAAAGTTTTTGTGTTTCAGTGGTTAGTGGATTTATCAAGAATGTGTTTTTAGAGATGTGCCACCTTACCAAAGATGAAACCTGACTATGTTACATTGCCTTTTCACTTGATCTAATTCAGTACTCTGACATGTATATATCAAGTATAACTAGGCTTATGCATGTCTATGTAAAACAACGTTTCTATGCTTATTTGTGTTTATTGACTATGACATGAGATATCCATTGTTTTTGATCAGACATTTGTATCTATTGTTTGTCTTTGGCATGGCAGCACATCCTTATTTGGGGGTTGGTTGGGTACCTAATAAGCCTTTCTCTCCTTGAACTGTGAGGAAGAAGGGCATAAGAGGTATGACTTCCTACCCAAAGTTGTTACCAAGACTTAAAGGAGCTTGACTTGTCAAATCATTATTATCTCATTTCCTTTCAATTACTTACTTGGTGCTCAAATACTTTTATGAATTCAGATTGCCACCCAGTGCTGTTTCTTAAGTCTGAGGATCTTTAAAAGAAAAATTCAGCAACTACAAATTGACTCAATCACCTTTGAGCTTTTCAATCAAGATAACTCTGTTTCACAGCCTTCACACCATGTTTAACTAACTCTGGATTTAAAAAAATGCACATTGACCTCCAGGCAGACAGGAAGGTTTTGTCAGAAATACCATCACTGAAAGGTTGTCTTTCCACTTACTTGCATGAGGCTTGCAAAGATTTCAGTTATTTTGAACAGTAAAAATCTTACAGTTTATAGTCTTGGAGGACTTTATCAGGTATTTATGGTTATCTTTATTTCCTGAACATTGTATTAAAAACATGAAGATCAGCTCTGTTTTCTGTTTTCCTGGGTGGTATCTCTGTTTTTCCCTGTGAAGACACCTGAAGGTGGCCAGAAAATTCTACTCCACATGAAAAAAAGGAGAGGTTTGGAAATTTTTTTTTCTTTCACATTGATTCTTCAGAAAATTTAGTTTGAATGTGGCCTGATATATCCTTTTCACAAGACTAGCTTACTTAGTTTCAAATTCTATGCATATTGGGATTTTTTTTTTAAATGGAAGGAGTAACAAGATGATTAGTCAGGAGAACCTCACCTGTGCTGCTAAGTGCAAAACTCTCTTAAATATACTTTTGCATGCACTTGTTTCTTGTTCATCTTCAGGAAAAATAAATTTTTTTTGAGGATGTTCAAGGGAGTGTTACTTCTGTCCTGGGAAATATATGTAGGAGCCACTTGGTCTGAAAGGATGTCCAGGTGTCACAATGTGCCTTGCTCCATGGTCCTCAAAGCAGTGGTGAAGAGTTCTAGGCTTCAGTGCTTTGTCAGGATGGATTACATCATTCACAGTTACTGAAGGCCTGTTTTGGGATTGCTGCTAAGCCAGACACTGCTACAAACTTTCAGGCATAGTTTATGTTTTTTAAGTCAGCAATGAATACAGAAGAAACTGTTTCATGATTCAGTTTTATATATGCTAACCTAATCTTGTTACAAAAGAAGCTCTGATTTTATGCCCTTTTCCCTTCCTGTCATTGACTACCTAGAATTTGACTACATATAAAAATATATGTATATATACACACACAGACATATATATATATAAACACATGTGTGTATATATACATATCTATATCTATCTAAGTAGACTTACTTTAGTGTTATAACAATGCTGTACATTTTCCTCTTTCTGAGACAGTGCTAGGGTTCATAAATGCAACTGCAAACATGAACTTCATTCAAGTCATGGTAGATCTACATGGAAGTGCTCTAAGAAATAGAAAACAGAGCTGAATGAGTGGTTAAAAGGGCTAAGATTCTGTCACAGTTCCAACAGAAAGTTCAAATTTTACCTGTTGTTACAATTTTTAAAAATTGGGTGCAAACCCAAGAGGTATGTTAAAGGAAATAGAATGGTACCAGTGGCAAAATGCTTTTCCTCAATACTGGTGAAAATTCCACTGATGAGTGGTTCCTGACGAAGATCTGAACAGATGATATTTGGTTTGGACCTATACATACTAATGGAAGAATCAAAAGGACAGGCATAAGACTGAATTTGGCAATTTGCCTGCCTTACCATAACAGAGCAAACAAAACAGCTTTTGCATACCACAGTTGGCTGAAAAAAAAATGCATGTAAATATTTTGATATATTAACCATCTTTATTAGTTGAATTCCAAACTTTTGGATAAAATGTCCTGATTTTCTTGCTCTTGTCCAGGAAATGGAATGCTTTTGCAATGCTAACATTACCCTGAACTGCAAAATATTTGTGCGGGCACAGTCTTCATCCCTCATCATAATGTCATAGGAGCACTCATGTTCAAAAAAGGATGTAGTAATCCCAGATTTTAAGTCAAGGCTTTAAACATGGCCTGGTAGTCCCACTTTGGTGATGAAATGTTGAGGAAAGTGTCTATGGTGTTGCAAGACCTGCTGACGTACATGTAAATTTGCCTTTCCTGTGCTTGTCTAGAAATGCTCAACTTTTATGGGGAGCTGATCAGCCTCTGCTTATTATCCTCTTAAATGCTTTTAACTAGACTGCTGTTTATCACCCGGAGAACTAAGTCAGGAAAGGGCAGCAGGGCCTGCTGTATCTTGGAGGTGCCCTTAGTGTGATGAGCTGAGCTCATTTGGACCTCATATTGTCACTGAGAGAAGTGACAACTGCTATACACATGCACTTTACTCTTGACTTACTGTTGTCCTTTAACCTGAGGCTTTCAAGTTGGTTTGGTTTATGTTGGCTGTGGAAAGCAGCATTAAGAGAGAGCTTGCATTAGGGCTTATTATGGCCACTTGAATGATGAAGGAAGAGGCAGCAGGCTTAAAATTCTGTTGCTGACACTTCTACCACTGATCGGCCTAAATATCTTCAGGAAGTTATTTCATTTGTTTTCTTTCTGTTTTCTTAGCCCTTTCCTTAGACTAAGTGTGAATTGTTGTGAGTTTTAACTATTGAGAACTGTTCTTATGTAATACTAGTCTTACCATTTGTTTTTACTGAATCACAAGATTCAGCATTGTGAGAGCCAGGTCCTTAGAAGGGATTGTTTAGGTTTGAATAGGAATGAGCATGAACAGCAACCTATAGTTACCTTAAGAGCTGACCTATTGAATTCAGACACAGATCTGAGCACAAAAATATGAAACAAGCGTAGAAGTGGGTTTATATTGCAAGTAATAGAGTTATGTTCTTAGGAAACAATACAAAGCTGTATTTTTGACAGCCCAGCTGGACACTTCTATATCAGACATAGATTTAAGTTTCTGGCATTTAATACCGTGCTCAGAAGTGTGCTGCACTCAGAATAAATGGTACTGCTACTCTTTGGGCTGCAGCAGTTAGCATTTCTAACTCTTGAGTAAGGCATGCCCCTAATGACAGAGCACTCCCTGCTGGCTAAGCTTGGCAGGTTTTCTGTTTGATGGAAAACTGGGTTGCCCAGAGCTCTCTGAATGTTTGCTAGCTAGGGATCAGCGAGCAGCTCGTGGTGACAGGGCGTTCACGGGTGGCAGTGTACTCTACCATGCAGGAGGATGGGAGATTGAGCACCCAGCTGTGGGGGGCTGCTGCAGTCTAGTAGCATTGCTTCCAGTCTGTCAAGAGCCACAAACGAAGCCCAGTTGTAATGCTGGTAACTTTGTACTCTGATATTTTGCCTCCCATGAATGTAGATGCCAGCAACCTACCCTGCTGGGATATCCATAAAATCATAGCGCATCCTGAATTGGAAGGGACCCACAAGGATTATTAAAGTCCAGCTGCTGGCTCTGCACAGGACAACCCTGAAAACGCTACTGTGCACTTGAGAGCATTTTCCAAAGGTTTCTTGAGCTCTGTCCTGGTCTCTCTTCAGGACATCTCTGTTTTTGAAGCAGTCCACAGCTCCTCGCAATTTAGTATCATCAGCAAGCTAACTCAGGGTGCCTTCGAGCCTGCATCCAGGCTGTTTATGAAGATGCTGAAGAGAACTGACCCTAAAATGGAGCCCTGGGGAACCCCACTAGTGACCAGTCACCAGTCTGATGTCACCCCATTCACAATCACCCTTTGCAGCCAGCCTGTGAGCTGGTTGCTCACCCATCACATGATGTGTTTTTCCAGCGTGTGATGGGCATTTTGTCCAGAAGGATCCTGTGAGAGACTGTATCAAAAGCTTTACTGAAATCCATAAAATTACATCAACTGGTTTCCGTCAACCTCATTTTAGCATTTCAAGTTGAAATTAATGTGTTTAGGGAACTGAAGAGCTTGGGCAGCTTCATGTTGCTATTGAATACTTAAAAATGGGGTTCATAAGAGAACAGACTAGAATGCACAGACTAAAATGTGGTATGGAGAGGGTCATGAAAGTATTTCACTGCTTTGCTAGTAGTTTTGCTTTTCAGAATTTGTTTAATGTTTATTAAAAAAGTTGCACTAAATGAGCGCACATGATCCATTACTGTAATTTTTACACTGGCTTTGTGCAGCGTTTTATGTTTTTATTATTTTAATTTTTAATAAAAACTCTGCAGTGAACAGGGCTTGGAAAGTGTAGCTCTTAGTACAGAGCTAACAGTCTAAAGAAGGTTGTTCCAAGTGCCCAGTGCACATTACCCTCCTCTTACTGCTTGTGTTCTAGTTGTAACAGTTTTACCTTAAATTACAGAAAGCAAAACTGCTCTGGAAAGTTCTGAGACCTTGTCAGAGAGCTTCATATTCATATACCCTGGGCTTCTGGGAATATGCTGTTTGTCTGCCCCAGAGTTCCTGATTTTTGTATCAGTGCTTGGGCTTAAAAAGGGGGCAGGAGGAGCTCCCTGAAGGCATGTATTTGCGAGAAAAGAGATATGAAAGACTTCAAGAGTCCCCTTTGCTTGAGAAATCTATCTCATTTTTCCAAAGGGCTTGTAAAATAAAATTGTAGATGCTTCCTCTCTCTGAAATTTAATGTGATCAGTAGAAAGGGTGTAAAAAAGGGGAGATGTCTATTGAGAGTTCCTTGACTTTTCTGCTGGGAGATGGTAAAAGGGACATTTTGCCTCTGTTACTATATATTTTTTCTCATTATCTGGTGACCATATAAATTATTTTTGCTTTACACTAATTTATAGAAAATTTCATTTTCTTTAACCAGGTTTTGTCTGGTATGAAAGCAATCGAGAAATAATTTTAGTATCTTCTGCAGAGAACCGCAAATTCATGTGCATGATTGTTTAATCTTGATCCAAACGTGTTGCTACAGTACTTGTAACAGAAAATGTAGTCAGTAGTCAGATAAAGAACAGCACATGGGAGAAAAGCTGTGCCATGCTATTGCTGGGTTCCAAGCCCCATCCAGGGCTTGCAGTGTCAGCCAGGTGTTTTTTGCTCCCTATGCTGAGTCCAGGGTAACTCTGCTCAACTCCTTAGAGGCTCTACAAAGCCTTGGTCCTCTCTGGGAGTGGTGAGGGAGCAGTTTCCTTCTGTGGACTGGCCCCACACCTGCCACTGCTGTGCATCCCCACCCCATATTATGGCATATTATTGTATCTGTTAGTAGCAGTAAGCTGCTTTGGGCATTCTTCTAGAAATGGGGTGATCTGTTGTCTTTAAATTTTCTTTTTGTTTTAACTAAAGGTGATGAGTTTGGGGTTTATGGTTGCGTGGAAGACTTTTTCTCCAGTTTCAATGAATATTAACCATCAAACTGCTCTGAAACTTTGAATGTTAAAACAGTCCTGATCAGGCTGGACAAGGTAGACAGTGGCTCAGGTGGTTTGGTCAAAAGAATGTGCTTAATGCAGATTATATTGCACAAACAAAAATGTGTAACATGAGGATGTCCTCTATCGCTTGTGGGTTGTTTTGAGTATTTCAAGAAGTATTCTTAATGATTATGGGTTGAGGGCAAGCTGATGGAATAAATGAGAGGTGCCATGAAGCATCCTAAATGGTTGGTTCCAAGAGCTTTTGTTCTCTATGAAAATTGGTTTTAAGTTAAAGGACCTTATTATTTCCATGCAAGTGGAAATATCACTTGGTGGACATGCTGCATACGCTCTTTGGTACTTCAGAAGCATACAAGCACTTTTTAAGCACTTCATGGAATGGTCAGGAACAAAAAATCCAGTTTCATGAGAAAGCTATTTTTCTAAACCTTACTTCTGTGTCTAACTAAGACCCTTCAAATTTATTTGCTGGTTTGTTTATTTATTCATTCATTTATTTTATTGGGGAATTAAATTTTTTGCCCTGATTCTTGTGATACCCACATGAACCTGGGAGACCCTGCTCTGTAGCTTTGCAGTGTTCTGGTTAAATGTCCTCGCAATTAGGCTGAGAGAGTCTGTTTTAATCTTTCCTGCTGGAGCTGCTGCACTTGGTATACATAATTAAACAGTCCTTAAGCAAGAGAAAGGCTTAGGTCCTGGTGCGTGAACAGGTTAACCCTTGGTGAATTGAGCTGTCCTGATTTTAGGAATCTGTCTGTAGCCATTATTTACTTAGTGGCGTCACAAAACTGTCAGATATAAATAAGGGGTTCACTTCATCTTCCAGATAGCTGTTTAATTTTATGCCAGTGGGTTGATAGAGAGGCCATGTTATATGATGCTGTAATAGTCTGTTGTTCTTGATTGCGCTGTTACAATAATGAGTGAAAATAAACCGACTGCTGTAAGGTTTGTAAGCTGCTAAATGGGCATTTAATTTTATGTGAGACTGTCTAGAGAGACATTGCACTAATATGGATTATGAATTGAGCAGTGGTGCTGTTTAAAGGTGTCTGCAGAAATAAAAGGAAATTAAGATGTTTATAGCAAATGTCTGTCTGACTGACAGCTTGCATGTTGGCGGTGGGAATTGCTGTTAACTCTGACGAAGAGGAGAGTCGTAGCCTTGTAAATGGAGCCTTTCCTCAGCTGTAAATGACTTACATCAGGAAAATGGAGGACATGCAAGAACTTCAGAAACCATTTGAATGAATCAAAAATACTCTATTAAGGCTGCAACTATTCTTTAAAAGAGAAAATAAATCATTAAGTGAATGAATGGTACAATTCAGGTTTTCTTTATCTTTTTTGATGAATGTCTATGCCTGAGTCTCACCATGGTCTCATCTGAGTGATCAGCAACAGTGATCTTTGAGCACTGTGGGTCGGATTCTGACATGTAAGGAGAGGTTGCAGTTCTTGCTGTACTCTGAACAGTCTTTTTACATCAGATATGAATTTGGCCTTCTGCCTCTCTTCCCATTGCAGTACTTCTGCCCTGAGCTATCAGTGAGTAATTACAGCAAGAGTGCTGTTCTATTGATTATAAACCCTTCAAGAAGTTATTTTTGAAAGGTTTTGGTGCAGACTCATTTAAAAGCTTTTTTTTGTTGTTGTTGTGGTTTTATTTTTTTGAGCCTGCTGTTACTGGGCTGGTGGGTACTTGCTGGTCAGTCCCAACAGCCAAATCTGTCTGCTGAGCTGCACCAACAGCAGGGGCTTCACAGCTTTGTGTCACCTGATGAAGCCACAAGTACACTGAGAAGACAAACACCAGGCAGGGGGTAAGAAAGACCCCAAAACTTGTCAGTTTTGCATGAGCCAGACTTGGTGTGACACTGGCTTTGCCTCTGGCTAGCTCAAAAGTTTCAGACGTGGTCTCTAAGTGTTTGTGGTTGCTGACACTCTGCCATGGGTGCCTTTCTGGAGGTAGATCAGGATTTATGCTTTTCTCTTCCCCACCATGTTTCACCTGGAGGAATGGATGTCACCATTAGTACCTAGAGAGTGGGGAGCAGCTGTGCAGCCTTTCCAGATGCAGGTGTTCAGCATCTGTTGGAAGTGCAGGGTGGCAGGGCTCTGTGTGTGTCACTGGCTCACAGTCATTGCCCTGTAACCCACTGTAAAGCTCAGCTGGTGCAAGGATATGCTTTCCCCATCCTTCTTTGCAACATGTCCTTGTGCCTGGGATGCAACAGGCAGGATCCTGAACCACCACTTTGTGTGTGAGCACCTTCTCTCAGCCAGTGTCAAGTTGTCAGCTCTTCTGTACCTGTCTTCATCATTCATTCCATGAAAGCAAGGCACATGTAATATTATATAAGCAGTGGAATTAGTAGGAGAAAATTTCTTATCAGTTGATTGAGGTCTTTCTGTTCTCCTTGTAAACTATTCTTTTTCTCTGGAAAGATCACCTCACTGTTCAGCTTGAATCCATCCCTTGTGGGTCCTTTACTTCACTGGAGATACCTTTACCTGCAAGAAACAGTGATGAAGAAATCAACAGGACCTAATGGTTGCAATATTTGCACAGGCCTGAATCTCTGTGAATTAATTTTAACTAAATTCGAAATGTAAACCCTAAATAATAGCTAGTGCACAATAACAAAGTGCCTTCCATTTAGCCATAGTATAGGAGAGATGTGAGGTAAGTGTGGGGTAATAAAGGGCAAGTGTTTATTTTTCGCAGCAACATCCACCAAGTGCAACACAAGTTGCAATGTGTTTCATTACCTTGAGTTTTCTCACCATTCTTCAGCTGTCCCGATTTGGATTAAAGAACCCACTTACTAGAAACTCATTAACTATATCATTTTACATCTGTTCTTCTGGTTTGAAGTATTGATTTGTACATGCTAATAATAATTCTGTGCAACTGTTTAACTTTTTGTATCTAGAATGCTATATTTAGAATTTATAATGGATTTATCTGTTTCTGTCCTGAAGGTCAGTTTCACAAAGGCTTCAGTTTACTGTCAATTGCTGTGCTAAATGCAGCAAGGGTGGAAGGAAACCTGGGGTGGAAATGAGTGTGGGTTTGTTTTTTTTTTTGGTTTTTTTTTTTTTTTTTTTTTTTCAGTTTAAACCAATGATTGTTGCTTTTGTTTTTTAAGATGGGGAAAATATACAGTAACCAAGTGTTGATGTTTTGAATGAAGCTGTTCTGCTGAATATTTAGGTAGTATCTAGAAATGGTCTCATCCACTGTGTCATCATCAGTAAAAAATTAGTATGCTGAGAATGGACTGTCAGTAATTCAGATGTGGATTTAGTGAAAGAAGTAATTCCATCCCCATCAAAACATAATGTAATACAATTGGGAGCTCATATTTAAATGTCTTTTTTGGCTGTGTCCCCTCAAATGCAGAAATAAAACAGTTATAATAAAACATAAGGGTTGAAGGAAAAAGAGGAAAAAAAATTAACTTCAGCAATCTTGTATGTTTTTTCCTAATGTTTATATTTGCTTTTGGACTTGATACAGGGTAGTCTACTTCTGGAAGTACTGCAGTTTAAAATCAAATTGTACTGAAAGATGCTTTGCCAGGACATACTGGTTCTGTAATGATTTATGCAAAAATAAACATCATTCTCTCCTTTCCCTTCATTTCTGGGGGATGGGAGCCTTGGATGACTACATGAGGCAGAATAGGCTATTAATTTTTTAAAATTCTGAAATGGAAAATGTTAGCTTACCTATGTTTTCACTCCTTATCATGCAGGGAAGCATTTGGGGCCAGATCCTCTTTAGTTGATCTTTAAGTTGACAGAGCAGTTCTGGAGTTCATTGGTCCTTGTACTGAGGTGTTCAGATAATTTGGATTAATTTCTATTTGTTGGTTCGTGGTATGGCAAAGAGATGAGTAGGCATTTATCATAACAGTAGATGACTGTAAATTAGTGATATATTTTTTGTGGAAAGTAGAATGTGTGGAACCCCTCCACCTTTTCTCTGAAGTTAAAAAGCTAGTTATTTTACAGAAGACACATTCAGTGGATTTTCATAAGATTGGTAGTCCTTGCCTTAAAGCAATTAAACAATGAAAGTAGAGTTTTAGGAAATCGTGATGAACTACATCAAAATATATCCACAAATCACTTTGATGTGGATTCTCTTGCTGTTTGCAAACATATCCTTCTTGTTTTCTAAAAAACTTGGAAAATTAGATCATTCTTTATTTGTCTAAGGAATTAAATAACTACATTAAAGGAGACTGGAGGATAGGTTTTCTGAGAGGCACAAATTCCAAGATCTGTGCTATTCTGATAAGTCTCATGTTCATGTTATATTTGAAACTTTTCCAGCTTATTTCCAATTGCTCAAAGCAGCAGTGCTCTGTACTATTCCTCTAGTAGACTGCTGAAATATTAGTGTTGGCAAACATTTCAACTTGCTCAGCTGTCTTCCAGCTCATCTCCTTAACTTCAGCAAACAGCTTCTTCCCCTTTATTGGTGTAGTTCTAACCAGTCTGTGATTTCTTTTGGGAAGAAGGATAAATGGATTGTGATTTGTGCTGTACATGGAAGTCTGATGCTGATATGAGAAGCTGTAGAATGATGGGGAACCTGTGACAGGAATCTGTCTGCCCTTGGCAACCTGAACACCCTTGCTTCCTTTTCTGTACTTTCTGGTTGCTGGTGTTAACCATGGGTACTGCACACATGGGTACATGAAGATTTTTGATCTGCACCAGACTCTTTGTGAAAAGGATATTGAGGGTACCATGCTGTCCTGTCCTTGTCCCTCAGGGTACATCAAGGGTGGGATGTCATCCTCTTTCCCCTATGCCACAGGAGAAGAGAGGCCTTTTCATGCCTAGCCAAAGCTGACTTGGGAAGAGGAAAGAAGGTGTAGGTCTTGGTTTTACCACCAAACACCTGAGATTCATTTCTCCTCAACTGGAATTGAAAATGAGACCTTCTGATTTATTCCCCGGAACTGGATTGCAGAAGGGGAATGTGTGGGAAACCAAGTTTTGGGGAGGGTGAGAGTGAGCTGTGTGTTAGTCTGTCCTGACCTGAATGTGTGCTGCTTGTGACCTGCCACTGAGCCAACTTGCATGTGTAAGCTGGAGATCAGCACCTCTCTAGACATGTGCTAATTGTCCGCCCACCAAATATGTCTGAAAATCCAATCTGGGATCTGCGAAAACCATGTTTTACCTAGAGATAGTGAGGTTGCCCAAGACATCTGAGATTAGAAAGGAAGTTGCAATGATGAGTGGGCTGTATCAGGCATGTGTCTTCTAGTTGAAGGTGGTAGGTTTTTTACCATCACCTGTAGACTGACAGCATTATTGTTTTATTGCATTGTGACAAATGGGTTTTGGACTGGAAGCTAGATGGAAAGGAAAAAAATTACTGATATTATTTATAAAACCTATTTGCAAGATTTACATTCTCTGTCCTATTTCTGCCAGCGATTTTAGTGTTGATGAATTCTTATTTAGAGAAACACAGATCTTATTACATCAAGGGGTAAATATGCAGTGTGATACATGGGGATTAGCTGTGCAAGTCATTATCTTTGACGTGCTGTCTTTGCTGCTGTTAGTCCTTCTCAGCAACGGATCTTTTCTATATTTAAGTAATTCTAGCTGAAGAAAAAATGAGATGATTACCATACCCTCAAACCTCTTCTAATGATTTTGGCTAAAGTCAGAATAGACCTGGTTGTTATGAAGGAGGTGTTTGCTAATTTTGAGCATATATTGTACTTTATCAGAACAGCAACTGTGATGGTATTAGTTCAACTCATTTCTCTGGAATGGTGACAAAGCTAATAAAAGACTAAATGAGAGAATGATTTTTATACAGTAAATGTCTGCTGCTAAACAGCCCACTGACAAAATGACATGGTCTTTTAAAGCCTTTTAGCACATGTAAAGCCTCCAGGATCTAACTGACTTGCTTGAAACCGAATCTTTCCCTGAAGTTTTCCCCTTACGACCACGCTTCATTTCCAGAAGGTAATTAAACCCTTGGAGACAAGCTGAGTGGTAGGAGTTTTGTGCCTGCCACAGAAAATCCTGGAGGTGGGACTACCTGTCGCACGATGAAGTACTCCCCTTAATGAGCTTCTTACTGCCAGTGTTGGTGTGTCCTTGGTAAATTGTATTTGTGGTGTTCCTTGCATCCAGCAACGCTCTGGCCTTGCTAACAAGAAGCTATTCAGTTCTGCCACTGCAATGACAGAAAGACCAGGGTGATTTTCCTCTTCGTACTGGAGTTCAGCTTTGCTGACTAAAGTTAAATCCCTCTGCCAAGGATGAATCATTGATAGCTCATAAAAATAATTTCCCCAGAGAAAATTTTTGGCTTCTGAAATAGGCAAGGCTGTGGCAGGATTTCCCTGAGGGAAGGCAGTCCTTCCCAAGCACAGGGCATTTCCTTACTTCCAGTTATCCAAGCTTGGGTGCTTTTACTGCTCCTCTGTATCTAACAAGTTTCCGAGCAAAAATGTTCCTAGTAGAATGCCAAAACATTAAAATTATTCTTCATCACTCTTTCACTGTCAGTTAGGGTCTAGCCTAATCCACAAAAAAATGGTCTTCCTGGGCTTTGGTTTTTCCCCTCTGCAAGCTCTGCTGTGTCTGGGCCCTCTGTCAGGAAACTGCATTAGGGTTGGGGTGTGGTGTTCGTGGAGAGAGCCCCATTTTAGTGTTTGGGCTGCAATTTTTTTCTAACTTAAATAGCAAAGGTTTTTCTAAGTGTCTAAAATCTTCCACAATATTTGACCCCTGCATTTTGTTAATTTGTTTTTCCTTTTAAAATTACTTTTAACAACAATCCATGAAATTTGTCTCTTCTGATTCCTAAGAAGCCAGTGCAGTATGATACAAAAGCAGAATGAATGCTTGATCTAATGTTTGTTTACCTTTTTATAAAATTTTTTGAAGCACAATGCTTGTTATTTTCAAGGTGTTTGAATTTGGTTGTGTGAAATATTAACTTATGCCTAGCTGAAAAAGGCACCAGGATGAAATTGTGAGGAAAAGTAAGGGTGTGTATCAGACAGATGAAAGACAGGTATGCACCTGAGAATGCTCTGGGAATCATTTTTAGACTGCAATTAAACTTCAGAAGTCTGTGACTTCCAGTCCTACACTAAAAAATTTGCTTTCCTGAATTAGATTTGCAAAGATGCTACTGTTGTCAGTGGCAGCAGCTCCTGGCTCTGTGCCTAGCTGGGCTTGAGCTCAGGAAGAGATGTTAGGCTCTCGAAGCAGTGTTTGGGTACCACTTTGAGGTAGATCGTGGTACAACTGTTTGGAAACCTCCTATAGCTGTACTGGAACTGTCACGTCTTTGGCATTTTATCAGAGAGGGAGGGAAATATGAAGGTTGTGTTTCTGAAACCCATGAAATGTACTAGTCTGGAGAAAAAGTAATTTTTTTCTTTCTTTAAATTTGATGGCTGTTGCAAGGTGAATAAAACAAATATATTACTGGCACAATTGTTGCACAAATGCGCCCCACTCTGAAAAGGTTCTGTTGAAGCTTTATTTCTTCATTAGAAGCACCTATACTTTCTGCTGACAGAATGTGTCTTGAGGGGAAGAGAGGTGGTCTGCTGACGTGCCAAGATTTGACAGTTTGAGTTAGCCACAAACTGAAATTTGCACTGTACTGGAAATCGCAACGTTTCAATTTTTTCCATTTAGAATTGGAAAGAAAAGCTGTTATCTGTTTTTGTCCTAATGCAGAAACTTGTTTTAACTGTCATGACATGAAATGATATAATTGAATTAGAAGGGTGACAGTAGTAATGAAACCAACTGTTTGACTGTCAAAATATTTAGTTTCATTATATTATTTATGATTCATTTGGGTGCCACTTCATTAAATATTTGCTGAAATCAGTGTGTATTCATTAGACTTTTGCGTGCAATCCCATTTTTACTTTCAAATCAACCACATGGGGACTTGTAACCCCCAGATGCAGAAGGGTCACCCTGTCTATGGCACTCATACTGGCTTGGCTGGTGGTCATTGCTGTGGGGTTTGTTGCTGCCCCAGGCTGATGTGGTAGAAACTTGACCAAGGGAACTTGTAAGGATGTGTCATTTTTAGCCTGCTCAGTGTTTAATAAAGGAGCACAATCAGGGAACCACGCTTGACTTTGAAATGTCCTTGGGATTAGTGTATTTTGGCTGCTGGGAACTGCAAGATTTACTGCAGTTCCTTGAAAGAGGGGTTGAGTGGTGTCCAGCTATTAGGTCTCATGATCTGGTGCTAGAGAAGTGATACATGTTCTGAGTAACTACTAAAATACTTTGAATAACTGGACATGCACATCTCCCACTGTGTCCCAGCTAGGGATTCACAGTGAGCAGGGGACAAGCCTTTAGTGTCAATGTGAATGGGGTATTTTGACAAACAACAGACCAACACTTGTCCCGCTGTTGTTTTTGCAGGGCTGATCGCTGAGTCTAGAAATGAGACCAGGGCAGCCAAAACTGTGTCACTGTCTCATGCAGCAGGAACTGGAGAACTCACTGCTACTTAATCTTTAATTTTTACCACACTATTAGAAGACATGGTAGCAGCAATGCCTAATATGGATCACCAGTGGTAGCACCGTTTATCACAGATGGAAGTAAACTCATTTCATGTTCAGTAGACTGTGAAATGAGTCACAGCTGTTCTTCCTCTGTTGCACAGTGCCACACTGTTCTCATTAGAGAGCATCCATGCAATGGCTCTTCAGCCACTTTAGCACCCCTTGCTTGGCACACATTCCTGAGCAGCTCTCTGGGAGTCAGAGGCAGTGGGTCAGCTCCTGCAGAAAGGACCAGTGTGGTTCATTGATTTGGGCCTTGGGTAAAGGCCTGAGGATGGTTTTGTCTATTAAATAGTAACTAATATACTTTTCTGCTCAGAAATTTGACGGTAAAAATACACCTGTAAAATGCAAATGAACACCAATGAGATTTTTTAGTGATAATGTTTACTTCTTTAATGTCTCCCAACAAGTATCATTACAGTGTGCTGAATGTGGAAACTACGGGTCCTGAACTAAGTCTTAAGGCCCTGGGCAAGAGTCTTGCTGCTTTCCACCCTTCTTGCACTGCCATCACTGCCTTTACTACATGTGGTAGCCCACAGTTTGACACTTCACCTATGGCAGTTTTAAACGCAGACAGAGGCTATTCCTGTAATTTTCCTTGCTGCAGGCATACCTAGCTCTTCCACACCACCTGTGAAGATTCCTATAATGACTGGAAACTCTTTCTCCTTTAGGGGCTTATTAGCTTACTACCTAATAAGCCTCAAGAATGATTTAGTTGTGTTACAGAGCAATCCCAGGGTGATATATATTAACCCGGGCTTGTTTAAGCCGCGTTCAACACACAAGCAGAGACTGTGAAGAGTGGTGGTGCTTTGACAGAAACACTCATGGGTCTCTGTTTTCTCTAATTTTGTTTCTTCTTTTACTTCAAGTAGTCATCTAGTCCTATTTGTCTTTTAATGAGATAGGCTTTTGTTCTCTATTGGAAGATTAAAAATAATCCAAGTGAAATAACTTTCTGCTTGCAGCACCTGCTACTACGTACTTGGTCTTGTATACAGGGGAGTGACAAGTATTGCCCAACTCCATACAGCCACACAGTTAATGAAGTTTTATTATCAAACTGTGCCATTTCACATGAAAAAAAAAGTAGTATGCAAATCATTCTAGAGTTTGGGGCTGACCTTGCAATGCAGAGTTCATCCTGTGTCATAGAACTGTGTCCTGAATTTTCAGGGTTTTTTTATTTCTTAATTATTTCTTATGGTCTTGCGGAAAAAAATTTCCAAAACAAACTTGAAAATGTGTACAATCTCTAAAATGCCTTGGACCATCCAATCCAAGAAGTCTGAAGCAAAGTGTCAAGGTGTAAGCTCTCCTGGTGATGTTACAGACCATGGTGGGCTGCACTGATGTTGAAGATTTTTCTAGCTGTTGAAAAGCCAAGAATTTTTGCCAGAGTCTGGACAGATCCTTGGGTGGTTTTGATGGCAGTGCAGCCCTCCTGGTTTCTCAGGAGCTGGACAAGAAGGCACAAGTCAGGAACTGGGCTTTGGGTGGTGGCTGAGATATTTGAGCAGCCTGGGCTTCCCAGTGAGCTGAGTGTGCCTAGAGGAGGCAGCAGCCCCAAGGGTGCCCATTTGCCCATTTCTTCACCCAGGGAAAAGAGAGAATGAAGCCCTAATCTGAACTACTTAAAATCAGCAAAGTATAAGAATATAAGGACTTTTAACTCCAGTCCCTGGTTTTGCATCTCATATCTTTCATAAAGTAATCAATCTCAAGTCTAAACCTGTTTAGAAATGCTCTCCACATCTTTAGGCTAAGCTTCTTAGTGGGTAAGTTTACAGCTATTTACCCCACTGCTTTTTCTGTCCTTTGACTTAATCATGCTTTCCACCTCCCCAGTGATTATGCTGCAAGGGCAATCCTGGCTTCTCTTGGCTTTTGCTCTGTAGGACTAAACATGTCAAGCTCGTAATCTCTGGTAAAAATGTGCTTTTCACTTTTCTTATTATCCTCAAATCCTTTCTCTGCACCTTTTGCAGTTCAATTTTTTTTTTTTTTTTTTAAACAGGAGTGACCTGATTAAAAGTATTTCAGATAGGGCTTTGCGAAAGTGTTCTGGGGTAGCATCTCTTTGGTGCACCAGAAGGTCCCGTCAGGGTGGCAGACAGTGTGGGCTCTCTTTTCATGTTTTCATTAAGTAATGTTGTCCTCTCTGAACGATGGCTTGGGTGAAAGATGCAGAGAATGACATCTCAGTCTTCAGAATGAGAGTTGTGGCATTGACTGTTAATTCCTCTATGCTAAAAATCTGGTGGCATCAATGTGGCTGGCTATCTAAGGTTAACTGTAGGTTGTCATTATGCCTACTGGTTTCCTGTATTATTTTGGTGTGCTGTTCTTAGCAGATACCTCAAAATCTGCCAGTCAAATATTGGAATCATTAAATGCACTGAGCTCTAGATTGATGTAGTCTAAGCCACTCTACTATTTCAGGTAATGAAACCTCAGATCAAAAATGTACATTCATATTATATGCTGAGAGCTTCTGGGTATCTTTATAGCTTTATACAATTGTCTTCCTTTATAAAGGTCACTCATTTCAGTAGCATGGATATGTAATTCTGTAAAGTTTTGAGCTATTTTTCTAAGTATGCTTTTATGCCTTCAATTTCCTTATGCACTATCATTGTCATTCCTGATATAGCATAGGATCATTAACAGAAGCACTTCATGAAAGAAATATAGAGGGATTAATAAATAATGGCATACTCAAAATTCAAAATGAGCAAAGATTGAGGACTTGCATTTCTGTATCATTAACCTAAGAAATTACAGGGAGAAGGTAATACATTGTTTAAGTTTGGAAAGGTCCAAAACTATGTCTACAGCAGACTTATATTCTAGCCATTTATTTGTTTGTTTGTTTGTTTTTAATTTGTAATCCATCTTGCACTATGAATGTTGTGAGTTTGCAAGTTGTCATTTTATGCTTTGAATACTTATTTTCTAGATGTCTCACTTGGTCAGTTGCCATCTTTGAATGTGTGGCACGACGTTTTGAATTTTCTTCTTAGTAATTTTTCTTTTTTTAAGGCTGCACTGTATAAAATTATGTTATTAGGACATTGTTTGCTTTTGTCTTGCTTAATTATGGGAAAATGTTCACAGTGGAGGAGTATGAGGCAGTGAATGGTGTTTGCAGGTGATTTATTGTACAGTGAAGCTGAGACACTCGATAATTACAAAACCTGTTGGTTGTGAGTGTGTTCTATCTCTGTGAAGATTATTCATTTTTATGGAGAGGGGCAAGAATAAGGTAAACTGCAATGATATTTATGCCTTTTTTGAGTGCTTGTTTTGCTTTTTCTTTGCATTTGTCTTGGGTACTACTGTAAGAACAGGTGGGTTTATTAAAAAAATAAATATTTTAAAAGTTCAGGAATTTCCCTTACAGGTTAGATTTTTAAAAAGTTTGTTCCTTGCCTCATTATGAAACTGATTCTTCTTAAGCTGGGGAAAAATGTAAATATTAATTTTTAAGAAGTTATACTATGTAAAATTAAATTTGCACTTTTACTGGGAAAATGCTCAATTTCTCAGTTTTAAAAATTTTGCTGTCCTTTTTTCACAGTTCCATATTCACTGTACTAAAACCTGCAATGCTTGACAAATACGACTGTGAAAATGGAGTGGATGTATGGTGGTATTTCAGATACAGCAAAACCACATGGTTAGATATAGTATCACCCTCAAAGGGGCAATGTGATGAGTGGTGCACAGCTTCAGTTTAAAATGTTTGGTAATGGGGTTGGTGGAGTAGGAAAGATTTTTCATTTCTAGAAACAGCAGTGCATTGTGGTCTTAGAAATGATATCTTCTATTTTCACAATTTAAGCTGTGTTTCAGCTGACCTATAGGGAGGTAACCTGTTCTGGTGATGTCTATCACTTTCTTCCATCTAGTTATATACACTCCCATGTATCATCCTTCTGGTTTGAAGGATGCTCTGAACACCAGAGAGCCGTTCAAGGAGGTCTGGTGCATGAGCTGGAATGAGAAGTCCTCACTTTCCAGAGCCCCATCAATTTCAGAATACAATCCTGCAGTCACCACTTTCTGTGGGTTGGAGTGAGATGTGTGGCATCTTCTCAGGTGGTGCCACAGTTCATATCATCCTATCTAATGAGGTTCTGCTAAATTTGAACCTCTTCTGCTCTCCTCTGGCAGACACAGCAGGGTGGTGGGGAGGAGTAGTTCTTTCTCACTGCTGTTTCAAACTCCCTTTGATACTTTGACTTGGGGAACTGGGAGAAGTTTCTGTTAGTGAGGAGGCTCTGGCTTTCAGTGTACCTGAAGGGGCTTGCCTGATCACTGCACAGTGTCCCAGTACAAATTGAGAGAAGGAGAACTACTCTCTTTTACTGACACTCTCCATTGTTTTGCATCTCCTCCAGATTATTTTTGATTGTGAGTGTCCTTGGAATTCTTTCATACTGCATCAGCTAGTTATGAACAGCTCATCACAGTTAATGCAATTACAGTTGTGATTCATTAACATCAATGGACAGTGTTTTTAATACTCTGCTTGCTGAAGCGAAACAGAGAAAGTGGGAATTGCACAATGATGCTCACTGTCTAGCTAACCAAGATTTTTTGGAGTTTTTTTTGGTTGTTTGGGATTTTTTTATTTGTTGGCTTTATTTTGGAGGGTTTTTTTTTTAGTTTTGCCATGGCAACAGTGATGACATTAAATCCTCATTTTGGAGATTATTTTTAACAGGAGCAGTGGTGCCAATAGCGTTTGATCTTCAGGATTTGCTAATTTTTTGTTTGCTATTTTTATTTGCTATTTTTTTATTTTAAGTACTGTGCAAAGCTCTGCTATAGGAATGTGTTCTATCATATGCAGAAATCCATCACAGAGTAGGGAGCATTAAGGGAGCATTAACTGATCACTAATTGAATCTAACTTGCCTAGGGTCTATGAAAGCAAATTGTTTTCTTTTGGTAAAGTAAGTAGACACTATCTCTAAAAATGGATTAGTTATCAAAACTTTTTTTTTTTTAGGTTCTTTTCCCATCCAGAGAGGGGAGAAAGTCAGTGGTGGTGGTGTTTTGTTTTGAGCAAATCCCCAAATTTTGAATTTTTATTTTCATCTATTTTGCACATTGCTTTCAGCCATTTCCTTCCCTGGGCATTTCATTCTCTTTTACCAGAATATCTGCAATTTCAAGCACTGGTGCCTATTTTGGGAGCTTTTAGTTGAACACTTTTCCAGCTCCTTCCTGGGGACCACACAGCCACTCTGTAGCTTGTAGTTATTTGTCAGTAATGTCAGACACTTTGCATTTGCACAGGAGAGGAAACATTTGGTCAGTTGCAGTGAGTTTTCTTTCTCTTTTAGCATTTTATCCCTCTCCCAACCCCGCAGATTTTTTTAGCTGGTTTTTTTTTTAATGTGACTTACTGAAAGGAGACTTTACTAGGCTTCCCATCCTTCTAGGACTTCAGAAGGCTTTTTTCTCCTTTAAGTAAAAATTTGTCATCCATTTCTACACCTCCAACCCAATTAGAATGATGGTGTATGAAGACATAATCAAATAAGTTGTGGCATAGAGCTGCTTGAAAACTGAGAGGATAATTTCCTAGGTAGATCTGCCCTAACCAGGTTGAGAATGGCTGTCCATTTCAAATTCAGCTTATTCCTAAAAATGCAGTGGTGTTACATGAACCAGTTACAATGAAATATTGAAATTGCATATACTACAATACGTAACATTTCTGATACTGCAAAGCTGAGCAAAGAAGTCTTTGAAAGAATTGATTTTATTAGGCAGAGAATAACTTTGCCTTGAGACTTTATCTGTTTTTACCACCTACAGTAATTTTAAATATAGTGGCGATCGAAGCTATTTACTGACTCATTCTGAAATCTGTCATATTTTTGTAGCAATTTTAGTAGATGGGTAATTTCTTACAGTGTAAGACTAGAAAGGGCAGTGAGGTGAGCTGATTTGACCACTTGGGTATGACAGGCAAATGTATTTTACAAAATTAATTTCTTATATTAATCCCTAAATTAGAATAAATCATTCCATCCTCAGGAGATTAAACCCAGAAAGAGGATGAAGAGGAGAAGTGATGTTGCATAGAACTTGTTGATAAATGAGCCTTTTCAAATACTGTTTTGGAGGATAACATCTCTCAGGTAATCATTTCTTCCCACCAGTTCATTAGGCTATTTATGAAATCTTAAAAGACTTCTTAATGAAGTTAAAATTGTCACTGTGATGTTTTTTCTCTCTGTGTTGCTTATTTAATCCTTCCATGGAACAAAAGCAAAGCTACCCTGAAAGGAAGTGTTTTGGAATAGCTTGGCGTGTCTGTGCTGCCGCTGACGGACAGAATCAGAGTGGTCTCACCAGCCCCTTCTGTGTTCTAAACCTGTCTGGGGATGTAGCTTAACTGCCAGATTTGCTGCACTTCCCAGCCATGCCACTTGGCTGAATCTGGAAGTGACAGCTCATTGTCAGTGCTCAAAGAAAAGCTCCTGCAAAAGTTGTCACAGGTGAATTCTTCTGCCTCACCTTGGTCACTTGAACCCCTGCCAGGTCTGGAACATGTTTCCGCCAGTGACAATCCACGTTGCAGCAATCAGCAGTGTCACCTTCATCTCTGGGATTTCCTCAAAACAACAGCATTTTTTGCAATAGCTGTGTGACTCACTAGTTCAACAGGGAAGAACCATTTCTAATGTATGGTGGAGGAATCCCACTGCCTTCTGTTCAGGATCTTCAATGCTCAGCACAAAAAAAAAAAAAAAAAAAAATTCTTGGACACAGAAGTGGCAGCAGCAGACACATGAATACAAGTTTTGAGTCTGGAATGGTGAAGGCTTATTGAAGGCTTATTTGAGACCAGTGCAATTCTGTGTGGATGCCTCATTAAGCAGTATGAGCACTGATAAATCTTAAGTAGTTCTGACCTTGTAAAACCAGTCATAGCAGAGCCTAAAAAAATATGAAAGATTGCATATTGGGTTTAAGTTTTAGGATTACTAAGAACCTCTTGAGGGACATGCTTCTAAATCATATGAGACAGTTGAGCATCTCTTTTTTTAGTGTTTGTCTTCTCTAGCCCTTTTTAAACTCCATGTGAGGTATCTCCCTATCCTTTTTAGGCACTTAAAATTTTATAGATAGGGCCATTCAAATTTAACAAGGTTGTTATCACAGGAGTAAGAGTAGATATAAAGTAGATATAAAGAGTAGATATAAAATGTTTGTTGTTTTTGCCACAGTGATAAAGATGATAAGGTCTGTATAGAAGACTCCTGAAGGTCTCTGCCTGCCTGCCTACTTGGTGCCTGCAGTCAGCCCGAGCACCTTTCCTGGCTGTACCATGAAATTAATGTAGGCTTGTGCCTTTGGGCAGGATATCATCTCCTGTGGAATGACACTTCTCTTTGGGAACACTTCACTTTTTCAGTCAGAATTAATTTCCTTCCACTGTGGGCATGAGCTAACTATTACAGGGAGGTGAGGAGCCCCTGGCAGCTCCTGCTGTTGTCATGCAGTGGAAGGTGTCAGGTGTGGGTTCGTAGCTGGTGTGCAAACTATTCATCATGATCACTGTGAGCTCTATTACCTGCAGATCTGTTAGTTTCTGCTTTTACCAAGAATTGCAGAGGTCTGATGCTTTCTAGGGGTGACCTTTTTATCTGATATTTTATTGCTTTCTGATTCTGAAGTGTTTTCTTATTTTTGGGCTGATTTGGTGGCAGATTGAGCTCTACTGTGTGCTCTGAATCATAGATTTTGTTGTGACTTCTAACCTCTTTGTTACTTTTCAGTTGGAGAAATATGTTCTTCTATTGTTTAGTAACAGTTGCTTTTTATTCTGCTGCTATAATCAAAACCTGTTTTTTGAAGCTGTGGAACAGTGTCTAGGAGTGTACAAACACTGTTGTCACAGGCTATGCTTCCCTAGCACTTTCTCAGAGGTAAGAGCAGTGCATGTTTGTGCAAAGGCCATGAGGTAGGGGTGCAGGGAAAGCATCTTTCTGGGGAAGAGTTCCAGTGAGAAACTAGACTAGGAAAGAATGAAGCCCCACATCTCTGCTTTCCTGCTCCAGTGTATGTTCAAATCATGTCCTGCTTGTACTGTCTGAAGGATGTGTAAGAGAAGGGCGTATTGCTAAGAATGAGTAATAGTCAATAAAAAAAAGGCAAATGTTTTGTTTGGTAAGATAAACTGTTTGACTATGCAGAATTTGTGAGCTGCTTACTGGGTTCATTGCAGCTGTGACCATAGAAGCAAGGAATTGCCTTCAAGGTCTGTGAGATTTGGGTAAACATTTTGCACCAACTTTTTCATTTATTTACCATCTTGTCTAGTTGTCTTGAATTGATTTTAAAATTAAATTTTGAGTTTTTAATAACTGTAAACCCAGGATTTTCTAATTTTAAACTCTTAAATTCTGCCTGGCCATGGGAAATTTATGCTGGGGAAGTCTCAAGCATTTCTACCTTAAAAGTCTGGCTATGTTAGGGTTGGCTGTGGGAGGCAATAGGGTCATGTGGCAACAGGATTATGAAACTGAGCTTCCAAGGAAGCTTTCATCTACAGACTTTACAGGCTGAATCCTTGGGGTGTAAGTGCAAACCTCTCATGACTTGAATACTGAAGAGTTCATTTAGCTCGGTTTGTGATTACTCTGTAAAAACAAGCTGCTTAAGAAAAGAGGAGAAATGCATTTTACTGCAGTTTTTCTGTTTTTTACTTTTAAATCAGGGCAAGAAACAACTGCTTGCCATGTCTAATTCTTTAGTGCTGGCTTGGCCTCTGAACATTTTGTTTTGTCTTTCTATTAGTTAACATTCATGTGGTGCTTTGTGCAGCACTAGACTTGATAAGATGGAGTATGCCTCACTCAAACACTATGTATGCAGTCAGTTAAAGTAGTACTAATTCTTAAAATTTTAGACAGGAGATATTGTCTATGATACAGCCAAACAGGCAAGTGATAAGAAAGCTATGCCATAGATTCACAGCTCATTGATGGCACCACAATTCCTGCTTCTCTCTGTGTACTTTTTGCATGGTAAGTAGTAGGTAGATTACTCTACTTTGGGTCTTGCTTTTGAAATAGGGTAAGAGTAGACTGAATGTAGCCAGTTCTCCAGAAGACTACCCAGGGAATCCTCTAAAAGCTGTAAACTTTCTCCTCTTCTCTCAGACTGCATCGCTGCCCAGCTGCAGTAAAAACCTTAATAACCCCACTCAAACAAAAAAAAAAAAAAGAACAGAAAAACCCAAACAAAACAAAAAACATGAACAAAAACAAACCACAAAATCAAACCAAACAAACAAAAAATACAACAACAACAAAAAAAAAGGGCGAAAAAACACCTTATAATGTCTTTATGAAAGTAAATAACTCAGTCTGGGCTGAAAAGGATGTTTCCAGCAGTGATAAATAACAGGTGGATAGTTTATTGTATAAACAGCTTGACCAGACTCCGTCTTGAAACATCTGTTGTAGGCAGATTTATTTCAGGTCTGACAAATCTGTAATAATTTTTTTTTTGCCAAAGGTGCACTATTGCAGCAGAAGCTGACTTGATGTCTGCATATTAACTGTTGTTACTGCACATTCACAATGCTTCATTTCCATTCCAGGCTTTGGTTATTTTCTCTTGTGTGAATAAATAAGACCTTAAATTAATTTTAAAAACAATTTAAAATAATTAATAATAATAAATTTAATAAAAATAAGATTATGTAATTATTTTGGTCTGGTTTGCTACCTCAGTTTGACTATCATGTTGTGAACATCTTGCATTTGAATGAAGCAAATGTGAAAGAAATACATTTTGGATTTAAATTGCACATGTTTTGGATTTAATTGAAAGACCTCTCAGGGCAGACCAAACCAAATTGTGATACATAGAGGGAGATGTGGATATTACAATAAGAAGTTTTACAATAGGATTTTCTGGACACTTGACCAAATGTCATTCCAGAAATTGGAGAGAAGCTGGTTAACTTGACTAGATATTGATCTATCTAATTGAGGTTCCTGTTTGAAGGCAGATAGCACAGTAATATTGATCACTGGAAATTAATCTCCATTTCTACATAATTTTTTTAAAACCTGAAGTAGTAAATCTGTTCCAGCAAGCCTTTCTACCCTTCTTATCCAAAGTTCTGCTTTTTTGCATGCCTATTCTAGGAAAGACTTCCCCAGACATTACAGTTCCAGTGTTTCTGCTCTGCTCTGCTGTGGCTGCAGAACCTGCACTCTTTTTCCTTTGGGTACTGCCCAAACACAACAAAATTGCAAGTAGATAAGCACAGGGGGAAAAAAAATTACTAACTAAAGGATTATGGATAGTTTATAAAGAACTATTTAGTGTATTTGTGTGCTTTTCTTGATGATGCGAGTACAAAATATTCAGACAATGCAATTCTAACACCTGTAGTCAGTATAGGAAAGCACTGAAGGATGCTTTGACAAGAACTGGATGATCTTGATGATTAAAAGCCTAAAAAACCCAATAAATCTGTAGAACTGACTGGTCCAAAGTGCAAGCCAGTGTATGTTGAAACAAAACCATTAATTCCTTCTTTCATCTGCAGTAAATGCATTTCTTGAAGATCAGAGGGTAGTAATCATCAAAGGAGTCGTGAAGGACCAATGTGACATAAAAAACCAGATGAGAGTAGGACCACACAACATTCTAGTTAAGGACTCAAAATGTAAGACAAAGTTGCTGCACCCACAGCCTCATGTTTAATAGCTCATGCTTACAAGAAAAGTAACTGAAGTTGGAATTGATGCAGAAGAGGGCTTGCAGGAAAGGCAAGGGACAGAGAACTGGAATGTCCATGTGCTGAGAGCTGGGAAATGCACAGAGAGAAGAGCCTGTTAGTTAGGTACCAAGTGTGGCTGCCTGGAAATTGATAGCTGTAAGAAACTTCAGGCTGGACTCTAGAAGACATTTCTAAGCAGGGAGCTCCTCAGGAGTTTTTGAGTAGGAAGAACATGGAATTTGTAACTTCCCTGAAAAAAGATAGTCTGTAAAAGCACAGGATTTAATTAATAGACTCACGGGGTTTCTTCTGGTTTTCTGTCCCTAAAAGGCTGCTCAACAACATAACAGTTGTTGAGCAGCCTTTGCCTTTGATTGAAAACCTGTGTTTAGTTTTAGTTAAGGGATGTTGGAAGTGTTGGGAAAATGTGTGCAACTCATTTTGTATTCAGTTAATGACATCCTCTCTGTTTTCTACTTTTCCCACAGGAGTTTGTTTTACTAGATTGTCTTCCATTACTGAAAAAATTGAAATAATGTAATTCCTGACCTGTTGTTATGTGAAGACACTCAGAGAAAACCAGATTAATTAGCCCAGGGCTATAAAGCTACAACATCTGGTTGGGGAATTTATAGTTTTAGAATTTTTGCACCCAAAATAGACAGAGGTATCTGCTGAAATCAGCCATATACACATGAACAAGGTGACAAAAATTAACCATGAAGGCTTTTGTCAGACACAGTATGTTATCAGGGGATCAACCAATCTTGACTTCAGCACTTCTGTATAATATACAATCAGCAATTAAAGCAAAATTGCATTTAGGAATTAGAAGACACAAAAACATAGTCATGCTTGAAAGGCTATAGCTAATTATGCTAGTGGTCACTTAACTGCCTGTGTATGCACACATTTTTCAACAACATACATGGTGGAAAGGGAGCAGCCCTGTAGCATGCCATTGAAATTAAATTAATGAACTTCTGAATGTTACTTCCAAGGCAAATATTTGTTTATTTTTATAATTTGATGTTGGCTAGGAATGAAAATATGATAAGTTGCTGGTTCCCCCACTCTAATAGTGACTTTCATTGTTGTCAAAGATCCCATTCTAGTAGTTAGAAAATGTTGGACCAGACTAAGATTTGGTGATAATTTTGAATCTGTCTTAGATGGCAAAAGCTCCGAGATATCTAAGAAAACAGTAATGTTTCTACAAAGGGTTTAGTTTAGAGATAGGGGAAAGAGTTTGGGTCAAAATTCTAGTTCATTTAAAATGAGATTTTTCATATGGATGTGTTCCTTTTGGTTTTTTGCATAAAATTTTAAGATCTGAAGCAAAATATTTCCTGGTCACTGAATTGATATAAACTTTTGGTCTTTTGTAAAAATACTGTAACTGCAGGATAACCTGCTAATTAGGAGTCTGCTGGGATGTAGCAGGTTCCTGTCCAAAAGCATCATCTGCTGGTGCAGGCCACAGCCTTTGATCTTTCTCCTCTGTACACCAAGTTCTCCCCTGGTTTGTCTTAAACCAGATTTGCATCTGTATTTCCTACTATGGTGAAAGGGGTGAGGATGAATGTAGTGAAATTTGGCGTTAGCATAGATGATTCTGTGAGGCTTCTCCCGTATTGAAAGTCCTTTTAACCCTGTGGTTAGGGTATGTTCAAGTTTTCAAAAGATGTTTGTGCTCCTTCATCCTGGAAGGAAGACCTCTAGAACTGCCTAGATATTGGGCCCCAGGAGTCTGACCATTCCTCTTGACATTTGGGAACCTTTCAGGTATTGACTGTTAAAAGGTATGCTTTGTAGCTGGCTCAGAGCTGTCTGGAAGATAACAGCACATATTTTTGTCCCCTGGAAAATGTCTGTAGTGCTCTATCCACTGCTGCTCTTGTACCATCTGTGAGAGTCCTTACCTAGGTGTACCAAAAAGAGTAGCATGGTTATACATTGGCAGTATGTGCCAACTTGAGCCCCCACTTCTAAGGCTTTTGCAGCTCAAACCTAAAAACTGGGCTCCCCTCTCACTTCAGAACCAGTTGTTCTTACAGTCAGAGGGATATAACAGCAGCAGGAGTTCCTTAGGCATATGTGGATAGCGAGGCACTGAAGCCTGGGTCTGCAGAAATCAGTCCTGTGCCAGGGGCAATTTGATTATCAGATCTGCCAAGAATAAATATAGTGTTTACTGAAAATGGTAATTTTATGAAGATACTAATTTTTCATCTTTGGGGATGAAAGCAAAATTCTTTAATGGTATAAATATTACTATTCTGCACGGGGGGGATGCTGGTTCCAGTGTTCTCTCTGGGTTTTTTTTAGGCATTGTGCAGGAGTCTGCCCAATATGGTTTATTTTCTTATGCTTCTACCCAGTGGGGATTCTTAGCAATTCCACGACTCTTTGCAGTCATTTTAGATGTAAAGGTTGTAGAGTTCTGTTTGTACTTCTCTGTAATACCTGAAGCTGTGTTTCTTGTTTGAGTGACATTTCTAATTAGAGAGATCCTCAGGTTTTATTAAGCAGGACTTACTTTTCATAAACCTGTGCTGGCTGGGCCTGACTCCCTGTATGTTTTCCTACACATTGAATCACAGAATCACAGAAGATTTGGAGTTGAAGGAACCCACAAGGATCAGTGTGGGGGCATATAAAATAATCTGCTCCATGACTTTCTCTGGGACTGAGGTCAGGCTGACAGGTCTGTAGTTTCCCAGATCCTCTTTCTGGCTCTCTTTGTACATGGGTATTACATTAGGTACCTTCCAGTCAACTGGGACCTCCCTGGTTAGCCAGGACTGCTGGTAAATGATGCAAAGTGGCTGGGTGAGTGCTTCCAGCAGAAGTTCTTGCTTAATTCCAATAAGATGTATTGTTGTGTCTTTCTTTTGAAGTAAAAAACCAAAGAAAATGTGATTAACACTCATGTATCCTCCCCCAAACAAACGTAAATGTTAGAAGTTAAAATATCAAAAGCAAAGCTGTGGTTTGGGACATTCTCCTTTTTTTTTTTTTAATTAGCAAAATGCATAGATTCTTTTCCCCTCACGTTTCATTTTCTCTAGGTGCCAGCTGTGTTTAAAGACAGAAGTTTCAATTTAAAATACTCTGAAATTAATCCCATAGAGAAGGAAGAAAATCTCAGGCATGAAGGGTAATAGTATTTCTTCACTGTAGAGAGAATATGACTTTGTTCTCTTTCTAAGAAGACTTTATTACAGTGGCTCCTAAGCACTTTATGAAAGAAGTCCCCATCTTGTCCTTCGTGTGCAGGATTCTGTTTCCTGGGATTACTGTCCTTCTACAATCCAGTTTGTTATTGGCTGCTGTGGGAGGAAAAGAGCAGCAGGGGGTTTTGGTCTTTGTGCAGCTAAAGAAATGCCAGTCTTTAAAGGAATCTTTCAGGCAAAGTAGAACACACAGTTATGGTAACGATCTGGTCCTGGTTCAATGATGGGTGGGTGCCCTTTCCATCTGCTGCAAAGAGCAGCCATCTCCCATGACCCACTAATTAAGCGTGCACCAACACCGTTGCTGGCCCTGTTTGCACATGCGGGCACAAATGTCTGTGTGCATCAGAGGAAATTGTTCTGATCACCTCTGCAGTGATCGGTTCTCTTGCAGAAATGCTGATGACTGGTGGTGTTTTAACTGGATATGTGCAAATGTTGTCTGGACATCTGCATGATGATGGTGAAGCCTGAAGAAATGTCAGCACAACTTTGAACTCCCACACCAAAGATTGATTTTTCTGCACACTGGGAGAGCAGAGGGGGCCACAGATGTAAAGCCAATTTTTAGGGTCCTAAGTCCCTCCTTAACACTATCAGAATAGCAGGGTAGATGAACTGGTCTCAGAAATAGAGGGCTTTTGCTGCTGAGAATTACTGTGCACTTGCCTCCTTTACAGTTTGGTTTGAGAGGTGGACTGCCCCAGCACAGAGATTCTGGACATGCCATCAGCTCTGTGCCTGGGGACCTCATCTCATGCTGTTGGGGTCTGGCTATTGACTATTTGATCTGTTTGGTGTTAGCTTAGAGTGAATTCTAATGCATGGATATGGGAGAATTCTTTTAACCTTTTTAAGGGTCATTAACTTAGAGATGAATGCAGAGCCCTTGAGATAATAATCATTACTCCTGGAGGAATTAGCAGGAGAGCTCTTTTCCCTGACAGCACAAAGATTTAAAAAAATGAAAATGTCAGAGTATCCTAGTTGGCATCCAAAGTGAATGAGTCATTCCTAATGCTACTAAAAAGCTAATTCTGCCTTGACTTCAAAGAGAAACATCAAAGATGAGTTTGCTGTTTATCCAGGTGCTAAAGGAAGAGCTTTTCCATGCTGCTTCCATGCTTCTCTGGCTGAGGGTATTGAGGAGTGTTATGCTTGCTTGCTATTGATATTGAAATCATTACATTCAAATGAAGCTTATTGAATGCATTGCTGACACATGCAGGGGAGCTACACCAGCAGTTTGACAACTGCTCTGTGATTTTAAGAGAGGAAAAACTAAAGAGTAATTAGATAAGACAGCAGGAAATTAGGTGGTATTCCCTGATTTTCCTAAAGAGCAAATTCTTCATGGGATTTGATCCATCACTTGCTGTTATTGCATGTTTCTTGTTTCTCCATTTTTACACCTCAAAAGCTCCACAGCCTTCTGCATCACTTGGTCTTTATGCATACACTGTGTCGGGGTGCCTGTCAGCCACAGAAGTAACTTCTGTGGCTATTTCTCCAGACCCAGGGTGGCTGAATTCACCACATGGCTGCATGTATTCACTCAGTCTATGTGAGGCTCTTGATTCACTTTTGAAAGGAAGATTAATTAAAGACACAAAGCCAAATGAAAAGTGGTATTTGGAATATTCTTCCAAACTACTTACATATTTCTTTGAGTGTAAGTAAGCTTCCGTAGAGAAAAGTGCAGTAGTGACTTCATTAAAGCATTTGAAATGGAAAGGACGGGGATTAATATGAGAATTAGGTGAGAAGAAATTGATCATCTGAAAGGATAGCATTTGTTGGAAGGAAGCACTTGCTAAAAGGTTTCCTAACAAGACTTGTCAAGGACCAGTTTTGAGAGCAAATGCAGTTAGTATTTTCACTTGTAACCTTTTAACAGAATCAAGAAATGTGTTTAGTGAAAGTTGAATTATGATTATTTAATTTAAAACTAGATGCTAAGGAAGTGTTCTAGTTAGGCTTGGGTAGTTTCCTGATAGGTAATACTTGAAAGGCACTGGTCAATTAGAAGGAGATGATGATGATGATGGTGATGGTGATAAATAAAGGAGAACAGCAGGTTTCTGGTTTCAGTTAGGGCTTCACTCAAACATTGGGGTTAGTGATGTATGTGTTTTCTGGAAGAAATGTAAATTATGAGGATATAGGAAAAAGTCCCTTATATCACTCTTTGTTCACTCCATAGTTTATAAACACTGTCTGTAAGAGCTGTTGGGATAAAACATTTTACTTTTTCTTTATTTTTTTGCCCTTTTAAATGTATTTTAAAGATTTTATTTGTTGAGTTTTTTCTGTTTTCCTGACTTGTATATTTTCAGGACTTGTGTACAAACATAGCACTCCTGAAGTGAGAAATTTTTGGTTGCATGGTGCATGCAAACACAATCTATGCTCTCATCCTCTACATTTGTCTTCTTGCTGAGCTGTAGTTTAGGCTGTTGTTTTAGTCCACTGAGAGATGACCCATAGTGCCACATTGATTCTGTCATCTTGGTGACATTTAGACTGAGCTCACCATACCATTGTTCCCGTTTCCCTTCACTTGTGACCTAGAGCTGATTTTGAATCTGATCCGTGTGGTGAATTGCGTCAATCCTCTGTGCTTTCCCTTCTCTCCAGCCATCTGTATTCAAAATGCTTTATACTGTTACAGCTTTTTGGAAGAGTTACTGTTTCTGCTTTACATCATTAGCAATCGAGGCTTAAATATGTTCACAGAATGAATGAAAAAAGCAAGTGTCATGTTAGAAAAAAGCATTTTCAGCCACTGAATCGAGGATGGGGGAGCTCTGAAAAAATTATTTATAAAATCAAATCTGCCTTCATGTCTTGAAGGTAATATTACTATATGCTGCAGGTGGGTCAGATTTTGGTAATGCAGCTGGGGAAACCTGAGGTCTTACCAGTGCACATAGTAACTTTGGAAAAGTTAAATTTCTGATCTGTACTTGACCTTGCTTATCTTCAGATTAAGGGATAGTATTTCTCAAATACCTGCTTTTTGTGTAATCTTTGTAGAAACTCGACTGGAGGTGTTCTGAAAACATCAAATGTGCAACTGTCACGTCTTACTGTTGTTAAGTGAGCTTCTACTGCTCCAAATTCAGGGCATGGGAAGAAAGATTGCCTGTTAAAGTCAGAAAGGATGAAGCATACCTGGAGTCAGAAGCGTTTTTGGATATGCTTCATTGGAGAGGCTCTAAGATTGGTAGAGGGAAGAGCAGAGCCAGACAGTCTCGCTACTTAATTTCTTTGTTTCTCTCGTATTCTGGAATGTATATGTGCAAAAAGTATATCTTCTGAATAGGTCTAAGCTTCATTCATGTTTTTCTGGAGATTGCTGGACTCAGGAAGCTTTTGAAAGGCAAATATGCTAGCTCTGATTTTTTCCCAGTTAATTGTATTTATGTGTGTAATGGTTTTTTATGCTTGTATTAGTCTAAAATTTAGAGGGAAAAAAATCCTCAAAGGTGACATTCTGTGTTTGTCCACATGCCCACATTTGCATATATTCTATATATACACTCTATTCCAATAGAATTTGCCTGCCTACATCAGGTGTGTCTACATCACTCCTGATGGACTTTCATTTACCCTCCCTATCTCCACAGTTGCATATTTTCTGAGCAACACACACCAGCCTTGTGATGTTTTTTATATTAGAAAGAGTTTTCTAACATCTCCCTTGTGCCTGGTGACCTTCTCAGAGCTTGTTCATTCTGCCCAGTCGCAAGGTGGTGGGGAAGGGCATGGCAGGAGGAGAGAACAAAGTGCTGTGGGCTGTAAGCAAAGGTGAATTGTCCATGCAGGAGTGGGAGGAGGGCACGCGGAAAGGAAGGATGTACAGTGATGGAGCATCCCCAGTGATGCACAGAGTCAGCGCAGCGAGGGAAGGCTTTGACATCTTGTGTGCTTCCTATACACGCTTCCGAATTCGAATGATGCTTTTGAATTATGCGGTAAGTCGCTCAAGTGGAACTGCTTAACTCAGTTTGGTTGCCCAAAGGAGAGTCTTCCTGCATGTAGAAAATTGTCTGTGTTGGGAGTTAATTATACGAACTGAATAATTAAAGTTCATTTTTTGGCAAATCGAATAAAAATAACAAAAGAGATTTCATCTCTCTCTGGTACAGTTCATGTAACAGAAAAATACTTTCCATGTGCAAACAAGCAAGCACAGCAGAAGAGCCAGGATATCATGACGTTTAAAATCATAGAAAGCATGCTGTTTCTTTAAATACAGGGTCATCTCAGCATTGTTCTCACCTCAGTAAATGTGCACGGTTGTGTTCTTTATTACTGCAGAGGAGAGTTGAATGATGAACACGAGAGGATGTTTATGATCACAAATGCATTTTCCTACATACACGGTACTAATAGAACCACCAGCTGTAAGAAAGAAGACTTTGATGAAAGAAATTGGATTTTTCCTCACTTGAATTGTCTTTTATTGCAGTATCTCAGTAATACTTGATGTAGTATTTGGCAAGATCATCACCTAGAGAAGAGGCGTCTCACTGTGCATGTTTCTGTCACTTCATATCTCCTAATGTTAAGAAATCCAGCCATGATCACTGTTCATGACTTATAAAAAATAATTCTGGACATTATTTTATTTCTTTTGAGATGTTTCTGCAGAAGAATACTAATGCCAGACAAGTGGGTAACAGATTTTATTATTCCTTTCTATTAATTTTTTTATTTTGTAATTTATCTATATTTTGGAATTCACAGAATGTTTGCCGAAAAAAGTTTAAAAATCTATAAAATACCGATCACATTTGCAAGGTTAAAAGTGATGTTGTTGCCAAATTTATGTTTTTTAGGGATATTTCTTGAGGGATACTTAATATTACATGGCTTGCAAATATTCCTCCCCCAGCACTTCAGCATTGCCAAGCTTTTTTTGGTCTGTTTTGAAAGTAATTTTTTTGCAACAGTTTCTGCTTCTGAACTGTATTTTCTCTATGACTTCTGTCTTGTTTATCCTGTCTACTTCATGACATTCCTCAGGCATTTGTAATTTTATGTTGAATCCAGCTGTATCAGTCCCCCCAGTGTTTCTATCTTGGTCCAGGTGCAGATGTGTAACTGCTCTGAAGCAGGTACCTTCTGGGAGTTGGAAGGTGAGCATCTCTGCCTGGTTAGGTCCAGTTTAGATCACTGTGTCTGCTGTGGGAGAGCTCTCAGGAGTATCCTGAGCAGGCCAGAACAATCCACTGTCTTACTGCTTATTGCAATAAATGCCTTTTGTGATCAGTTTTGGGGGTCTATGAAAACAGCACCATAATGTTGCTGAGCCAGTTGATTCCTGCTCATTCTACAATTTTAGCAGTACGTTTTAAATAAAGAGTATGTGTCTATTAGAAAGGTGTTGTAAGTGTTTAAGAACAGGCAGAAAAGATGTGTGCAATCCCAAAGCATTAGTAAATCAAGATCTATTTGAGAATGTTGATAAAGAGCATTTTGTTCTACCACTCTTCCCATTCTTTTTTCCTCTTCTTTGCTGTGTCCCCAAGCACACACCACAAACAGAAGCAATCCAGTGGACACAGTGGTGTCTTTTGCACAACAGGGACCCAGCACTTTCCCTCTTACAAGCTCCTGCAGCATCCTTCAGCATGGAAACTCCTGCCCCTCTGAGGCTGAGGAGCTCCAGAGCTGGGTGGGTGGTTCTGCTGCAGGTGCTGCAGCACCAGCAGGATGCATCTTGTGCCTCTCAAGTGTTGGTGCTGTTGGTATTACTAGAATGTACAAGTCTTTGTGGATTAGTTATGTCCTTCTGGGATCAGAAGCTGTCAATTGAGTGCTAGTTTCTTCATATTTGAGTTTTTAAAATACATGTTTGCAAAGAATACCAATTAGTATGTGTTCTGGTAGCTGTTCTATTCTTGTATCTCCTGTCTCGTGAAAAAATAGTGTCATAATAAATGGAAGTATTTAAGTAATTAAACATGAGCAGTACTATTTTCGTGCATGTGTTAATAAAACATTTCACCTCCAGCTTTAGAAATCTCTTAGGAAATAGAAGGAACATTTTTTTTTACTCAAGGAGAGTGTGCTGGGGTCCAGCAGGTGAGCATGACAGTAATCTGCTCCAGAGATGCAGTTCTAGGCCTGTGTAATGAGGCCATCACATAGTTTGGGTTGGAAGGGACCTTTAGGGTCATTGAGTCCAATCCCTATTTTGCTTTCTTTTTTTCTCTGTCACTGTGCTTTCCTCTCATTCCCCCCTCAGCAGCAGAAGACATGACGCTGTGCAATGCTTTGTTTTTACCCACAGTAGGTGGAGGTTTTAGCTGTAGACCAAAACAAGGTCCCTTTGAGGCACTTGCTTTGAATTACATTGTTTCAGGAATGCTTATAGCTTATCCCAAGGTAGTGCTTTCAGAGAAAAACTCTCACATAACACCTATCAGGATTTACAGCTGCTTGCTTATTTTTGATAGGGAAAAGGTAGAGAAATTATACTTACCAAGTAGATTTTCATGCTGTCCATTGTATAAACTAGTGAGTCTTGTCAACAATCCAGTATCAGCTGTATAGCTTTTATTGCCTGACCCAGGCTCTTTAATCCAAGTAACTGGAAATTTTAATTTCCTTTCCTCTTTCTATCACCTAGTAATATGTTATAATAACATTATGTTAGTGAAAACTCAGTTAATGTTCAGACACAATTTTAACTGACACTGAGTCAGCTGTGTTACTTGGGGTGAAAGGAGGATTTTTTTTCACATAGTATCTCTTAAGTGTTACTATGTCTTAATACTCCCACTCCCTTCTATATATAGATACTGCATTAAACCAGGAAAAAAAATGTGTCTTTCTCTCATTGAGGATTTTATGCTAGGTGTTTGTGAACTGTTCTCCTCATAGTTGTTATGATACAGGAAATACCTTTTTGAAAGAATTTTTTTTAATTATTCTGCTACTGAAAGGAAAATTTTTGGTGAGTTCTGATCATATTACATTTCTATCCACATCAAACATAAAGCAAGTTTAATAATGAAAGTGTCATGATATGCTGCAATGCTATGACTTTTTCATTCTTCCTCAGCTGTTTGCTCCTGTCTGTTGTCAGAGGGCCCAGTATTGGACAGGACAGATTTCTGCTTTCGTGGGTGACCACTCCCATGCTTCAGGGCTTTGATGCAACCTTTCCTCTCACCCTCTGGAAAAATGCTGACTGTCTGAGAGGTTGCCTGAGATCTTGTTTTGGTTCTTTATATTTGATATTTCTGATTTTACATGAATTGCTATGACTGACTGGAGAATGGATAAGGTAGGAGAGTGGGATTTAACTTCTCAAATGACAGAAATGTCATTGTGCTGAGCAGATTTCAGGTAGATCAGTGTACGGTTTCTTTCTTAACACCCCTTGTAAGTTTTTCTTTCTGTAAAGCTGTTCTAAATGGCAATCAAACATTTAGCAGGTTAAACTGACAATTGTTTTTAAAAAGTTAAGGAATTGCAACCAACTAGCAAGAAAACGTGGTTTTCTTTTACTAAAAAAACCCAAAAAACATGTGGTTTTGACTTTTAAATTTAACTTCTTTGTTCCTTAAATTTTTAAAGCTAACTAGGAAAACACCAAAGGATTAAGTAAAAAATACTTAGGTTGTTTCTAAGTTGCTTGCATCAGTGTTTCATCAGTATCTCAATTCAGGTTTGTTTCTTCTATTGCTTGTGTCAGGCTTCCATAAAGAAATGGGAGAAATGTGTTTTGATTTCTTTCTGGCCTAGTAGTGTTGGAAGTGGAAAGGACTGGCACTGAAGAATAGGAATTCAGAAGGAGAACTGAGATCTGGAAGGCATTCCCAGACATGCAGGGCTTCTGCATGCAGGTAGGGACTTGCAGTGCCAAAATTCACTTTCAATTCACTGTGCCAGTCTGTCCTGCCCCGCCACTTTGTCTGTGTGAGGTCCTCCATCATTCAAGGCTAGAAGAGGTAACAGTTCGAGTAAATGTTTCATTTTTTGCTGTTGTTAGAAGTTGTGTGTGTGTGTGTTTTGGTTTGGTTTGGTTTTTTATTATTGTAAAGAAAATGCAAATGAAGGAGGAGCTTTCTGCACATGCATACTTGCTACAATGGTTGTTCTGTGCCTTTTCTATATACTCAAAAAAACTGTGACAAGTCTCCAAATAAAAATGGGAGATGAACCATCCAGAAAGGACCTTTCTCCCCAGCCTTCCTCCATACTTAGGTACAAAAGACTTTTCTGTGGTCAGATTTTCTGGGAATAGATTGGTAAACTACGGCATAGTGTGAATAGCAGCCTTGGTTATGTGGATGTGGTGTTAGTTCCCTCACTTCCACAATAAACCAGCAGTTGCATGGCACTGAGCACTGTGAAGAATTCAGAGGGGCACTGTCTGTCTGCACAAGATCACAGGTGAGCAGATGTTTCTGGCAGCAGGACAGCCAGAGAGCTGACCAGAATCCTGAGAAGCAGCTGAACTCTTGGTGTGTTTTTGGTGGCAGTGTCTTTGGCTGCTCTGCATTGCTGCTGTACTGGGGCACAGTAATGCAGGGTGGTAAAACCAGGTGATGGGGCCAGGCTGCATCCCATGTCCTATGGAGTGGGTCCTGCCCCTTTTGGCTGCATACTCTGCTTCTCACTAAAGCCTCTGCAGGTTCAGCCTAAAGTTTCATTTATTTAAAAGTAGGTTGTTTTTTTTTTTTTTAAATAGGGTCCAGTACAGTTGAAATACAGATACTAGTTGTGTTCTTGTAAATGTTCAAACCACTTAAGTCCCTCTAATTTTTTTTCCAGAATGGTTTCCTCTGGCAGCAAATCCCCTAGTTAACCCTCTGCTCTCCTAATGATTATTATGGTTTTATCTGTATCCAAACTTGCTGCCTTTCAGTGCCCCCATTTCAGGTTTCTCTGTAGAGCTGGTATTTGATTTACTACTTGATGAGAAATATCTTTGCCTATGGAAAACAGACTTGAATTTGGCAGCAATTGCAGTGGATGTGTACAAAGTCTGCACAGCTGTGCAGAGCTGTCACTTGTGTTTCTGCTGCTCTGTGCAAGAGGTGGAATACTTTCTAATGAATTAAATACCTTGAATCAGGAGACAACAGGAGCATTTTGGTTTTCTGCTGAACAGCAATGATAAAAATCTGTATTTACACTAAGTGCTTTAAATTGCCTACTCCTGTTCACCTCAGGCACTGAAGATACTAATTAAGTATTTTTGAGGTTGGCAAATGAAAGGTCTTGAGTGAAAGTGCAGGTGTATGCTTTTAGCGCATACATAAAATAAAGCAAAATGGATGCATCTGACCTGGTCCTAAAATGATTCAGGCAGCTGGAAATGTTCCAGAAGCCTGTCCAGAACTGTGCAGGTGTTAGCTGAGATGCCACATGGTTTTCTATTGGCTTTAATGCAACGCCCACTACACAGCATGTGGCGGGAAAAGTCCCTACCCTAAACAAGCTGTTCTGTGGTGCAACAGCTTGTCCAAGGGCTTCGAGGACTTGTCATATTTCCCCAGTGAACATCTAAGTGCTCTCTTTAAGGGGAAGGGACCCTAACACACAAAGTAATTCAGTTCCATCTGGCTTTAAACATCAGCGTCACTGGTGTTTGAATAGTCCCACTTTTACTTAATACAATTTTCTCGTGTTTGTCTTGCATTCCTGTATACTGAATGGAGGGAAGGAGGCACACTGAAGAGCTTCTCCATCTGTCCCCCTTTTGCTTTGTGCAGGAGGAGCAGAGATGAGCAGCTGAGGTGTGAGCTTGCAGGAATGTTCACCTGGCATCAGTAGAGCAATAGTAATAATCCTGACATGGACTGGTAGCTTCATGGTAAGGCACCCTCCCTCCCTCCCTCTCAAGAGGTGCTGTTGTGTTTATTCCCTTAGTTTTGGAGATGGAGGATGCAACTGGGGAATGCTTAAGTAGTGAGGATCAGAATAAAGGTTCTTTTATTATGTACTGATGATGCAGCTCCAAAATGTTCTTTCTATGTCCATCAGTGCTTTTGTTCAATTTTCTTTGCTCTTTGGATCTGTGTAACGCTATAAACAATCATCTTGTTTCATCTTGCACTGGTCTTGTCAGAGACCTGCATGGAAGTATTTCCTGTGTTTGATTTACATTCGTTTTTGTTTATATGTATCTTTGCTCTTTCTCCACACAAATACCCGTGAATATGTGTGCTGACATGCACACTCACAGTGTCGTGGTGCCTGACCATCAGCTTTGAATTACTGGAAAGGAAGTTTTATGTAAAGGCCATTAGAGAGACAGAAGGAAAGAGTACCCTCTAATTAGCAGTTCATTAAATAGCAAAAACTTGTGGCAGAATTGTGCTTATGAGACTGCTGAACACTTAGGTATCCTTAATTGCTTAAAGTGGGAATGCAGAAATTTATTAGGATCTTGGATAACTGCTGCTGAATTATCTAAGAAAGGCAAGGTGAAAAACCTTATCAATGTATAAAGAAGTGACATGCAGCAAACAAGGTAAAGCCATGTCAAAGAGAAACATGAATATTTAGGAAATAGTTTAGATTAGACAGAAAAGGCAGAAATCCCATAGCAGAAACTAAACAAAAGGTAGCCCTGATGCATCTGGCTATGGATGGATTTATGAGTTTGTGAAATAAACCTCTTTGGGTAGTCACAAAGGTGCTACGGGGTCAGAACATCTATAAAGTAAAAATAATAAGCAGTGAGCCAGGCTTTCCTGAAAGTAACTGTAGTCAAAGGTGCAGTCAGCTGTGTTTCTAAAAATCAACTGACACACTCAAGCTTATAATATTTGCTGTGTATTTTAGGGAGAGGAAGATAAGGGTACTGTAAAAATACTGCTTTCAAGTTTAGAAGGAAAAAGTAGGTCACGAGATTTTCATCCTTCCTTTATTTTTATCCTAAAGGGATTAATCTAATTTCAGATCTAGCAATGCATACAGGCCCATAATCTACAGAGTATTTTATCTAGAAAACTATAGTGTTTGTACCAGCAGCACTTAATCTCAGTGTCTTTGTTTGGAAAAATATATGTGGCAGATGAATGCTGAGTCATTAACTCAGCCCTAATAATGTATTAATAGCCACCTTAGGGACCTCAGATTTGCAGATTCTGATCTGATGCCAGAAAGTCTGGAAGTTTAGACAACACAAACAACACAACTGCCTTAAACAGAAATTCTGAAAATGGGATTTGAATAAAAGACTCAGTTTTTTTTTCAGTACATAAAATATAAAGAGGATGAAACTTCAGGGTTACAACCTTAACTCTTGCTACTCCATCATGTTTTTATGATGTTGACCATAAAAGACTGTATTTCAAAAAAGCTAAGACCAAACTGTCAGATGTCAGCGTCTAAACTCAGGGAATTGAATTAATAGCCTGGATTTCTTAGGAGTACTGGCTGGAGGCTTTCTGCTTGAAAGAGAGAGGAGTACCTCTTGTTTTTTGCCTCGAACAGGATTACCTGCACAGTATACAGAAACAGGTTTAATTGCAGGAAGCTGCAAACTCGTGTCTCTACACACATGGAGTGTCTCTTTGGGCGGTATTAAGTTATGTTGCCTCTAGTTGCCTCCTTTTACACTGCTGAGGTGTAACACTGCACCAGCTGTCAGGATTTTGGCCAGTTTGCTGGGTATTAAGATGAGTTTGTGGAGACAGTGCCTGGATTTGTCAGCAGGAGCAGTACCAATTGAGCAATTTAGAGAAGCAACAGCTAGGGAAATGGAGGGGTTTGGTATTTTCTCTCCAGAAGCTTTCTTCCAACTTCAAAACTAAAAATATGGTTGTAGGATTTCTGGTCTTCTCTCAGACATTTTGTGTAGGCCTAGCAGAGCAGGATGTAGGGATTCTTCAGAAATGGGCAGAAAGGTTTTGAGGAAAAAGCAGTTTTCTCCCATCCTTCTTATAATTTGTGTGTTTCCTCTCATGTTTGAGGAGCCCAAAAGGACTTTGCAATCTCTCTGTTGAAATATTCGAGGATTGGTATATCCTGTCTTTATGTGAGAGCATTACTCTGGCTCCCAGGCTGCTTGGCTTGAGGAGCTGGGATGGAATATTGCTGGAGATCTTCCAGCCACGCTTCCATAAGCAGGATCTGCTGCTGCTCTGTGAGTTACATTGCGAGATGAATGCCTGCTTGAGCAAATCTGCAGTGCCACCAACCTGATCCTTTGGGATGCTTGTGGATTAAGAAAGATAAGCAGGTTCAGACTGACAGGTGGGCACTTCCATTTTCAGTTAGTGGAGGATTGTTTGAGTGTAGCTATTGATAACCAGAGTGATAGTATGCCCTGGATTTATTTGTGAGAGCTCCTACATTGCTGCTTAACTTAGTGGTATTTGATACAATTTTTTCCATAGAGGGGGTCAGAGATGGCCAAAGGGCTGTAGATTTCCTGTATGAAAGCTCCTCCCCAGGGAGGAGGAGACATGGCTTTTATTTCACAAATGGGCTGAAGTGGGGTCACTTCTTACTGTAAAATTCTGCAAAATCTACGTGCTGAGCAGTGGGGGATGTCTGAGCACCCTGCTTATCGTTTCCCTAATGGCAAAGTGGTTTTATTGCAAGCAGTGAAGTCAAACTGGCAGAGTTGCAAATAGATTGCCTTGATGATTTAACTTGCTTCCATTTCGATAGTGGTGAACAACACAGGTTATACAGTAAACCAGGCTGTACAGTGTTTTCTGACAAAAATAATAAACTGAGATGCCTGTCATATGCTGTAGCAAATATTGAAAGTTAAATGGTCATCATAAAGTGGGAGAGTTGTTATTGATCATTTCTATCTCCCTTGAAGAGTCAAGGAGATGAGTCACTGTAGTGAAGGTAATCATGTTGCCTTTGGGTTTTTTACATTAAGTAAAAAAAATCACAATTTCAGTTAGAACTAACTGACTGGGGCTGTACCTTTGGAAGATGAGAAGAAAAGGTTGCTCCAAGCCCTCCTTGTTTGAGGAAAGGCTAAAGAGTTTCACTGTCTAGCAGGTGGCTGCAATTTTTAAAATAGCTTCTTAATAAAATTTTCTTCCCCTGGTTTTTGTCTGACGTGCTAATTAAGCTCACCAGGGAAGTGAGTGGCTTGGATTCCTCCTTTACTCTCAGGCTCCTACAAACAGGCAACAAATGTAGATATGCTTATTCAATTGTAGCAAGGGAAAAGGCATCCAAATTCTTGACCTGTGAATGTACAGGAGTGTTTAATCCAGAGAAGGAAAACAGGGGCATGCTGCTCCTGAGGCACTGTGGGCAGGGCAGGGGTGCTAATGAACTGGGAGAAGAACACTAGATGCCCCAGAAGAGAGTGGCGAGAGTGTGACAAACAGATTGTGTGATTAATTACTTTTGCATACCTTCCTGACCAATATCAGCAGGACTGGATTTTTGATGGAAAAACTTAATTAAAAAATTTCTTTTTTTTCCTCGTAAGAAACCTGTGTGCAGGGTTGGTGGGTGGAATTTAGGACACTGATTAATTGCTTTCGAGAGATCAGCTGTGTGAATCCTGCTAAGATGAAAGAAACAATAAAAGTTGGCAACCTGCTAAGTTAATGTTGCAAACACTTGAGCAGCACTTCTAAAGTAAGGCTTTTCTGAGGAGTTCACCATCACTGCTCTTTCAGGTAGGCATTTGCTGGAAGAAGAGGCAGAGAGTTCTCTGGTGAGCAGCAGCAACACCCATTTTACAGCCTTACATCCCCTGCTTGTTCCTTTAGCCATAGGAGCCTTCCCTGGTGCTAGCCCCTGTAGAAGGTGCTGTGCACATGCAGACCTGGTATCTTCCCTCGATGGTGATGCATGGCCTCCTGGCCTGGTTGTGGGGTTGGCTGTGGCACCGGAGCAGCAGCCAGGTTTTAACTGGGGAGGCTCAGGCTGCACTGCAGACAGATGTCAGGGGTGCTGATGTCTTGTACCAGATGTATGGGATTTGACAGATCAGCACATACCCGGCAGAGATCCTCACTTTAAGACCTTGCTGCAGAGCAGAGACTTTCACAGACACTGGGACACTGTTGGCAGTGGTTTTCATGTCTATATTAATACAAAGGTAGTAATTAAAGCAGTTCATAAAACACAGTAAGGCTGGGTGCAGTACATGGCATATGCTATGACTTGTGGCTGCACCAACTCTTGAGAACCATGTTTTTTCTTTCCTTCTGGTTCATTTAAAATGTTGTGGCATCATTCACTCTTTATATGAGTTCTTGTGGGTACAAACCCCACCATGTTACAGCATAGCTAGCCCATGGCAACTTTAAATGTTTGATTCTTTTTCCTTAGCCTGTGAAAAAGCTGAGGATTGAAACATGTGATAGCTTACAGATGCTTAGTTTTATTTATTCAGTCTATTTCTTGAAGACAGCTGAAGTACAGTTGTCACTTATCTCAGAGTGACACTCTCACATGTCAAAGTGAGACCCATAAACATTTGCCAGCTTTCCCCCAAAGAAATTTGAAACTGTGGTCTCCTTTGACACTGGTTTCTTGCATAACCTTTCAGCTTTCCAAATTGGAAGACAGCTGCTTGTAGAGGGGAGAAAACCTGAGTTTTCTCCAATGCCTTCTGTATCTCTTTCTTCCCCACCTCTGCTTCTTCATTTCTCATTAAGATACGGCAGCAAACTCAGAGAACCCAGATCACTGGGGTGAGACATGAGGGTGCAAGAGTGCCTTTTCATTGCTGCAGTGTGCTGGCATGCAGCTCTGCTTTCTGCGTGGCATTGCCTGGCTGCACCCATTGCCCAGAAGCTGCATGCTTCCCACTCATCCACCCTCCCCCAGTCACCTTTTGTTAGCTGGAAAGCATAGTAGGAGCCTTCCAGTAGCTCCATGTAGATCCATAGGAAGACCCTATCCTATCTTATCCTCTCTCCCATAACTGCATTTCTAGAGTTTGCTACCTGACAGTGTTTAATTCTTGATGATTTACATTTTACTGTGCTGCTGATCTGTGATTAATTGCTGTTATTCCAGAGCAAGGGGCATTTGGCTAAATTGCCCCTTTCATCAATCTTCCTAAACAAACTCTCTTACTGACAGCAAGGACAGTGGAATTGGACCCACAGGCCACAGCCTTCTACTCTCATATGTCACTAAGTAGCCAGTGCTGACTGCAATCACCAGAGGCACTGCAGTTGGTGCCTGTTGCTTGCAGAGAAGTAAGCCTACAAAATTCAGGAAGCAAAACTTCTACTAAGAAGCAATACCCAGGGGCGTGGGGGAGAAGGGTAAAGAAGAGAATCAGAAGTCTTGTGCATTCGTGTCAATAGCAAGTGATAGCCAGAAATGCATTTTGCTTGGAGTGCCTGGAGGGGGAAGCTGTGTGTGGTGAGTTACTTTTCCTAGCAGTGGGTCTGTGGTGCAAATTACACACCTCTTGGTACTGCATTTGCCCAATACCCCTCCTTAAACACATCGGAGACTTGCCGTTTGCTGCCTTACAAATACTTTGGATACTCTTGAAGTTTTCAGGTAGCAGGGAGTGGTAATGGGGTAATGCAGAAAGGGATCACTTCTTGTTGGGGGTTATTGTTTCTGTAATGCTTTCAGTGTCACTGGGATGAGGCTCAGAGATGTGGAGTTTTAAGTAAGAGGAATGATGAAGTGCAGTAGTTTGCATTTCACTTGCATAAATAAAGAAACACTGGAGAGAAAATGCTTTGTGTAAATCCTGTGTGCTGCACATACTGCACTCTGAATGCTTATGGTGAAGTCAAACACCTTCTGAAACCCAACTCACAGTGGGAACAGTTCACATTACATGATTAATATGGAGAAGCAGCAGAAAGGATGTCTGTCCTATAGCTTGATTTAGCAGTGCTTGAATATATTCATCATGTAACAGTGGTAAAGAATCTTCCTTTTCATTCTAGACAGAAATTCATTATTATGAAGCTCAGATCATTATTCCTCAGGCCAGAATATTTCTGCTTGCCAGTGGAGAGATTAGAGATTGATTTTTCCATGTCTTATTCATGCATGCCTTCTGTGCTGTTTTGTTTTTAAATACAGGTGATTTTAAGATATTCATTTTTCCTCTCCTACCCTCAAAAACCTTGGTAGATTGAGACCTGCTTAGCATGTCATCATCCTATATCGTTCTTGCTGTACCAGTTTTTCAAAGCATCCTTCAAGCTTTCCTTGCACATTCTCCTTTAACTGTCAGAGATTGTGCTTTCCTTCTTTGGGAGTTATATGTAATGCATAATAGCAGTCAGAGCTCAGCATTTTTGCATTAATAGTGCCAAATCTTGATACTTGTATATCCCATCATGCTTGTCAATCACTCATTTCAGATCTACTTTCTTCATTTGAACTTTTCCTCCTAGGAGGAGCCTGTCTTTGGCATTGCGTAGCCTTTTTTTTTTTTGAGATGAGCTTCCTCACTGTGACATTTCCCTTCTCATTCATTATCTCAAAATTTTTCCTGAAGGAGTATACTCTTCTCTCTCCCACTCTCTCGCTTGCAGTGCTGTATTTAAATATTTTTCTGTTTGGAAAGAGTTAATAGCTCTAGGGAAGAATACAGTCCATGGTATTCCAAGATTAGAGTTTAGCCCATTTCACTCTTGCCAGTGTATGGAAACATTAGGAGAAGAGAATTGTAGTAAGGAGGCATAGTTTAAGATTCTGGTAACAAAGTGAGTGAGGTAAACAGCAGATCAGATTCAAAATTCAGGGTACACCTTCACTGTTCTCCTACCTCTGTATTTAAGATTCCCTCATCAATATATAGAATATCTTGAAATACATCTCTCATAACTGATGAATATTGTTGTTTGTTGGAGAAGCATTTCTTCCATTGTTCTGTTATCTTGCTGATTTACAGAAAATGTGCTGTATCCTTAAAACTAAAAATTAGAATTTTTTAATATTCTGAAAATAACTTTAAGAGTCTAGCTCATACATCTAGATAAACTCTAGATCTGGCAGCACACTTTGGAGCACAGAAAGGCCTTTTTGTCTTGGGAAGGAATATTAATTAATCCTCCATTTCTTTTTCATCCCTCTGCTTTCCATCCATTTCCTTATCATGTGCTTTTTTGTAGCAAGCCCAAGAAGGGAATGGTGATTTCCAGTGTTGCAGGGGCTTGATCTGAAATTCTAGCTGCATAGGTGCTTGTGTTAATGAAAGCAGCTAAGCTGAAATTCTTTTCAGCATGTCTGATGATAAGCACATTTCAGTCAAGCTTAAGGATGCAGTTACATATAGAATAAGTGCACTTTGCCTCTGAGGGCACACAGGGGACCAAATGACAAATTGGCACACCTCACTGCAGCTTCAGTGCACTTAGAGAATCAGCACTCAAACAGTAATCTGGTGCCTCCTGGATTGTTTTGTCCTTGGAATAAATTGACTGAGATGCTAGACAGATCTGTTTTTCTCAGACAGTAGTTTAGAACACAGAGTGATCATAAAAGTTGGTGAGTTACTTTTACCTATAGTTGCTGGCGAGCAAGATGGTACTTAAGAAATTAATTAATTAGATTAATTCCTGTCCAGAACTGCCTACATTGAAAAGCCATGTCCTGGAAAATTAATGGCCTCAGTGAGCTCAAGCATGTCAATGTTTTATTTGGTGAAATCCCATGCTTAGATTTTGGAGTCATTACTTGTAGAACTTGATGTTGATGTCACTTGGTCCTATAAAAAATGCTGGATTTTCCTCTGAAAAGAGCTGTGTATTGAAAACTCCCATTGTAAAGTTGGAAAGGACCACCAGCAGTTATCTAGTCCAGCTCCCTGTTCAGAGCAGAATGATGTCTTAGTTAGATCAAATTTTTTGAAAGAGACTAAGAAAATAATAGTGTATGAACATGTTAAGAACTGGAGAACCTTTAAATACTACCTGTGTTTCCTAACTATTTAGACCCTGTTTTCAGGTATTTAAAATTTTAATCACAATTTACGCAATTAAAGAATATCTTATCTGTCAAGTAAATATTTTCATGAACTTTCATTTTAAGAACAGCAGTCCAGTCCTTTGGAACAAGAATATGACTTTCAGCTAAGGTCTTGGTCTTTCTGTCAGCTAGATGGAAATCCCTACACTGTGCTTTAAATTAATTTATTTTAACTAACTAAGATTTCACAAGACTGACCATCACTGTCCCTTCTTCTGCCACCCTGGGTTTCAACACTGAGTCCCTCACTGAGTCTAAAACAACACTGAGATGCAGCCTGATTTATTCCTAAGCTGTGGTATTCACATGCCCTCTGAACAGAGAGAAGCTGTGAGACAAGCAGAGAAGAAGGAAAACACAATTCCTATCTGGCTTGCTGTGCCTGTGTTGTGCTAAAGCAGAATGCAATATGGAGATTGTTTACCCAAAGTGGATGTTCTGTTTCCTTGGTCTCTCAGGGCCAATGAGTGTGTGTGTGTGGGACTGTCACGGGACAGCCACGAGAGAATCAGGGATGAGCGCAGCTCTGAGCAGTTGTGAGCAAGAGTGGGTGCTTGGCAGATTCATTTAGAGGAAATGTACATAGTATAGTATAATGAAGTAATTCATTAGCCTTCTGATGATGGAGTCAGATGCATCATTCTCTCTCCCCTTCGTCAGGGTTGTCTTTGATTTACAATACTAAGCCCCCTGGGTTTCCATGCAGTGTCTAGGAAAAGGTTGTCTAACTCAATTGCAAATATCACAAGATTTAGAGCAGATTTGGGTATTGATTTTATGCCTCATGACTGAATTTTTGGGCTTTAAAAAAAAATTACTCAATTAAAAAACCCACAGAACTTCCTGGATTGCTATGCAAGTAACTAGGCAGTTCAAAGAATATTATTAAGGCTATGAAGACCTCAAAAGACTGTGAAATACTAGAAGAAAGGTTATCTCCATGACTCTGCATTTCCTACTGTTGTTTCTAAATTGTGATAGAGTCTTTCAAACTCGATGATTGCACTCTGAATTTTCCACAATACTTGGGTCTTGTTTATAGTACAGAAGAGAGGTTGAGAAATGCGTGACTACTGAAGCAAGAGACTGCAGGAAGCAATGGTGCAGTTCAAGGCAGCTGAGAGCTGTTGCTGCCTGGAGACCTGCATCGTGTTTCTGCCTGTTGCATCATTTTCCTAAGGTGCCTTAAACCAAACTTTCTCACATCTCTCTAAGATGATAAGATCCTCTTTTGCTGAATGAGATTTGGTTCCTGGTTTTCAGAAAGGTTAAGCACCACAGCCACAAATTAAGCCATACCTACACCAGAGGGATTGTGTCCTATGCTTCTCACAGGGATTCCTGAAAGTCAGTGGATATAGTTTTTACCTTGATCTCTTGGTAAATCAGTTACAAATGTATAAAACATAGATGATACAGTGCAAAAACCCACCTAATATTTGTGAAGCAATTGGGCTCAGTTGTGATCATAACACACACAGTCAGCAGGAAATTAATTCTTCAGGCTTCTGAGCACAAGGTGAATAGTGCATGGTATGTAAGACCTGTGTGTAAATGTAGAAGTAGATGAGAAAGCCATCACACTCCATAGCTGTCTAGAAACTATAGAAGCTATAACTTCTATGCACTGATTGAGGAAAGGGCTCTGTGGAAAAAAACTAAATGAGCTTTTCAAGTTTGTATTCCAAAATATGCTTGAGGGCTGGATTTAGGCTGCTGAAGCAACTTAATTCAGACATCTATTTAAACCTTTAAAATACAGGCTTTAAGTTGCAAGATTGAAACTTGGACAGTGTTATAATGTAGATATCTTTTAAGTGGTTCCATGTGTAGGATGTGAATTGTGCACTAGATTGACTCTGTCCACTCTGTCTTGTTCCCGTTCTAATTTTCTTTTTAAGATGTAGGCAGATTTTTAATGTCAATACTCAGGTTGTTCTTTTTTTTTTTTTTTTAAATATATTTGTGTGCTTGTGTGTTGTCCAACAGATTGAGTATACTGTTACTTCTTTGAGGCATTGACAGCAGATGTCTGTGTCATGTGGGTAGAATGCTGCTACACTGAAGAGGTGGTTCTGCAGGCCATCAGTATAATACTTCATGCTGATGTAAATGACTGCAGAAGATACAAGGCTACAGGGAATCAAGTACCATATTCTAGAAAAAAAACATGTAATTTTGCTGAATGTGATTTACAGGCAGCGTTTGTTTATACTTCCCCTGCCAACAATGCTCGTCTGGATGCTCTATCAAACACTTAGAGGTTTCTAAAATATTTGGCTTGCTGTTACAGGAGACAGGCTCCTTTTTTCATTTTAGAACAGGTAGCAAGCTAGCTTCTTTCACAGATCCATTTCATTGCCTGTCTTTATAAATTTTTTTAAAGTAGTCTGAAGAGGGGGCAAATTTTAGTTTGTGCTTGGAATGTCCTCAGAAGTTTGTTGTCTAGAAAGAGAGGAACAACCTTTGCTTCACATTATGCTTAATTATATTCTGCTTAGGGATTGAGACAGTCCCACACAGTTCAAGCCTGTCTCCCTGCCTTGACTCCTCTGAATAAATCACTGTTCTGCTTCTGTTTCCCACTTATAAATTTGGAGCTATATTACTTGGCTCTCCCTGATTTTAAAAGGTTTTGTTCGCATAAAAGACGGTGATGGAAAGCAATTCTTGTTAATCAGTTTTAGTTTCTTGAATGCATTAGACTGGCAACATAAAGAAAAAACTACAGCCCTAAAAGAAACTTCACAAATAGGAGCCTGTCAGAAGAGAGTGTAACATTAACCAGGGACCACCCAGACTCTTGATTTTCTTTCTTCCTTTTAACTTTTTTTTCCTTTTTCTTTTTTTTTTTTTTTCTTTTTTTTTTTCTGAGACTTAAATGTCTTCTTAATCCATTTCTGTTCTCTGGACTCTCACACCATTTGTGGGAACTCGTTCAGGACAGGTGGTCACCTGTATGGCCCAGCCAGAGCGGTGTGCCAAGAATCAGCCTGTGTTGGTATGGTGTGCCAAGTCCTTTCCCTTCTCTTGGAGGAAAATCCAGTCCTGGAAAAGCGTTTTTAGTGTGTAGCCACTTACAGCATGCTGGCTGTGAGGGGAAGAGTTTGGAGGAAGTCTCGGGGCCAGCCATTGTCCCCAGTCAGACTCAGCCTAAAAGTCCCTCAGTGGGAGCTGAGGACTGATACAAGGTAGGAATTTCTGAAAGGAAAATGTATCTGATCGTTTCATTAACTCTGCATGCAGAGCCTTGAAATATTTCAGTTTCTGGCTTTTTTTTTTTCTTCACAAGAAAGATGATCTCTATGCCTCTAGTCACTAGCCTCTTTTCTTGCACACATGCATCAGGCAGAGTAGCAGTGAGGTAAGATACAGAGTACAAAACCCAATAAATTACTTTAATTATTAATTACTGTAAAAGTTGCAGCTTACTTTGTGGTGAAGTTGTGTTGAAATCTGAAACAGGAAAGTTCACTGATTCTCAGTAATTGTTGAGGTGAGGAAGAGCTGCTGGGTCAAAGAAAGTACCAGGTAAGTGTTGATATGCTAGCGGGAAAACTTTATTAAGTTTCTGTAGAGGAGAAAAGCCTGTGCTTAATTTAAAATTAGGGCCTATCTACTGACTTGACCAGACCCATAGGTGAAAAATGAGTCTTAAACATAAACATGTATCTGTGTCTTAAAATCTTATTAGAAAATAAGAACATTCTAGCTGAAAATGTGCCACTTGTCGTGTAGCGCCTGTTTTTTCATGTAGAAATTCAAGTGAATGTGGAACACACGTTGTGACTGGCCTGTGGCTGGCTTGTGGAGCAGGCTTAGTGTGGTGGCACTGGTGAAAGCAAGGGGAGTTGTGTGTCTGTTCCTTTATGTTCTCATCCAGGTGAGACAAGAAGGGCTCTGCTGTTTGAGATGGGCACAGTTTCTGCTGTGCAGTGGGCACTTCTGTCTGTAGCGCTGTCACTGATGCCAAAGAAGGCTGTGGAGGTCTGGTTGTACTGTGTGGTTGGATCCTTCCTTATCTCTCTGACTTACCTGCACTTGCAAGTGTGTTTCTGCAGATTTGGTTCTGAGGCTGCATCTGTGCTATGCAGGCTTACCAGGAAGTGAATTACACTAAAAGAAGTTGCTGTTAGTAAACAGTGCTTGTTTGTTGGGGTTTTTTGTGCTGTTCTTCAGAATTCACACAGGTCTCTTGCAAAAGAGACACTTATTCACTGTCAGGAAGATTTCTTTTCCCTGAGACTTCAAGGGTCAGGCCCACTTCTGATGAGAACACTGCTAGTGCTGGGTTACTCTGGGAAGATAATAATGATCAACAGCAAAAAGGAAGTTGATCTGAAGCTTTCTTTTGCACTCAAGTCTCAATCAGAAGTGTTTTCCCTACAGCTACCAGGACTGGTTACAGCTAATAAGGAGTACTGCCAACAGCAGAGAGAGGGGTTTGGTAGAAATAAATTTCCTTGTTTCATGAACATTGTGGATCCAAACCTTTACTGTCACTTTACCCGAGAAAAATTATGGCATACATGGGAAACTAAGTAGTATTTCACTGTCCAAATGCAGAGATATCAAGCCACATCTCAAAACATGGAGAAGTGTAGGGCAGTAGAGAATTAGGATAGTTAAAACAGTGCAGCTCCTTTGAGAGCTTTATTTTGAGCTGTTCTGATTGTGGCAGTGTTTCACAGAATGGTGGATGAGAAATAGTTGATGCTGCTGGTTTTTAGTTCTCTGCTGGCATGGCTTCTTAACAGTGCCTGTCATGTACCAGGGCTATTTGTTTTAGGATAAAATCAATTTTCCAATTTCTCCTGGAGAAAGAAACTTGTTGACATTTTAGTCCAAACAAGTATGCAGACTGAAATGTCCAAAAGGGTGGGCACAGTAGCGCTTCTTGCCTCAAAGTTTTCAGCTGTTGAAGAGATAGCTCTACTGTTTTACCACCCCTGTTGCAATGTGTTGTATTAGATTATGTTTCTCTTGCAGATCTGGAGGCTGGATAGACCTGTGATTCTAGTTAAAAATGTGTTTCTATTTCTGACACTACCTCCAGATGAGTGTCCCAGGATATTGGTTTATTTGTGCAGAGTGGCTGTGGGTATAAAGGTGATGAGGACACTGGTGTGATTGAATGGAAGTGATTGAGGGAGTGTTTTGGAGAACAGGCAGCCACAGGGCTGCAGGGACTGCAGGAGACAGCAAGCTTGGGAAATGCAGTGCGCTTGGACTTCCCCATTTAGCGTGTGCCTTCCAACGTGTCCACTGACAGGGCTTCAGAAACAGAAAGGAAGGAGCTGCCTCTGTGAAATGCTGAATCTTCCTTCACTCTCAGACAGAAAAAGTAGTATGTTTGCATTTATTGCCCTGCCTTCTGTAGATCCAGCCATTTACCTTTAGGTACTATTGCCAGTGAAGTCTCCACGTGCACATATCTATAGAGGCTCCAGGTTTCTGGGCATATTGCTCATGGAAGGGGATTTCTGTACAGCTACTCTAGGCTTTGTCCTGAAAACACAACCAACTGCTTTTTAGCAATCTTGAAACTAGACCACACTTATTTTACAGAAATACAAGAGGCTTTATTTACTGAGACAGAAAGTTCACTGATCAGGACTGACAATTTTCATTGCCTGTGTATTAGAAAGCTTGCACAATTCAAAAAAAGCTGGACTGCCTTACATCTTGAAAATTATGAACTCATATTATATTTTAAATGCCTTCTTTGTTGTGTGACTCAGAGGATCATGAACACTGCTCTGCCACTGTGCAGTTTTTGGTTCCAGCTTCCTCTGACTCAATTTCGTTTGATATGGTTTCACCAATTTTATTTTTGAGGTTTGATGAGCACCCAGCTAGCTACCTATCTTTATACATCATGTTAAAACTTTGGCCTGGATACAGAATAAAATACACTTGTCTGATCAAATATATACAAATAAATCAAGATGAGTAGTGCAGGAATCTGCTGCAAAGCTTGTTTAGTATGATGTATACCATTTTCTAGATGTTATCTCTGTCCTCTAATAATGACTTTTAATTCCTTGCTGACTGCCATTAAAAAAAAATTCAGCAGAACTGAAGGGGAAAAAAGATGAAAATAATACAAGATGCTGAAGCTATGGAGACTTGCTGTCAAAATAAGGCATTTGTGTAAGTTGCTTGGCTGCTCTCTAATCCACAGGCTATAGAATGGTGGGGGACTCATGCTAGCAAAAAGTACCCTCTGGAAATAAAAGGGGCTGCCATCATAAAGGAGAACAGGTGGCTGTGATCATTCCTTTCCTCTGCTGCCTACTATTTTGCTTAGGGGTAGAATAAAATATAAGCTTCTGCAGGACACCCATCATATTCCAGCTTCTGGTCTTGCAAGTGTAATGCCTCCAATTACATCTGCAGCTGTGCACCTTCTTCTTTCTTCTTGGCCTGGCTGTCCAGGCTGCAATGGCATCAGTCAGTGGAGAATTCTTCTCAGCTGGGGCTGCTTCTTCTGTCCCTGTTTTTTTGCTCTTCAAGTTGTGCCTGGGTGGGTTTTTCATAGCAGCAGACTGGCTCTGAGTATTTGGACTACGCCTAAAAGCACTCCAGAGAAGATCAAGGTGGGCTTGTCTGGCCACATTGACCAGCTGGAGGAGGCCAGGGATGGAGAGACCTAAGAGACTGCTGGAGGCATGAGGGTGTCTGGGACAAGAGCTCTGATGTCTGGGATAAGAAGTATTTTGGGAACTAAAGGGCTTTTATCAACGGGGGCAGTGGGTTGAGAAGCTCAGATTGTCTTTTTTCTCATAAGGTTTTCATTGTGATTTCGCCTTTAAAACTTGTATATAAAGAAAAAGAAGGCTTGGATTTATATGTTCCCAAGATTCCACAGAGGTTGTTTTTCTTCTTCAAGGAGCTCTTATCATACAGAAATAGAGCAATCCCACTGAAGAACTGAATATTTGAGTCTAGCCTAAACACCAGCAGAATGCAAAATGTTTCAGATGAAGAAAGATTGTGTAAGCTTGAACTCTTACAACGCTACAGAGAGGCTTGCTTGAGGTGGAGTGCTGAAGTTATTGATCTAACAATGCAGAGATAAATTAGGCATCATGTTCCTGCAGCTGACGTGAGCAGTAAGGACAGCACCTCCAAGGGGTTTAGGGCTTCCAGAGCTACATACTCGGTGAGACAATGTAAAAGGAAATGTTTGCCTTGCGCAGTTTTCAAGCTCAAATAAGTAGGTTTAAAAGCTGGGCCATTAACACTGTCTGTTCCAGCATGTACATGTCACAGGCATAAAGCTTCACAGAGGAACCAAGCAGAGAATTTGTGGTTTCATTTGATTTCAGAGATTATTAGGAAGTGGAGATTGAGGCTGTGTTTAGATTGATTCTGTAGTACACCTCTGCACATTTGTGTGCTCCTTCAAGGCCACACATGGTGGAGCCTTTCCAGTGTTAGAGACAGCGTAAGATGTTCTTAAATACTCAGAATTGGTAATTTCAAAATTGCTATTTTTAGACAATGCATGGGTTTTTTAATTGGTTTTGACCAGGATCAGAAGGACATTTTTGTACTTTGGAGTCATTTGCAATTCAGTGGTTAAATACATTTAAACATAGACCCTAGTCTCCAGGTGGCCTAATCTCCTGCAGCCCTCTGTGGAGTTGAGAGTTAATTCTGAGCCTTAAAACTCCTTTTTATTTAAGGAAGGCTGACATTGCTATAGCTCAAAAAGGACTTTTCATTAAAATCTGGTACCTCTTTTCTACACTCCCCACCCTTAACTTCACTGTGGGTATCATTGCAAAGCTGGCATCTGAATCAGCTTGTGTTCTGTATGAACTTGCACAGAATTTTACTAATGGTTAAAATTCTATCCTCTGTGGTTCCAGTAGATTTTTCCACTTGAAATTTTATTTTTGTTTGAACCCAAAATGCAAAATGACCCATGGTCAGGGGAATGTTTAGACCCTGCGCTTTTGTGGATTGAAATCTGTGTTGTGGGCAGCATGAGAGAGAACCTGATGAATTTGATTTCACAGGGGAGTGATTTTTAAGTCCTGCTGAACCAATGTTAGCAATATTGAGTACTTTAATGGACTCTGCCTGCCAGTTGCTGACAGGGTTTTCAGCATCCTGCCATCTCTCTCAGCCAGAATCATTTAAAATTGACATGGTGCTGAAAATGAGGAGGCTAAGGAGCCTGGATTTGATGACATATCCATATGCAGGCATGTTTTAAATGTATCAGGATAATCTTGCTTTAAGGTTCTGTACACCAGTGGTGCATGTTTAGTGCACTAAAATGGGATACTTTTTGTATTGAGGCAGCTGTTTCTGGAGAACATCTACAAGTACTGCTCTGAGCTATTACAAAGCATATAAGGTATCCTATGCTGGATGTGTTGCATCACATTGTGTTAATGTGATAATGGTGATAATGGAATTACCAGTTGTATTTTGCTAGCAAAAAGCTTTGAGAGCCAGAGAATGTGTTTGTTTAACCTAAAATAGCTACAAGATTATGTGCACATTTGCCATGGGCATTTGACAATGAGCTTCTTACTCTGTCTTGTGCCACCTGTTTTTCAAGGTGTGATTATTTTATAACCCTTGGATTTTTGACTATATTGGTGATATAGTCTTTCTCAAAGGAATATGTGCAAGGTGTGGCTTAAGACTTGGGTGATGGTTATGACTACCTGTTGGCCACAATACATGAGACTCCTAGAAAAGGCAATTCAGAGAAAGAGATTAACTTCTGTTGTTCTGAATTTTCTCCTTGGAGAAGCCTCATTCTCTCTCTAGTGGCAAAAGAAGAAGATGGCAAATTAGCTAAAGTCACATAAAATGTATCCCTTTGTGTCCTGAACATAAGAAATGGCACAGGCATTCCTTCAGCATGACAGTAAGGATGCTTATTTTCGTATCTTGGTCATGTTTCACTTGTGATAATGGTATAATTGATTCATCTCCTGTTTTAGTTGGGTGAATTGAACTTCCTTTCCATGAGGGGTACTGAATTGTGTAACTGCCTCGCACAGTTACAGTGTCAGTCACAGGAAATGGGAGCTGTAGCCTATTTTACCGCTGCCTACTGAGGGCTGTACACACCTGTGGGGAAGGGCTGCTCTGGTGTTTGCCTGCTGATAGCAGACATGTTTGGGAGCAGAGACTTGGAGAAGTAGGAGAAGAAAAGAGGGTTTGTAGCTTGGTGATTAAGAAAAGATGTACGTGACTCACCCTCGTCTGACAGAGCTGAGAGGCAGAAGGAGGCCAGTCCTTTAATCCTTCTCATTGCTTCTCTGGCCATCCTCGCTCTTGGGGGTTTAAATCAAAGGATCAAATGTGGAGTCTGGGAATCTTTCCAGATACTCTTTTGAAGCACTGCTTGACTGTTGCAGAACTGATTGCACTAAGCAAAGTGCAAACTCTCTGTCCTTCCGCTAGAGAATTAACACTTCTGGCTTGATTTTCTCATTCCCAATCATGGATTTTAGCTGTTTTCTGCTGGACAACTCATATAATTTTGAATTGCATCCCAGCTGTCCTCCCCAAGTTCCTGCTGTTCACCATGGTGCTTGCCTGCTGTCCTGTGTGGGTAGATGGGAGTAGACAAATACTTAAACACCCCCTGAGTATTATATATGCTACACGGTTTTAGTTATTTATTGCTGACTTTCTAAAGTAGCCTGTGTTGAGATTTATCAATGTACCTGGCTTCTCTTTTCTCATCTCTCCAGACAGGACAGCCTGGCTAGGCTAGAGACCTTTTGTTCCAAAAGGCAAAATCACCTGCCTGAAACATAAAGCTGAGGTCTTGGATATCAGGTCTCATTAAAGAAACTTTGTAAATAAGAAAGTTTTAAAACTGTAGGTGGGTCTAGCTTCAGTTTCATATTAATTTCATAAAATTTATGACACGTTAAATAAGTTAGGATGTTCTACAAATCTGATGTTAAGCAGCTGCATAACAGCACTCTGTGTAGCACCATCCTGGAAGTAATTTATTTTGAATAATAAATGATGTGGTACCTGCACAGGTCCCCTGGCCCCCCCAGTGTATCTCAAGTATGCACTGTTACAATATCTTTAGAACATCTGAGTCAGTGGATATAACTTACCTAGATGTACACAGTATAATTTTTGTTCTCTAGGTATTTCTGGCAATTTGCTGACAGAGATGGAGCACTCAGTGCAGCACAGTGCTTTTTGTTTCCTGGCCTCTGCAGCTATGTCACTGTGCTTGCAGAGTACACTAGTAATATGCAGCTCTTGTAGCATCACTCCAGACAGAGCTAGATGTAGAATGGCACTCAAATGAATACAAACATGAATTGTTTCTTTGATCTCTGTAGACTTCCCACAGGCTGCTGTTGCAGGTTTTTTCAAGGTCATCAAGTGTTGGTCATAAAGAAAATGCTTGCCTTTGTGCCTGTGGTTGACTGGCTAGAAAACATATCAGTCATTGAGATAATGGAAAAAAATCACTTTGTTTAGATCAGACACTTTTTGAGCAAGGGGAAAAATAATTGAGAACAAATTGTATCTTCTGGGTATTAGAACAGGCAATAGCAACCAACCTACTGTACAAATAGTTCTGAGTCTTAATCACTCTGCTAAAATCAGCTATGGTTTCACTAAATCATGATGCAAATGTCCCTTTAGCTTTAAAGCTTAGGTGCCCTTAAAATAATATACATGTTTGGCAACACAGGCCCATTATCCTAATCGGATATATAGCCATACAGCTTCAGCTGCATTTTACCACTGAAAGAACAGGATGGAATCCAGGGTATTCATGTGTTCCCATATGTTGTTGTGAGATAACTCTTATTCCCAGCTGTTACTAGTTCTAGTGAAATAGCCTTTTCATTCAACCTAGCCAACAGCCTTTAAGCCAGAGATGAGACTTCAGTTGTTTTATTCATTCAAAAAGCAGAGGGATTGTGTCTAAATGCTAGCTTGAAGAAAGACAGAGTAGTTCTGTTAAACCAGCAAGTGATGATGCCACTGACGTACCTCTCATTCCAGTGAAATGTCATTTGCCAATTATACTGGCAATCCTGGGACTGCTAAAGAAGTCGTCTCTTACAGAGAATGGGCTGATATTTGTAAAGCACTTTGTGATTCCTGGAGGAAAGATGCACTATAAATACATGTGTAATTACTAGCAGAGTTTATTTATGTGCTTTGAAGACACTGTTTGTCAGAACTGGCTTGCTGCAAGGCTGAGCTCACTGTTCTGCCCAGAGTCATGATGGGTCTGGGCACTGTCATGTTGCACTTAGCTCAAGTGGGCTGGCACTGCTTGGGGTCCTGCTGGCCAGCTCCATTTAATCACCCAGTGTGCAGTCACTGCTGAGCTTGCCAAGAACCTGCGTGTGCGCTGGAAGTGCCCTGCATGTAAGGTACCCTGGTCTCCTAAAGTCTCTGAGTGTCTAAATATTTCCACATATTTGTAAAGAGAAGCCTGGAATAGCAAAGTTTAAAGGAGAAATTTGTGGTTTTCTTCAGGCTTTGGTAGGAGTGGATGCAAGGCTTAGATCCAGAATTTCTAGGGAATGCAGTATTCCCATTTTTTCTCCTTTCCTTCATACAAGGCTTTCAAAACTGAACATGGAGCCACTGTCAGGCAGCTTCTAGTACTGCACTACGGGTAGCAGACTCCAGTAAAATTCACAGTGTTTCTTTTAAATAGCTTTAAAAAAATTCATTACTTACAACATTGTCTTTGGCTGCAAAAAAAAGAAAATTCTCTCCTCAAATGTGTTCCTAACAAAAAGGCTGCAGTGTTTTTTCAGTGAGGTTATTGAAATAAACTTTTACATGCAGCACATGAACAAAACCCCAACTTAAACTCTATATTTCTGATACTTGTGAAGAAGCATAAGCAAAATATCAGAAGCGCCAAACAAAGTATTTTAAAATATGTATCTTATAGTAATTCCCAAGTAATCAAATAGTACATTAATAAGTACATGCAATCTATTAATTTAATCGGTCTTTAATGTGTTTCAATGTGATTTTGTTTTTGTTTTTAATACCAGAACATTTAGGTATTTTTCAGCTTGGGGTGGCCAGGATGGGGGTGGAGAGATTCCTTTCTTTTCCTCTTGTCATCATCAGAAATCATTTTTCTGGCTGCAGAAATTCTCTCTTGGTGCATCCTGAGCAGCTTTTTGGCAGTCAAGAATAAAAAATCAGCCATTTTTTGGAATGTGTTGTTTTTATTTTTGTTCAGCCAGCCTGCAATTTACTGCCTCAAGAGCAGCAAATACTTATCATATTAATTCATTTCTCTTGTCTGTGCAGTTCAAGTGACATCAATTCATGTCTTTTCCCATTTCACATCTGATTAAGAACTACTCCTTCCAATGCAGAGATGGAATTGAGGAGCTGGGATTTTGTTCCTTGGGAAGAATAGCTGTGTGATGGATCAGGAGAGTAGTTAAAAGCAAGGGGTAGGATAGTTTCTGACTCTCAGAGAGGGGCAATATTTTTCCTATAAACAGCAATTAAAAGCAAAAAGTTGCTTGATTTGTAAAGTTGTATTTTCAGGTTAATTTCTAAAGCACGTACAAGCATGCCAAACAGAGCTGTAATTCCTAGAAGAGATTTTCTTGGGATGTCCAAGAAACTTGGAATCAAGGTGAAATATATGCAATACTGCTTGCACACGGGAGAATTCCTGGAGAAGGCTTATTGTTTGCACTTGGCAGTGAATTCCAGGCCAAGATTTCCAAAGGCCACTGCCCTACCTTGTGTGCTTATGCAGGAAGTATCTGTGGCAGTGCAGATGCTCACACATCCTATAGGCAGTGGTCTAGGTCAGGCATTAATAAAACTCACTGTCCTGTCCTGTCCATGTACAAGAGTCCTGGACCAGGACTCTTCAATTATTTAGCTGCCCTCCTCTGTACTGTTCTCTTCTATCAGATCTCTGGCTGTGATTAGCTTTAAATTGATGCTGTGGTTTTTTCCCTGAGAAGAATTTTCCATCTTAAAATCTATATTGCTTTCAGATCGTTTATCTAATTGTAAGGTTTAATGATAAATTTTGTGTGCCCAAAGGTTAAAAATAGCAGATTTATTCCACTTGCTAGCATCCTTCTAAATTAAGTTTTGCAACCATAGCAGAAAAGAAACTTCTGAATTTTATTTTCCTTCTTCTGATTCTTGTATTTAAGACTGGGGATAGTCATATTCTGCTAAATAATTAATATATTCTGTGATTTACAGAGATAAGATAAAATGTAAGAAAATAAGATAAACTAAATTAGAAAGTATATCTCCTAATACAGCATCTTAGCCGCTGTTATGGTACCATAGCTGCAAGAGAAATTAAGTTAACATTTTAACTTCTAAAAATTAATGCATCTCCTAAAAGCACAGAAGAGAAAAACAAGTTCAGCCTGCCCAAAAGACTCCATGGAAAGAGCTGAAAGCTCCTGCAGTCCTACATCAGATCTCAGCCAGGGCCACACACACTGGCACAAGGTGCTTGCCTTTGACAAGGTCACCAAGAAGAACCAGCCAAGATAGAGCAGTTCTCCAGAAACGATCTGACTGCTGACTGTGCTGTTCACCTCAGCACCTAGGGCAGGAGATGCTTCCTTAAAGAAAAAGATCTCTTTTCTCTTACTGTGGTTCTTTCTCTTTGTCTCGCTGGGTTTGTGCAGTGTGATAACTCACACGGGGACCCATCTCCGTGGCGGTGATTTGAAATCACTCCCCAGTTAAAGGCCAGGTTAACTGGAGAACAATGTCATATGATAAAAATATTTTCTGTGGAAGCTAGGAAAAGGGCTTGGAATCCCATACTTTTCCATCACTTGCTTAAAGATGCTGTAGTTTCCCTGTGACAGCTGGTCATACCTGTATCAAATGTGTTTTATGGCTCTCAGTTCCTGATTCTACAGGATAGTGGATACTGTCTTTGAAATTAGCTCTTCAGCTTATGACTGAGTAAAAATCTTTGTCCTAATGCAGAAAGGCTTCACCTCTTGGGAATCTTGACCATAAACCTTTGTATCCTTCATTGCCATTCTAAGGTTATGTTGTTAGCTATCCAAAGCCAGGGCTAACACTGCACTCTTACTATAATGTCATGTTTACAGAATAATGATGTTAGAGTGAGAGCTGTTCAATTAAAATTCTGATCACATATTGAGTCTGAAAGAGACAGCTACTAATGCAAAAATAATAGAAATATATGTTATAGATGTACTGTCCGTTTTTTTTATTCTAAAACAGGAGAGTAATGCCAGGCAGTGTATTAGCAGCAGTTATCAGCTTTCACAATTTGTTTGACAGATTACTAATTGCTCTATTTTAAGCAATTTTTTTCAAAGTAGATGACACAAATAAGTGACTTTTGCTGTTTATTTGGAGTCTGCTTCTTTAATCTCAAGTAATTTAGGGAACACCCAATACTGGATGGTTAAGACACTAAGACAGCTTTATTTTCTGTAAAAGATTTCATGCAGATTGTATCCCAGATGCCTCATGGTTTTGTCATATGGTCTGTTTAAAAAAATAAAAAAAACAACAAAACACCAAAAAGAGGTGAACCCAATCTGAAAGACCTGGATCTTGGTTTATGTGTCTGTAATTTTGAAGAGGGTGGGTCATGAGAAAAGTTTAGGAGTGCATTTGGCTATGAGGGACAAACCAGCACTACATGCAACGGTTTTACTTTCTCAGTGATAAAGAAAGGAATTTTGTTTCAAGAAAGGGGAGACAAGAAATGCTTCCAGATTTTTTAAAGCGAGTGATTTGCTGAAACGTAAGTAAAGAACTGTTCCAGATGGCAGGGTTTGCAGAGAGAGATGCTACTGTATTTAACAGCAACAAGATGAACTATATGGGCCAACAAGAACCAAATGTTAAATCAAAATGGAGAGCAGAGAGATTGTAGATGCTGAATGTGCAGTCATGAGCCCCAGCTTGAAATCATTGTGACTTGATGTTCAGTTCTGATCCATCAGCACCATGGTCATTCTTTTGTGCAAAAAGAAGAATGAAAGGTATCACTGCTTATGAATCCAGCAAGCTGAAATCTGAAAGGGGAGGTGGGATAAAGAGAGAAAAGGAAGGTAATGGTAAAGTCCAAGACCTTAAGATACAGAGTTGTAAGCATAAATGTGAAGGAAAAATTAATGGCCTTTTGTGTTGTCAAGACTTCAAGTAGTTTTTCAGCTTACCTTTCAATTAATCTATAGATCTTTGTCTTGAAAGTCATGAGAGGCAAAGGTGATCCTGCACATCATTTGAAAGTTTTTGATGTTTTTCAAACACTGGGGACCAGTGAAACCCCTGAATGGAATGGTGCTCTCAGCCCTTTCCCTCCTTGTTGACTTGGCTGTTTGCTCATCGTAGTCAGAAGACCTGGGGATTTGAAAGGTGTAGCAGCATGGGGGTTGAATCAGAGGATTCCATGCACAGGTATGTGTGAAGTAACCAAATGCCATTGGAAATTGTCTTCTAACATCTGTGGGTCTCTAAAAATGTTTGTGTAGGAATTTAGGGGGCAAAGCAAAGGCTACATTTTTACAGTTGCTCTTAGGCTGGAAGATGAGTGAATTCCCCTGTCTATCTTCCTACATTTGTGAATGCACATCAGAAGCACAGAAACAAAGTTATATATGAGAAAAGGCTGAAAGGTAGAGTTACCATTTTAATACCATCAAATAGAAAATGTGCAGATGAAAATGTTGTGCTCTGGCAGTATTTGCACTCTCTGATTTTTCCTTCTGTTCATTTATTTTGGTGTCTATATGAATTGCTGCTGCTCTCAGAGCTGTTGGGTCTTATATGTCTGAATTGTGCATTCATGCCTAGCCTAGATGAAAACGTGAAGTCATTATTATCTGTGAATTTCTTGTATATTTGGCTTGTTAGTGGGCCAGAGAGCTGGCCTATAACTGCCAGCACTGGTCTGTAAATTACTATTAAACTAGTAGTAGAAATAATTCTAGGTAGTAAGGCTGGTAATAAACTGCATTTTTATGTTATTCAGTAACAGCAGTGTTTTACCACTCATTTCTTGAGGAAAAATTATGAAATATTGTTTCTGCCAAAGGCACAATATGCAGTTCGCCATTGATGTATAAGTAGTACACCAGTTTATAATACTGTAGGGGAAAAAGATAGTTTAAAGGATATGAGTAACCTAATGAAAGATTTCAAAAGTAAAACCAGATCACTACATCAATAAACAGTCTGAAATGTATGGCCTTTGCACTGATGTGGAGAGCTTGCTTCTTCCTTTTTCACTCCTGCTCTGCCTAGGTGTAAGCTCTGTGTGTTTCAGTTCTGTGCCTTACAGAGTTTGTAGGGATTGCTAAAACACACTACAAAGAAAATGAAAAGCCTGAGGATTTCATAGAGATGGCAGGAATTTTCACTACTGGCGCTGTGAAGAATCCTGATTGATTTCACATTCCCTGCCTTCCCAGGAGCGCTCACCACATTACACAGTAACAGCTGACAAGAACCAATTGTAAGTGTAAAAAAAAAGGCTTTTATACATCCTTCTACGATAAGCAGAACAAAACCAGAACATGATATTCATGCATTTTGCCAAAATACAGTCAAATCTGAAAAGGAAATGTTTTAACTTTGTTACCACGTTAATGGCCTGTCTACAAAAATTGGGGCTGGGAAGCTGTTAGTGGCCAAAAGTTATCTCTGAAACTGTAGGCTTTATTATGAGTTTGCTGAACACATTGCTGCAGTGTCAATGGTGAGAAACAAGATAAGGAATGCATTTTAAGCATGATGTTATTGATGAAGCATTACTCTGTCCCTTTTTGTCTTTAAGCTGTGCTGTAAGAGGTCAATTCTTGCCCTCCTGCCCCTTCTTTAGCTATTGGTGGGACAGATGCCTGGTGCTACTGGTGTAACAAGCAACTCCAACTACACATTAATGCCATCTGCTTTCTCATTGAGAGGCCTCGTGTTTTCTCCAGCATGACCTGCTGAAATTGTAAATGCAGTAGATGCCAGCCTGTGGTCTCTTGGGGGGAAAAAGTTGGTGGCTTGAACCAGAGCTTTGTCTCAGTTAAATTCCCTGGTATCTGTGGCAGAAGTGCTGTCAGGAGGGACAATCTGTGGGCTTATTTTTTTCCCTGTATCCATCCATTGAACAAACCCTTGCTCCTGATGTTACCAAGGAAGAGAGGGAACAGATGCCATTCAGGACACATTTTGCTCCTGAACAATATGTGCAGGAAGACCAGGAACCAAATTAATTAATGCCCTGTGTCTTCTCCTTGAATGATAGTGATGCTTAACATGGAGATACTCTTTCAGCAGACCACGTGACTGGTGGCAGTCTAATGTTTGAGATCATATGCTGGTGCTCAGTAATAAGTAATGATAATATTCACTGGTGCAAAAGGCATTTCTCTGAACTATTGGATCATTTAAATGCTGAGATATTCAGTGATGCACCAAGCTTAAGTCCAAGTGGATTTTAGACAGTTTTCTATGGAATTACATTAGAAGAACTGTACTTGGTAAAGTCCTCCTGCATTCCTTGTGCCTTAACTGTGGAGTATGAAATCAGCAACTGTAACTGATTATGTGCTTGACTGCTTTTCATGGAAGAAAAAAGCAAGGCAGTCCTGAAAGCACAGGGGAGCAGAGATTGAGACTATTCTTGTTTTTGTTGACAAGTACTGCAGTATCTCAGAAAAACATGGGGAAACAAGTGACTAAGAGTGAATATTTTGTAGTTCTATGGCATCCTTGATCTTCAGTGACACAAATTTAATGGTTATCTCTTTAACTCAAAAGTATCCTGCAGGTATTGACAAATATTTCCACAGAATGATAGAATAGTTTCAGTTGGAAGGAACTTCAAAGTTCATTTAGTCCAATCACCCTGCAGGGTGATTCTCAATTCTCAAGCAGGGACATTCTCAACTAGAAGATTGCTCAGAGCCTCATCCAACCTGACCTTTAATATTTTCAGGGATGGGGCATCCACCACTTCTCTGGGCAACCTGGACCAGTGTCTCACTACCCTTATTGCACAAAACATCTTCCTGATATCTAGTTTAAGTCCAGTCTCTTTTAGTTTAAAACCATTAGCCTTTGTCTTATTGCTACAGGCTTTCCTGAAAAGTTTGTTCTCTTCTTTCTTGTGAGTCCATTTTAACTACTGAAAGGTCACAGAAGCCCTGCAGCCTTCCCTTCTCCAGGCTGAACAGCCCCAGCTCTGTCAGCCTTCCTTCACAGGAGAGGTGCTCCAGTCCTCTGATCCTGCTCACAGCTCTCCTCTGGGCTCATTCCAATGGGTCAACATCCTTCCTGCGCTGAGGATCCGTCCCTTTTGTAACTTTGCTCTCCAAACTTCTGGTACCCTGTTTCTGAAGAGCTTGGCAGGAGTAAGTCTGCTGTCAGAAGGTGCTACATGAAGGTGCCAGGCAGGCAGAGCAGTCCCTGCTTCCTGTGATCTCCACCTGCAGACAGCTACCACTGTGGGTCTTTGCCTGGGTGACGTGTTTTGCCCAGTGGAGAACATCCTGGTACTGACTGCTGTTGCAAATTACTCCCTCTTCACTGGCAAGCTGTCGACCACAAGGTTGTCTTGGGGGGTTAGGATTAACTTTGGCAGATGGCACTGTTGTTTTTTTTTTTTATATCTTCCACATTTAGGACAGAAGAAAAATAAGCAGCAAAGATTGCTTGTATTATCATTGACATTACATGTTTCTTTTGCTAGAATATTTTCCTGATTTTTTTCAAGGTGCTGGCTTTCAGAGGTTGCACACGTCCAAACTAATTTTATTCTTGAGTAGATTTATATAATTACTGTATCTTTGGTGAGATAGAGCTGCTAAGGCAAGGCTCAGAATAAGGTGAATACTATGTCAGTGGTAGGAAATCACCACCTTACTGTGGTAGGGAAAAAGGAGAAGGAACATTGCCAATCACTGGATTGAATACCTGCAATGTATGATCATGGTTCAATTTTGATACAGTACTTGAAATTTTGGCCCTTCTTAAAGAGGATAACTTAGAAATAGTAATGTGAGGCAAAACCCCCAAAGCCTGTGTTGATGGTAATTATCTGATGATACTTTTCCATTCCCTCCCCGCCTTTCCCTCAGTGTGCAACTAATGGAGTTTCCCTTGCACCTGGTCACTTGTATTTTCCAAACACATCTATAAGGTTGGCATTTTTGAGCTCTTAACAGTTTGTTTAACCGGATTGAAAGAGGCGAGCTGATTGAAGAGGTCTGGAATACACACACAGGCCCATCACCACATGAGCATCGCTTCCTCAGGAACAATTGAGTCTGAAAATATCTCCCTTGAGGAGAGATTTATTTGCATAACTATTCAGATGACATACCTCTATGATAATTGTAACACATTTAATAAGATCTGAAGAAAGAATATCCTGTCCTGATTCACTAGTAGCACAGCCAGTCAGGGAATCTCCTTGTGGAATGGGAGACTTCTAATGATGAAGCTGACAAAAAAAATGAAGCTGGAATAAAACCTGGTGTTGGGGGAAAAAAATCCAATTTTGGGTCATGCAAAACTGAGGACTTAAATGCTGAAATAAATTCACGGTTTTGCTGACAATACCACCAGATGGATATCAGCTTTCCCCAAGATATCTTTTATTTTTTACTTGACTGTGACCATTTCAAGGGATGGCAGAGATGTCAGCATGTTTAGACCAGTCCGTATTTCACCACCCTGCAGAAGCTGACAGTCAAGAGTACCAAACATGGAGATAGATTCAGAATCATATCACTGTTCCTGGACTTTAAACTGCTACTAAAAATAGCTTGCATCCACAAGAAGAAGTTTGATGTCTTGCATCTGGTATTTGTGACCAACCCCTTTGGGAACACGGGCTAGCAGCTGAAACCAGATGCCTGGCACTGCGTGAGACTTCTCTCAATCATTCAGGTTGTAAATGCACCTTTTTTTTTTTTCCCCAGAGGTTTCTTATCTTTGAATTTTATACGTCTTTGTATTTTTTTCTGTTCTTAAGAATCATCAGGAAGACCCCATCAGCAAGGCCTGTCAGCATTTTGCCGTAGAGATGGGAGGTGGAAAAGAAAGTGGGTTGTTAACCCTAGAAAGCTTCCTTGTGCCATGCAGGATATCAGGTTTGCACAGTTTTGTGGTGTGCGATCCCATTCCAAGACTGAAATCAAACTTGTTTATTTAGTCACATCCATGTAGGTCTGTGACTGGAAAGACATGTTTCACACAAGGCACTGAATTGGCCTTTGTTGCTTTTAAGTGGCCCTCCACTCTACGTTCACCACAGCAAACCCCCCCGATATTAAAGCACTCTGTGCACATCCATGCACACCCTTGAGACGCATTGGTATGTGGAGATAATGACTTTACAGCTCTAGAGTGTGGACCTCTAAACAATTTTCGTAATAGCATTTTAACAATTTACTAAGAGCCTCCAATCTTTTTAGCAATAAAATCCATCACTTGCTCAGCATGTGGCCTTTAATGCAGCAATCTTACTTAAAATCACTACTTATCCAGTTATTATTTTTTTTCACATGGTTCACAGCCAGTGTTAAAAAGTATAATGTCCACTTTCCAAGTAAATAGAAAAATCCTTCTACCCCTGTTTGCTTTTGCTAAGTCTAGGGTATTATCATCCTATCTGAGCTTTTTATTTTCCTAGTAATAGCCATGTTTCAGTTCACCTTGAGGTTTAAATACAAATGGAAATGCACATATTTGCTAGTGTTACTCAGTGAAGTCTATCATAGCGTTTGTTTATCGTATCCAGCTATCCAGCAGTTAGGAAGCAGAAATGTTCCCCTCTCAACAGTACCAACATTTGCTGGAAAAGCTGGTCACCCCTTCAAAGAAAATCAAGTATTTCACCTTATATTTGATGTTCTGCAGTCTGGACCATTAGCAACAAGACATGTCTGATGTTGTTCCATACACTAGTTCGTAATTCTGAGCTGAAAATAAAAATAGAGGTGGTGCATTTTCACGCTTGTCTGAGGGGTTCTTCTCCTGAATGAAGAGGGAGAAGTGAGCTCCCTCCCAGCAACGGGGGCTTGGAGCTGAGCAGTTAGTGGTCCATGTAGGTGCTTGTTGTTTTGCAAGCAGTTGGAAGATGGGGTGGCTGAGATCAGTTTTGTTCATAATGCATAAATCCCATCCATATTTCAGTGTTTAGACAAAACACAAGTTATATGATGGGGAGCAGACAAGGTTTCTGAGGCTTCAAAAGCGAGATCATGGATTCCTCCTGATTTCTTTAAGTACTTATCTGTATAACTGGGTACATTTATGTGCATTTCCTTGCCATGTTCTAATGCAGAAATACTGGTGAGATGTTGCCATCCAGCAATGTGGTCCCCTATTACCACTCTTACAAGTTTGTGTTTGCAGTTTATGTCTCTCCATCCCTTTTATGGGGGCTTGCAGGGAAGGCTGCCATGGAAAAGCCAAGAGGTGTTGCAGCCTTCCACCATTTGTTCACTGCTCTCCATCATCTCAGGTGTATTCCTTCACTGTGCCCCAGGGGACTGTGATAGCTTGTTTCCTACAGCCTGAGTCAGAAAAATACCCACTATCTCAGGTGGTCACTGCTGCTAAGACGCCAGGAGCAACCCAGCTGGCAGTAATTTGTTGCAGAAGAGCAATGAGCAGTCAAAGATGACAAGGTTGCAAGAATAAGTTTGTTAAAGAGGAAATGGAAATATTGGCTTGGAACCCATTTTATCTAAGAGCCAGCACAACTCAGTAACAGCAAAGGAAAATGAAATAACGGGGGAACAAGCCCTAGATTATAATAGTTAGATCTAGGTAGATCTTAGAGCATGTCTTAGTCAACATCTTGCATAAGTGCCTTCAGATCTGCTCCTTCCATATGTTAAAATAACAATAAATATTACACAACATGATTTTATAATCTGCCCCCCCCCCCCAATATTTTTCTGTAAGTGTGTCCATCCATAAAATAATGTTTTTACCTGTCAGATTCTTGCATTCAGCCTGGGATCTGTAAATGGAACTGAGGTGTTTAGGTTTTTTGGCTGGTTTTTTTTCCCTTGTATGTGTGCTCATTATTGTCAGTAATAAAATTACCTCCATAATATTTTGTGCCATAGTTAGATAAGATACAGTAATCCCACTTTTATGGCCACTGGCCATCAGCATTGCTTGTATGCAGGCTTAGGAGCTTTCACTTATTTCAGGTATCATATGTTTCATCGTGTGTTTTCATTTGAGTACTGTGAAGTTATCCCCTGACCAAGCATTCAGATACCTTATTTGCATACAAGTTCTGTTTTTTTAGTGAAACAACTTACAGCTCAGGCCACAGGAAATGGGGCTGGGATTTTAGAGCCACTTGAATAGCAATTGTTCCCTTTGCTAATTGGAAGGGAAATTACAAACTCTAGTGCTTCTCTGTTCATTACCATCATCTGCCAACAGAGTGGCTGTTTATTTGTGTATTCTGAGCTCTCTCTCATTTTCTTTTTAAAATTATATTGCTTTTTTTCTCACATTCTCCATTTGGCAAGAATAAAAACTACTCAGCAGTATGTCAGAGCATGCCAGGTCTTCCCCAGATCACTTTTATGGCGATAAATTGATGTAAAAAGAAGAACTGGTCTGCTGTGGGAGCATTTGTTAGCGTATGCCCTGAGCCACTCTAATCAGACATGCTATGACTTTTTGTACTGTACAAAGTGCTGCAGGACACGAAAAGCAAAGCTTCTGTATAGTCACGCAATGGTTCAGAACTGTAGAGGCTAAAAATTAGACAAATACACTAAGCCATTTTACCAAGTCCTCTCAAGTCCATCCATTTTGTTCCTTGCATTCTTGTTTGCCTCTCTTTTATGCAGTCTCATCCAGAATGCATCACATCTGGAATTTTGCTGCTCCCCTTGGAAGGCCACCAGAGCCCAGGGCATCTTGCTGTTAGAGCACCTTGGATGATACCTTCTGAGAACTGTGCTCTTTAGCTACTGTGCTGCTTCTCTGGGCTGAGCACTGCCTGCTCATTTCCAGTGTAACTGCAGAATTTGCCAATCTACCAGATTAGACTTCCTTTTTGAAAATATGCTTGGGAGGAATTGGTTCAAAATATGGATATTATACCTTGTGTGCTTTGTTTTTTTGAGGCGTTTTTTCAATATACTGTAAATGTCATATTTAAAATTCCATTATAAAATTAGTGTTCAGTTTCACTTGCCATTATCACACAAGCCAACCACAATTCCATCTTTTTCATCAGTACGTGTAAAAAATGGGGGACTCAGAAGAACCTCTGCCAAAGTAGCTCTTTGTACATATATGACTGGAAGCACATACTTAAAACCACGTATTGGAAAGCTTCTTGTAATGACAAAGGAGTGTAAACCAAGGGAGAACAGTTTTCTTCTCTCTTCATGCTCCTTTATTCTTTTGCAGAAATAATTACCACTGAGCTGTAAACCAGCTGTTTCTTCCCTTTTGAGATTTTGGTGGAAGTGTTTTGCAATGATAAAGCAGAACTATTTTCCTTCTTTTTCAATTGGCAGAAGTAGTGTGTATGTAAGTGACTTGTCAGTGGGACAATTGAGAAAAGAATCCATTACATTTAGTTCTTCTTAGTAGTAATAAGAGGGATAAAAGTTATGTTAGCCTTTAAAGATCCTAATTAACACCAGTGGCTTTGCTGTACTGCGGAGAACTTCACACAAATCCATGAGTTAGAGACTTGATTGATTCAAAGGAGCAAGGGTTTGAAGCGTAGGGAGATGTGTGTAAAACATGTAAGCAAAGAATGTGGAAAGGAAGCAGTACAACTCCATTATGGGGTAGGAGATAGAGGTGAGGGCTGTGGGAGCAGAAAAAGGGGAAATCAGGATCGTGTGTCACCTGCTTGAAATTTGAGCTTGAGTGTCTGCTGAAGAGAGTAGTAGTGGACTAGGAGTCTGTGCACAGCACAAACACAGAGCAAAAGCTAGTCCTTGGCTCAAGGGGCAGTGCAAGGAAATGTGGCCATTGATGCTGCTCTCCTCCAGTTAGTCTCTGCAGGAGACACTCTCTGTTTATACTTTCTTGTTTCCACTCCATTGCTTCCCTTTGCTTCCTTTTCCTGGAATGGTAGGAAACTGAGGAAAGGTCTCCAAGATATACCAAACTCCAAAATGAAATCAGCTCCGGAAATTGCAGCAGAAGCTTGTCTAAATTGTTCTTTAAAACCTCCAGAATGGAATGGATGCTATTTCCAGATCCCTTCCAACTTGGGCTGTTCAGTGGTTCTGAGATTCTAATCCACACAGTCAGGGTTGTTCTTGCCACTCCTATCCTCCTTCCCACAAGTCAGTGGGTTGTCTTTATGCTGCTGGTTTGTGACTTGCTCTAAATGTTGCTGATATGCAATGTAGTTGGGGTATCAGAGATGCCTGAGTTTATTGCTGCGCTTGACCAGGAGATTGCTAGGTAATTCACACTTCAGTAATACATTTCATTCCCTTTACTTGACTAAGTGAAGAAAAAAGACCCTTTTTACTCAGAGGTCAAAAAAAAAAGCAAAATTAAGGACATCTCCCAGAAGTTGGAGCTGTAAGCTACAATTTTTTGAATTTCAGGCTGAAAGTCAGCCAAAACCCACAAAAGCATTTAATCAGAAATATGTTAATTAATTCTCAGCCTCATGTGGAGGCAGGAATTTTGTAACCTACATCTTCATGAAGCGTTTTGGTTTCTGCAGCAGTAAAGTGCTCCGCTACTGTATTGCTAATGCTGCTTTATTTAGGCAATTCAATAGCCTTGATTCACTGAAAAGCAGAATAGCTCATGCAGCTTTCCCCACCTGTAGCAGAGATCCAGCCACCTTCATGTTAATGAGGAAGCCCGTGGTGTGAGGATAGTGGAAAACTGGAAATTGATGAATTAGGGATTTCCTCTCCTGTGTGATAAATTGCAGAACAAGCCCATCTGCCTTACATTAAACAATTGCTTCTTACTGGAAGAAATAATTTTTAGCATGGGGGCATGAATTGTCTGTAATTCTGTGAATTATTTCAGTCCAACTGCTCATGGCAGCAGAGGTCATTCTTTCAGTCCATGTGCTCTACCACTGCCAGGCCCTGGGGACATGTAATCTGCAACCACACAAGTACTTAGTATATCATCTCTCCTGGCTCTCAGAATTACCATCAGGATGAAACCTAAATGTCTGTGTCTCATATAGCTAGTCTAGTTTCCTGGACAAACTATTATTATCAAGGGTTATAAAAGAGTCCTGCTCAGAGTAGCTGATGGTTTGAATTCAGTCTATTGAACCCAGATTAATTGGGCTCAGGACTTCATTGTTTTCTCTCAAGAGTTTAAGACGTAGTTCCCAGCTGCCACACACAGTCTTGTGTATTTCAAATGCCATAGAAAGGTGAATATTCTCTCACCATTATCTAACAACTATATTGGTATTTAAATCCCACCTCCAAGAAAACAGCATGATGAATTGTAATTTTGTGTTAAAATCTGAACTGCTTAATGAATTTGCTGCTCTCTGAGGGATGCCTCTTTGCTGTCATAAAATTGCTTACTGAGATGGAGTTAAATTTTCCTTCTGCATAAATGCAGTTTCCACTGTGTGGTAGGTCATGTAGATTAAGAAACATTTTCAGAAAGCTGAAAAACCACTCAGAACATTTATTCCCTGCAGTTGCTATAAGGGCTGACAGAGTTGCCAACCAGGCTTACCTGCGAGCATCTTAATGAGGGCAATGAGAGCAGAATCTCGATGTGCGTCATGCAGCACAGCACGGTGACGGAGGCAGTCAGACCTCATCAGAGACCTGACAACTGCTTTTGTATTTATAAGAATGTTCTGGAAGAAAATGTATCAGTTCATGATGTTTGCCATTATTTGGTTGCAGTCAATAAGTGTGTGTTTATTAGCTTGGGCCTACTGCTCTGAGTAAGACTGATTGCCTCATTAAGGAAAATGAGTCAGTGAGAATATTTTTTAATCATTTGCTATTTAAGTGGTGTCGCTGTTAGCAGGTAGCTGTTAGTGGTGAAATTAAAGGACTTTGGAATATGAAAGCACGGTGGAGATGCAGGAAAGAAAGAAATAAATTCTCAGTGATTACAGGTGTAGGCCAGTATTCCTAGTTCTTTATTCTTACCTGTGATTCCCTCTGTGAAGATGGATAAAGCACCTCACTTCTCTATGCCCCACTGCAGTAGCAAATGGCAGCTACTGCAGGGATGCTAAGAGCTGCATCACTGCGTACAGCATTTGCCATGGTTGTGCCTGAGTTGCCCCAGAAGTTTTTAAAAAGCAACTGTTTGTCATTATGTTCCTTTTTCTGGAGACCAAGAAAAGGGTGGAGCAGTGACTGCTTAAATTAATGCTGCAACATGGCAACTGCCTGTCGTTACAGTACCTGCCAGCTTCCCTCCTTGCTTTTTTTCTGCCTTCAGGGGGAAAAAAAATCCTCAGTATTGTGCTTGTGTGAATTTTTGTACGTGCGTGTTTAACTGTGACTTCAGACAGTTAATTCACAGAAAAATTACTGATACAGTCTATTCACAGAAAAATTACTTTTATATGTTGTCCTGAAAGTGGGAAAGCCTTGACAATGTTTAATATTTAAATAGATTTGGTATTGTAAAAGGACCGCCAGAGCTGATTTTTTATCACTTGCAAGCAACATCGTACAGGGACTCATGCCTCCCCAGAAATCTGACATCTGTCTGAGAAAGAGGCATGGGACAAAGGTGTGGGTAGGAGAAGTGGAGAAGTCCACCTTCATGGATTCCATATAATGGTGTAGCAATTCTAGTAAGATCAAGGAAGTACTTTTTAAGGAAACCTGGCTCAATAAGTTGTCAAGGCCTTCCTGAAGGCTTTCAGAGCATGCATTCTTCTAGTTATTAAACTCTAAATTTTCAATTTATTTTTATATAGAAAATGCACTTTAATAATATTAATATAAAAAACCACTTGATGCTGTTGGAACTGCATCTCTTGGTCTGTAGTGGTAGCATAAATTCCCTTCCTCTGTTGGTTTAAAATGAACAAGGGCAGGAAACTAATAAAGCACTTTGGTTTCCTCAGCTGCAGTGCCCATTGCTGGCTTCAGCATTCATCTGTCCCTCTCCCAGCTCAGGAGTCAAGGTCATCTTTGAGGCTAGGCCCTTCAACAGGACTGGTTCCTCTGGCCAGTAGTGGAAATCAACAGCATTTCCATTGCTATACTTAAAACACCTGTATTCGAGATCAAGTTCGATATTGTTGGCAAATCAGCAGATAAGAGCTTTCACATCTTGCTTCCCTTAAAGAAACACTAATTAAAGCTTTCCAATCGCATAAATATTTCTATTCTTTTGTTGTTGTGCTATTGTATTCTGTGAAAGAGGGCAACTGGAAAGAAAAATAATAATAAGAAAAGAGAGATTTCTTTTCCCTTTTGCATGCCTCCTTGCCCACCCCTTCCCCAAAAGAAAAGGTTGCTTAATATACAGTAAGACACTCAGCAACAGAGAGGATGTCCTGCCATCTTTCTGTGTACCTATACTCATACAAATGCACTTGCACAGAATATGGAGGTTTCTATAAATACATAATTAAAGCTGTGGAAAAGCTTTTATTAGTAGAACATGAAGCTGAAGCATCTGGGATAGATAACACTGGAGCCATGGCTCAAGGACACCTGGAAGATGGCATGTATGAAACAATCCAGATTTTTGAAGGCTGTAAGATGCCAAAACAATGCTGATCCTTTTAAGCAAATCCTGTCTAGCCTGAGTGTTGGTATTGGCTGAGGCAGCGTGTGGCCCAGCTCAGCCAGAAGAAAACACAGCATAATTCTGTTACATTAAGTGGGAATACATGACTTGCTATTGAAGAGCATGAACTGTACATGACAGTTCTGTTATGCAAAGGGATTGAAGGGATGTCAAACTGTAAAGGCTACAACTTGAAGTTGTAAATTCAGTGTGGGGAAGAGGCTGTGCTGTCTGATTACATCTGCAACCTCCCAAGGACTTTCAGTCCTTTTCAAATACCAATAGTAGTCAAAGAGCCAAGGAATCCTGCAGTGATGCTTTAACCTCCTGCCTCAGTTCTTTTGTTTCAGGCTTAATGAAACATTTTAAATTAGTGACTAACAAACAAAGAAAGAGATACCACCATGAGTCTTACAGATGCACAAATCAGATTGCATGTAACCCTGATGATAAGGAAACAATAATTAGCATTTGTTATAAATAAGAATTGTTTGGTTGCAGGAGAGTGCAGGAAATTACAAGCTTGAAGACAGCTCTGAGCTGTGTCAAATTTGGTGGGCTTGGTGGGTGAGTGATTTTTGTCCCTTGTTCTCATGATGTGAGAAGGAATGAGGGAAAGGTCCGCTGGGGGTGGGGAAGTCTGACACCTACAACGCTCGGAGTCCCACATTAATGATGGCTTTTAGATGAGCATGAATAAAAATACCATTGTCATATACCCCCAATTCACAGAAGCCTCCTGCACCTGTTTTAGCAGTTAGCTCATCAATTCAGCCTGTTTATGCCAGGAGCACAAAACTGGCTTCTGCAGTCGGAGCAGGAATTGCTGCAGTGTCCACATGTGTGTGGCTGGCTGCATGGGGACAGGGTTGTGTATGCATACAGATTAATTAGGGTTGTAAAACACAGAAATGCTCCTAGCAGTGGTCTCAGAGTCTCTTTGGCTGCTGGAGGGATCCACCGGCTTCCCTGAAGAAGCAGCAGGGATCAGCTTTTGTGAGTGCTTCCCCGCCAGAGAGGGTCAGAAGAGAGGATGAGGAAATGTGTGCTGCTTTGGGCTGCAGAAGCTTTTAGCTACAGTGTGGGATTGCTGTACCTCTAGAGATGAAGGCTGAGGGCTTTCATTACAGCTTTTTGCACAATTACAATTTGTCTAATAGCTGTATATGCTGCTGTAACAGCAAATCTTTTCTGCTTCCGTGTCTTTGCCATTTGCTAAAGATAATCTCCTTTCCTTTAAACAGAAGATTGGCCTCTGTAAACCTAATACAATGATTTGTGTAATGAGTTTATTTAAATTCCTACCATGTTTTATCAAGTTGCTTCTTTATCTTTACACTGCAGTTCAGGTTTTAGATTTTAATATATCGACTGGGAAACTAAATGTGAGAAAAAAGTCATCTAGCTTGTTATCTGCAAAGGTTTTTGGAAAGCAGATGCCACATTTAAAACACATTTTAATAGATTTTTTGTGAAAATTGTCACGTAAGGGTGAATCTCATCTGAATTGTAATTTCTTCATAGTCACCAATTCTAGAGCTAGAGAAAGCAAGAGTCTTAAATAAGAAGCATGAAGAGAACCAAAATCTGTTGTGCTTCACTTTTTGTCAATTCACAGAAGGAATGTGGCTTTGTTGTTTCCCTTGCCTCTAGTTATCTCCCAAGCAGAGTTCTGGTCTTTTGATTGAGATTGTGACCATGGCCAAAAAATTACCTTTAGAGACAAATATTTTGGTTTATTGTTTGAACTACTGTAATAGGTAATATTTATGAAAGGGAAATTCCAGTGAGCATGTTCTGTGATTTAGGTTCCTCCCCGTGGATATTGTGTAACATACATTTCTCTTTCTACTTGAGTCTTCCTAACCCAGAGGCCACAGCTGACCACAAAACAGCTGCAACAAAAGAAAATCACAGCAGTTTCTTATGTTATTTTCTGAATATTTTTTTGGGCAGTCTTGTGATTATCCCCAACTTTGAAGTGGAAATGGATAGAGTGAGGTGTGCTTTTTGTGAGCTACCAGTCCTAGAAACTATTGATAAATAACTGTTGTTGGTCAGAAGGTTTACTTTTTCTAGAAAATGTTGTGTTCATTACTGTGTTGGAACTGTGTGGTCAGTGTAGATAAGAATTATTATTTTCAAGATGGCAGGGGAGTGTTTGTGCTGTTTTTTAGTTTCTGTGGTGGATGGGCTGGAAGAGGGGGATTGATACAGGTTAGGGGACAGCCCTGTAACAGCAGGAGGTTGGCACACCAGAGATTGTTGAAAATTTCTTTTGTTGTTGTTGTTTTGTGTGAAGGAAGTAAACAGCTATCTTTTCATCAGGAATTGATGACATGACAATTTAGAAAAAGAAAACCTCAAAATGGGTTGCTTTCTTCAGCACAGCAAGACAGCATTGTTACTACAACTTCTGGGTTGCTGAGTAGCAAGAAGGTGCGTATCAGGCGCCTGATTTAGATCAGCAAATAAATAAACCACTACAAACAAATAATTCCAAGATTTAAACTTTTGTTCTATAATTAACAGCTTCCTTTTAATTAAACAGTAGAGGATTCACAAGTTAGAAATCCAGATAAGTTTGACAGAGGAGCCTGAGCAAAAACTTTCTGCCTCACAAGACAGAAGGCAACAGAGCTTTCTTTTCCAGAGGAGGCAGTGGGAATAATCTGGTACCCAGCCCCTTGTCTGCAGGATCACACCACTAATATGGTAGCAAACTCAAAATCCTGGGTTTTGCAAAGTCTCCACAAAATGTGTGGGGCCATACTTACTATAAATTTATTGATAGTCCTTAGCAGACAGCACTGATGGTGGGGTAGAGCAGCAGCTGGAGGACCTTGGATAAAGGCTGTCCCTGGCATTTGTGCAGCACATGTGCCTGGCCAGTGGAGAGCTGAGCAGGACATGTCACTGCTCACACTGCAGCTGCTGAGCCCCAGGCAGAGCAGACACACTTGTACCCAAACTTTTCCCCTGGAGAGCTGCACGGAGGGAGCGGCGCAGGCAGAGGCCAGGAAGGGTGCGGCTGCTCTCCGTGGTGCGGTGCAGTGAGATTTGGCCTGATGGCAGAGTTCCTGTGAGGGTGGTGGATCCAGCCAGGGGCTGGCTTCTTCCTCAGGGGATGCTTTGGGTTGTGTTCTGTGCTTATTTTTGTCTTTCCAGATTCATAGCTAGAAATCCAGCCTGAATTAGTCTCCTGAATTTTCTGCTCTGAAATCCGTTGGGTTGGGGAAGGGCTGGTGGGGGCAGGAGAAAGCAGAGAAAGAAGAGAAGGAGAGGTGATTTCAGCATCTGCAGAGCCCAGAGGAGGGAGCGAGGTGCTGCATGTGCTGCAGATATTGCAGGGACCCCAGAGGAACTGGGGGCGCCTGTCACTCTGCCCTGCCTTCTGGGAGGGTCTCTGGGGTTAGAACTGAGCTACCCATGCCGGCTTGTAGTGTCAAAGCCAAGGGCTGCTCCTCAAATAATGCCAGCCGTGGAGTATGGCAGTGAATGACACTGTTTTAAAGTCTAATTGATGCAAACCCCCCACATGTAAAAAATATTGTCATTGGCAATTCTGCGCTGGGTTTCCTGGGTTCTCGGTGGTCTGGATGGATGTGCAGGTGAGAAGATAACAGTCTTGTCAGTTCAAGAATTGCCTTTCAGACTTTGTAGGTTGTAATTAATATTCTGAAAAAGATTTTTAATGAACAAATGATAAATATTAGCAAAGGCTGCCTGCAAATAAGTGAGAAAGGATTGGAGAATGTTCCTGATAGGAGGCTGAATTTAACGTTCAAGAAAGTAATCCCCTCTGTAAAAATCACTTGACTTGCTAGCATATATATTTTTAAAGCAGCAGAAGAGAAATTATTTAAATTGGTAATGTATAAGTGGTGCTATCAGCTGTATATCCAGTATTATATGGGGCATAAAAGAGATATATTCTATGCTATGAAATCTATAAATTGTTACTATTTTTTATTTAGTCTTTTGAAATATGAGAGGTATTGCACGTAGCAAAGTGCAGTACAAACTATGGACAGGAGGTGAAAGGAGAAGGAGAAAGATTATAGAACTAAGCTGGTAGAAGTTAACACAACTGTCTTGCAATTCAGACAGTAGCACAGTTGACAGTGTTTGAAATTGTGTGCTTTTCAGAGTAAGGCTAAGCTTTCCTTGGCCAGAAAGCCACTGTTGGAAACTGGAGACCTAAGAAGTGCAGATTTTACATGTCTTTAGAGTTTTTTGCCTTTGAGGTGAAGATTGGTGGTGACGATTAAGTATGGTTGGGCGGATAAATACTGTGCTTTTGTGGCAGTATAACACTTTGGGACTTTTCTGTGTATAAATTTAATCACAGGTTTGGGTAAATCTGAGTTAAAACCCAATTATTATACAAGTTAATTTTGGGTCCTCTGAGCCCTTGGCTTTTCCAGACAGCCTGGATTAGAAGATGTCCTTGCAGTTTTATTTATAACAAAGTACCAGAGAGATAATTGAAATGCCTGACAAGCAAGAGAATGGGGCACATACCTCACAGTTAAGTTTCACTGTAAGTGACACTGCTTCTCCTTTTGGATCTAAATTACACACAGGCCACATAAATCTACTTCAGTCCAGGAATTACAGTATCCTCTTATAAATCACATAAGCAGACCTGCTTTTGAATTCATCCAGTGTGCTTTCAAATTTAGCCAGAACCTACTTTTTTTTCCTTCCCTAAACCTACATCAGTGCTTGACGTAACGGATTTGGTCTCAGGTTTGTGATCTAAAAATACAAAAGAGTTGTACTTTTCTTTCTCCATGTAAACATTAGGAGAATGAACTTCATGGTTCCCAGCCCTTTGAGTTCATCCTTTGTCTCCAGCAAATCAGGGAGTTGTGCAAATATCAACTGTGACAAATTTGCTGGTTTTGCATCTATGCGAAAAGCTTTGTTTTTCTCTCTTCTTCTTGGAGAGGGGCAGGGCATAACCCAGTTGCAGTTTCTGATATCCAGGTGCATGCAGTGTGGTCCTGAGAGTATTTTCCCTAGGTAATGTTCACTCCCTGCTAAACTTCCCTCACTGCTAACAACAGGTGTCAGCAGCAGATTATCCTTTTAGAGGAAGCTGAGCTGGAGGCAATTACAGATTTTTGACAGAGATGACAATAGGAAAACCAGCAAATACTTTTGCTTCTAATGTGAAATTTATGAAAGCTAATGCTTCTGGCATCCACATCTCAAAGTTAGTGGCATTCAAGAAAACAGGGCGAAGAGCAACTCAAATAGTCAAGCGCATAAAGCCAACTGTCTTACACATTGATGCTGAATTGTCTGAGGTTTGCCTTTATTGTCAGCCTTTATTACTCTGGATTGTCTATTAGTGCTTGCGTCCTCAGGAGGAACAGATACAGTTGCACTTGTTTTTAAGAAGTGTACAAAAAACTCCCCTACATGAAACTTTTATCTGGACACTTATACAGGAAAGAAATGGTGTATTGAGTGAATTTAACTTGGCCAATAGCTCTCTCCAACAAAATGTGATACTAAAAGGAAAAAAAAAAAGAGTTTTCATGTTTCCTGAAGTCTTTCAAGTGTGTTCACTTTTCAACAAAGTCCTCATTGTCCTTTTTAAATAAATTCCACAATCCTAGCAGTGCAGGAGTTTCTTAATCAGTTGACATTGTAATTGTCTTAGGGTAATCTGTTTTCACATGCAAATTCAGTTCAAGACGCTGAAAAGGGATTCATGTAGGCTGCCAGAAATGCATGGGAAACACACTGTAGCTTTTCCAAAACACTTAAGCAGAAGAAATTCTCAGGCAGTGGGGGAAAACTCCCACTTGCAACATTTTTGTGCCAGAAAAATCTGTACCAAGGGCAACTACCCCCGCCCCCAAACCAATATATACAGTGAGAAAATGGTACAAATGTGCTACCAAACAGTTATATATATAAAAAACCAAAGACAGCAAAGTTGTGGATTGAGTCCTTACATGTCTTCCTTCCTTTCAGGTGTTCTTTATGATTGTGTATGCTGTGAACATTAGATTATATGGTATAATAGAAGACAGGCATAATGTGAATGAAGCAGTAAAGTTGGAAAATATAAATTGGCTAACTTAGGCTGTACAAACACAATTCATTGAATGTATTTGTCCTTTAAAAATTACTTTAAGAAATGCAATGTCTGTAGTCTGAAAGGTCCATATATCCATGATAGACCGTGAGGAAATGAAGAACGCTGTGTCTTTCTAGGTGGTTGTAGCAAAAGCAAGTGTGGTGCAGCCCAAAACCTGCAACCCTGGGTGTTGCTGTGAGTGATGTGGCTTCTGCAGGGAGGAAGCCGAAGTGCGTGGCATTTGGGTTCCCTCTACTGGTTCATCTTAAAGCCCTGTCCATTAGCTTGTGCGGCGAGATGGTATTCACGAAAAACCCTGAATGACTTTCCTTTCTGGTTACATTTTAGGATCTTACGTAGTTAGCACATCTGCAAACCACCTCTCTTTGAAAGGTCTGCTAATGTACACCTACTCCCCAAATAAGCCCTTCAGAACATAAGCAGGTGTTTGAAGTTAAATGCATACTTAAATGCTCTACTTAATAGGAGTGGTGAAGGTATATGCTTCCATGGTTTTCTGAATGATTATCTTACTGATGGCTTTGTCACTGGGCAGTTAAACAGGCAGTGCTCAACACTTCACAAACCATTACCTTGACTTTGTCACCATCGGTAATGTCATTGTCTGTACAGCCATGAAAGCGGCACTGTCGGGCGTAATGTGAAAGCAATAACAGTCTTTAGTTTCTCTAGCGTTTTTCTGAAGGCTGCATGAGTGAACTGTAGAAGTAAGGAAAGACACTGGTTTTAAAGCAGAATTAGAACTCCAAAACGAATGTTCTGGCTAGCTTTTCTCATACCTGTGGGCAGGTGATTCCCTCTCCCTCCAGCTTTATGAACTGGTTTGAGTGCTGGAAGGCATAACTTAAATATGAAGCAGTATGAAACTATCAGCTGTAACATTCCTGTGTTACAAAGGGCAGTTGGAGCAAGGATAATACTTGCTCTATCCATACCTTTAAACATGCTCTTCTGTAGCCACTGAAAGGAGTCCTTTAAAATAAAATAATAAAATTCCTCAAGCCTGAGTACCACATACACTTAGAATTACTATGTTCACAGTCACCTAGTTCTTGCACTTTTGTCTAGACGTGTATTGATCCGTGTTTTAGAGAGGGCAGGAGTGGGTAGATTTCTGGTCTGACTGTGCACCACTGCTTTGTGTTCTTGCATTTTGTGTTTTACTGCATGAAAGGGAAGAGGAGTCATCCATGAGCTCCCCTTTATTATCTAGGTCTCAAGTGGAGAGGACCCTGTGGGCTATGGCAGTGTCCCATAATCCCTGGGTGCAAGAGCACAGCAGCATTTAATCTGATCCCTTTATAGCCTCTGTGCTTCTCTTTCTTCCTCTGCAGGAAATGGTTCAGTGGAAAAGGTACTCAGGGCCCTATTATCACTTACATGGTTGTTCTTATTCTAGAAGAATTATATTGAATAACATATGGGTGTATTTATGGCCAAATCTCCAGTTCTGAAAACTCCCAGCTCCTTTTTAGAGCTGATCTGGAGAAGAGTGCCATTGCTTCCAAGTTGTGCTTTGCTGTATTCACCTGAAACGAGCACCATTTCTGCCAAAAGGTTCCTACTCCTCAGTTAAGTGTTGGCAACTCAAAAACAACTGCTAATTCCTTATGGCTCCTGGTATAGCTGTAAATGTTTTCCCATTGTTCAGCCTACTGTGTGCAAGGTACAGTGCATAATTCCATCGGGAAGTCTCTAAAGTAGTATCTTCCCTACATAGAATCTTTCCAGACATTTGCTTCCTAGTGTGCATTCTGTCCTAACAACCTTAACTCCACATCCCACAAAGTCAGAGCAGGATTTTGCAGAGACTACTAAGACCTGTAAAATGTGAACAGCATACAATTTGGAGATGGAGAAACTTATTTTTCTGTTGGTCCTTATGTAGAGCAGAGGCTGTTCTCCCTGAAGACCTGCACAGTGCAGAAGCTGTGCCGTCCTCCCTCAGGCTCTCCTATCAGGATGCCTGGCCTCACCTTGGTGGCAGTGCCCTGAGGGGGTCATCCATCGGCGGGGAGCTGGAAGATCTCATCTGAGTAACAGCGCTGTTCTGCTTGGTGCTGATACCTCTAAACCTCGAGCAGGACTAATGGGAAGAAAATGGTACAGGTAGACCAGCTGCCAGACGGAAAATTATTTGCTGCAATGCTGCAGTTGCACAGAAGGAAGAAATTGCCAGTTACTTTTGGATTGCCTTTTTTTTTTAATATGAGAAACATATTTGTAATCTACCTCCTCAGTGAAATGATGTGGTGAGAATAAAAGGCAGTTTCTGAATTCTATTCCTATGCCAAATTTTATGTGGTATTTTGAAATTGCTCACTTGTTTTAAAGAACTAGAAAATGTTTTAGAGTTATTTGAGGGGATTATGCAGGAGGTAAACCAGCATCTACCTAGCGAAATAATTATGCCATTCAGCTTAAAAACTTCTAAACTCTCCTCCCCTCCCATCTGAGGAATAAAAAAGGAATGGTTGAGTTTGGTCTTCTCTAAGTTCAGAAGTGCTTGGATTTATTGCTGCTTCAGGCTTGTGTGAACCTGAACAAATCCTAATAAAACCAACAGGATTAGATAAACAAGAAATAGGAATCACATGGTTCAAAATCAGAACCTATGACATTAAATCAGTGTGGGGACCATGGATGTGGAGTGTTTATGATATGTGATGGAGCAAGGGTTGAATATCCACCCACAAGTGGGCAGCTGAGGCTGCACGATATGGTCAGTGCTGCAGGGCTTGGTAGAGCAGGACACAGTGCTACAGGTTGATGGACTTCAGGTAAAAATCCTAGAAATCTCAGTGCAGGATGCCCCAGGTATCCCTGTATCCACTTGGTGCATGTGTCCTGAGTTTCACGTTACCTATGCTGATGCAAGTTCAGAGTATTTTGGTGTAAGTCAATGAAATAATAATGAAGTGCCATGAATATGGCAGAATAATTTCTACTGTTTCAGCACTTTTTGAAAACTTCTAATGAGAATGGTGCATATTACGTGAGGAGCTTGCCCTGTTAGGTACTTATTTTAAAATTTTGAGCTCCAGAAGAAAAATACATAGATTCAAAGCACAGTAACTCAGATAAAAATATATTTTTTTAATATGGTGGCTGTGTTTGGAAATAATTTCCATAGTTGTGCAAGTTTCCCTACAAAATCCAAACAGAAAAAACATTGATGGAAAATTTTCTCTGAAGATATGGCTTTGATAAAAGAAACTTTCCTCTGCTAAGGGGTGACAGTAGTAAAAAGAATGACCTAATTTCAGCAACTCAGAAGAAAAAGCCTTAATGTCAGCTGTCCCCAAGAGATGTGATCTTGGAGCTTTGACAGAAATTCTTACAAGTGCACTCTCTCCAGAAAGTATAAAAACCTGGATGTTTCTGTTACAGGTTTCAGTGTTGGCAGACTTTAAAAAATGTTCTCTTCTCTCCTGGCCTCTGCTTAGCTGACAGTTCTGCACATTTTTTTTTTAAGAAGTAGTGCCTGGATTATCTACACAGACAAAAGAAAAAAAATCTTATGCTATTGTATTAGCTCTTTGTACCCCCCCATGGGAAACCACCAGGTTTCAATCAGGATATGAGCAAAAGTCAGGTATTCATAAGATCTATATTCCCCATACTCTCTCATATGAGTGAATGGAAAGGGACTGGAAAATAGCATAAACTTACCATCAACCATGAAAATACTCTAAACTAACTGGATAAATTAATCCTGTGTTTTCTAGGAATTTCATCCCTGGTCTTAATTTTGATTTATCCATGCAAACCTTAAAACAGTTTGAATGACATGGTGCTAATAAACAGTCTGGAACAACTCTATCCAGTGTGTATTTTTCACTGTGTCTGGTTTTGGAGTTTTTTCTTTAAAACTAAAATTGTCATGTGACAAGCTGGCTGGCAACTTAGGAAATAACTGGATAGTTAAACAACATTGGCATTGAAGTCTTGCTCTTAAAGTTTTAGATTACTGTGAAAATGGTGGAATATTGTTATTGTGGTTAAAATAAGAGCCCCTTGCCATCCATGCAGTGATATTGCCATAAAGAAACAGGTATATTTTTCTGCTCCACTTTTGCCATATATTATTCATATTATGTACGAGAAGTAAAATTCATTCTTCAGGGGATGCTTCCCATATGAATTTTATCTGTTAACTATTATGAAAATCTTTTACATTTGCATTGTTTTTTCATACTTGTTCATTTAGCTGAGGAGGATATTTTGTTAGTTGTGCCATAGCTGCAATCAATCCTTTAGTGGAAGTGAAACAAAACCTGCATGTAAATAGTTTTAATCAACAGACTGTGAACAAACTCAGGTTACGTGTGTGTTAAAAATAGAGAAGGCAAATAGAGAAGGCACAAACTAGAACATTTTTTATTAAGTTTCTCTTAATATTTCATAGAACTTCAGCCTTTTCCATCAATTACTTTTTTTTTTTTTTTACTAAAAAAGAAGCAAGTAGAAGTGATTAAAAGGTTCAGATAGCTCTTTTGTGCAAATGAGTGCCCTACATATGATTTGACATAATTTGATATGGCCATATTTGTAACATCTATTTCTCTTCCTGTTTTGGAGAAAGATAAGAATAGCTATTCATAAAACACTATGGGCAAGAAGCACTTTCCAGGTGCCCTAGGCAATCATATTGTGCCTTGAAGCATGATTAACCTGTCACATTGTATAAGACTGCATACCTGCAAATTTTATTGAATAGTGGTAATTGCTTTCTTTAGTGCCTGAATGCAGCTTAATATCTCTTACCTAGTGACTTGAAGAGCTGCTAAATCCCGGTGCTGGGATGCTGGAGAGACAGACCTGTGATGTTTTGAATGTGCATAGCAGCTCTTGAGTCTTGGGCTGCAGTTTGGGTCAATGTAAAACCTTGTGCAAGACTGACACAGGCTTTGTGTTTTGGTGAGTTTTCATTTGTGGTATTTGTTCCCTACTGGTCAGTGCTTCCTAGCTGTTAATTAATATTTAATAGAGAACAACACTAATGTCAAGGCTGTGGGGATTGACATGACTGACTCGTTCTCCTCACCCCCTGCTGGTGTCTAGCAGCCCTGTTTCCTCATCTCTCTCAAGTTTTGTCTGAGTGCTGTGTGTCCAAATCTGATTAACTATTACAGATGCCTAGGAAGCTCTTCATCCTTCTGTTCTGGATGTCCTGATTTCAAAGGATACCTCCACCTGCTGTTGGGATTAACAGCTCTGTCAATTGCTTGCTTATGGAATGAGTCTCTATGTGAGACTTGTGAAGCTGACTGGATGTGCTCAGCCTGCGTTTGCAGCTGGTATCTCACCTGCACAGGACAGCACACCCCATCAGCTCTGTGCCCCAGCTCTGGAGCTCCTACCACTGACTGGGAAATTGTACAAATTGTTTTCTAAGCTCCAGCTCCAATAGGTTCATACGGGCATGGAAATACTTTTCCATGAAGAGAGAAAGAGTAGATTATGCGCTTCCTACATGGAAACAGAGCACAGGAAGAGAAAAACCATGAGGGTTACTTCAAAGCAGTTTTCTTTCCTGGTTTCTTCTGTAGGGAGTGGTGGGTGATAAGTAGCAGTGGCCTGTTCATTTGTTGGATTGTTTTTAACATTTGGTGTTTCCTGGTCTGATACTATGAATGATAAATTAATTACCAGGATCATCTGGCAAGCTGTCAGCATGCTAACTACTTCAGTGCAGATCTGAGTTGCAGAAAGGGATGACTACTGGAAAATGACAGGAAAATGTGAACAAACACCAAGCATATATAGAGTATGGCTATACCTGAATGTCATACAGGTCAAGTAATATTAGAGATTGCTAGTGAGTGTAGCGTATGGTCTGTTTTATTCTAATGTGTGTTACAATTATCATGTTGTAGATAGGGCTCATTGCAATCTTAGTGTCAAAGAAAGAACACCCAAATTAGGTTAAATTGAGTGATGGCCATGCTGTAATCACCACTGAGGTACAGCTAGGTAGCAGTGTCATGAGTACCACAAATTGTTACAACGCAATTCTTCTCTAAGCCTGTATAGCACTGCAAAATCCTAACTAAAACATTAGCTTGGTTTTCATTAGCAGTAGCTAAATATTTATTCTTAGGTGAATTGTACTGGCAAGACACAGGGTTTGTGCTTCCAAATGCTTCCTGCATCTTTTTTATAATATGCCTGGTAGGCAGGCACATACAGTAAGAGAAGAGTTAACAGATGCTGTGGATTCTGGAGAAATGCATTTATTGTGAAGTCCTTCTTTACTGTAATTACAGCTAGGATGGCAGTCTCCAGGAAGGTATTAAATTGGGTCAACAGCTAAAAAGGCTTGAGAAGAGACATTGATGACAGCCAAGTGGTACATATACAGGAAATAAATGGCAGCATGGTGCTGGGTGCAGTAGGCTTTTAAATGTTGTAAGGGTGCCATTAACATGTAAGTAATAATACATTAGAGAAAATAAGGTTATCATGAGATGATGAATAATTCTCAGATGTCTTAACAGGCATTAGGCTCAGAAGACTGCTTCTAATCCTATGGGATTGATTAGTTTGTAGTAGCTGTATTCCCTGGAATCATCTTGTACCGTAGATATTATAAAATATCTTAGTTATTATTTCTTGAAGAAGCTCTGCAGCTGAGTGCTGTTGTTACTAAAAGACTGCTGGTACAAGCTTTTCAGACATTTGCTTGTCCTCCCATCACCCCCTGCTAGGATCTTGCAGAGCCAAGCTGAATCCTGGTCTATGGTTAAAAAATAAACAAAAATCCTGTCCCAGGTATTCACGTTTGTGTGTGGGGCAGAGCCAGGCTGTTGCTTCAGATTCATATTGCACAGTAACTGTGGGACCGGAGTTACTGAAATATGTTGAGGTTTTTGGCTGGAGTTAAAATAGATTGACAAGTAATCCATTTTAAAGGTGAGGAAGAGTCACCTGCCTTGGGGCTGCCTTTCAGAGAAAGAAGATAAGATTTTTGTTAGAGCTAGAAATTTGGAGGAGCCAAGGCAGATAGAGTCCCACCAGATAAGTCACTGGGGCTGAGCACTGTTTGCTTGCCAGAGATCAAAAAATTTAAGTGCTCTGCATTTACAGGCAGCTTGCCTCCCATGCGACACGTGGGAACAAAGGCAGTCTCAGCAGCTCTGTTAATGTGTTTGAGTGATTTTCTGGACTGATGGTTTAGTACCTGGGCCCACACCACACCTCCAGCACCTACTGACCTTTACCTTGTTGAGAGCCTGGCCTCTCCCCTTTGTTCCCAGGCTGTCTGCAGCCTTGCCTGAAGCCATGGGGTGGTGGGATCCCAGGGCAGCCTTTACCTTCTTTGCCTGTGCCTGCCTCATTCTAACCACAGCCTTTTCATTTGGTTACTTCCCAGTGAGATCTTTTTCTTCTACTTACTGCTGGTGTGTGTTTGGGGCTCATTAATAAATATGAATTTTCCATATCAGTAGAAAAGGTCTGTAAATGATCTTGGAGAATAAGATAGATCAGGGAGGAGCATGCTGTGCAGAACAGCTTGGGCCTCTGCTTTACTTTTCCCTGCACTTCCCCCCATGGTTTATTTTTATTTAGGTTCATCAGTTAAAGGATGATAATAATGTATTTCCTAATACCTTTCTGATGCCTCCTGCAGCATCTGAAACTGCAGGTATTGCAAATGCTGCAGTCATCATGAATGACTTGGAGAGGAGAGGGTTGCTTACACTGTTTGAATAAGCCCAGTGACACAGATACTGTTCCATCTAAGTTGTATTTAATTTTATTCATGGAAATGTGGCTCAGGGCTCCAAGTCAGACACTGTGTAGGCAGCCTATGTGCAGGGTTTCCTTCATAGCCCTGGCAATGCATCTTAATTCTGATTTTTAGAAATTTCCTGTGCAATCTCAGCCTTGGACCTCCTCCCCATCCTGGCCATTACCAGGTGTGTAAACATGCATACACGTACACAGCTCTAGCAGTGTGCCTCCCTTGTGCCACATTTTTATTCTAGCCCAGGCTTCCAACTTGATCTGCCAACATAACTTGGATCTGATCTGCAGCACAGCTTTTTGCTGCTCATAAACCACTGCTGATGTTCAAATCTGCAGTACTGTGGCAGAGGGCACAATGTAGATTAACGTGGAGAGGAAAAGGGTTTTATTAGCATAAATTAGCTTAAATGTACACTTATTTTTTTAAAGTCATAGCAAAATTTTAATCAGGAATGACATGGCACTGCTCTCAGGGTAAAAGGTGCCCAGAAAAAATGCAATGCTTAAATTTATGCTGACAACAAAATGAAGCAGGGTAGCCCTCCTTAAACTGTGTGCTCACCTGTTTGATCTGTTATTTATGATCAGTGACTGTAGCACAGAAAATGGAGAAGGGCAATATTGTTCATTTACAGTGATAACAATCAGTGATCAAAAAAGTGCCAAGGAGAGAGAAAGTGCTGCTGAATAATGAGTAAATTTGGTGTGATTTTTGTTTTGTGCTCTGAAACCTTGAGAAATCACTGTTATAATGTATGCATGGTTCAGTTCTTGTAACTGAAGGACAGAAGAAATCCTGATAGAACCAGCTGGCTTTCACCTGCATGGTGAAAGGAAGCATGAGTTGGCTTTGGGCTTTCCAGGTCTTGTTTGAGAGACACTGGGTAAAATTCCAGCAGAGAACAAGAACTTGATTTTGATTTGCTTTGCACTGGTGTACTGAATATTGCTGGTAGCAGTAGATTCAGCAAATATGCTGAATATTAAAATTAAATTAAAATCTTAGGTCAGTGTGGCCACAGGAAGCTGAGTGTTTTTAAAATTGTCTGTATTTTCATGCAAGCGTGTATAGAGCTTCAAAGGTACTTCATTCACTCTACAGTGTTTTGTTAAGTTTTTAAACAGTTAAAATATATGCTATTGTCAAATGGATGAGAGTTTGACAGCAACCTCTGTTTTAATGTACTCATCAAGAGTTTGAGGTATCCTTTAAAATAAGCATGCAGTTTTCAGATCCTGCTTTGAATGAGGAAGTGCCTGTTATCTAGGTGTTGAATAAAACAAGTGTTCAGGATAATACAATGCCTATGTAACTACTTCCTTTGCTCTCAGTGTCAAAATGAACACCTAAAGTAAAAAAACCAAAACCCTAAACTGTTTAGAGTGGGAAGAAGCTGACAGGGATGAGTAGTGACAACGAAAATAACAACAAAAACAAAATACAGAACAAATACTGCACTTTTTTCATCATCTGAGCTGTCAGCGAAGAGATGTGACCAGCAGTCTTGCTGTAATCATATAAGTCACTTCTCAGAACACTGTCATAGACTCTGCTGCCAGATCTTTGCCAAAGGCAGTTCATACATTCCCCACAAAATGCACAGCTAAAGAAAATGACAATCCTCTGAAATGGGTGTTCGAAGGCAAAGACTTGATTTTTTGCTAATACAGGCTTTTTTTTTGATGAACTGAACATATTGCTCAATTAAAGACTTGTACTTGAGAAAATTGCTGAAGTTCTGTATCTCAAAGTTCAGGTGGCTGGAGGCTCTAAAGGAGGCTGAGACACTGAGAACAGCGAGGCATTTGGGTTTTTTCCAGTCACTGTGCAGAAGAGACGTGCCCTCTATGATACAAGAAGATCCCAGAGATGTGCTATGGTTTGGGTTTTTTGTGAGTCTGCTCTCAGCTGATAGGCTTTCTCTTGAGGGAGAAGATAACTGAAGGGTCCCACAGCGCAGACACACTTGCTCTACTTCAATCTACCTAGTCTTCTGAGGCTTTCAAGTTACTAAATTTGTGGGTTGTGCCACTTGGGAACCAAAGTTCCCTGACTACTGTGCCTCACTGCTTAGAGGCTGGTGTTTCCAGAGTCACTTGCACAACACGAGCGATGCTGACAGCCACACCTGCCACACTCTGACTGCAGGGGGTTCACAGCTGGAAAAGAGGAGAGGTAGGGGTTTTAGCAGGTGAACAGCTTCCTTTCTCTAAAACACCACTGCAGTGCTAGAGGTCAGATCTAGAGGAGAAGGAAAAGATGAATGAACAAAAATTCTGTCGGCAAGTGTCCGCTGCACACCTCGCACCCTCCCCTTGCCATAGCCTGAGCTTGAAGGGAACCTTGCTGGAGTGGCTTTGGGTGTTATTACTCTGTGTGTTACCCTCTGCACGAGAGACTGCCAAGAGCATGTGGTCTCAGCCTTAGCTGCACCTCTTCAGAGCCCACTGAAATAGATTAAAGCTATTCTGAAGTGGTGTTTGCACTAAGGCATAAGAATACAATCTGCAGTCTGGTCTGCTTCTGCTGACTTTTCTGGGGGGAATTTGCAAATCCTATCATACACACAGCTGAGGGCACTGATATCCTAAACTGCTGCAGCAACCCCACGCTATCTGCAAATGTTCCTCTTAGCTCAGGGAAGATCATGAGCTTGGAAACACTGAGCAGCTGCCCAGCATGGTGAGAAGGAGACAGGGCCAGGCAATGCAACAGCTTTGCCTTTGCCACACAGTGCTATGGCTGGGGCAGCCTGCCTCTTTCCGCTGGGACATTCCTTGCAAGAGAAATGCTATTTCTTCATCTCTTGGAAGAGCTTGTCGAAGGAGCTGTGGAGAGAAGAGCTGCACAGAGGGCTTGGCCAGGCACCCTGCAAGAGGCTGCTGCAGGGGAAGCACGGCCCCTTGGAGGGCTCCAGGTTTCCTCACTGGTGCTATCTCCAGAGTGCTCTTGTGAAAGGCTGATTGCCTGAGCAGCTGCACCTCATGCCCTCTTAGGTAACAGCATGTGCAGAAGGTATTTAGTTTTATTAGCTAAGATAGTTGCTACTAATTAAAGATTGTAAAAAGCTTTCAAATTAGGTGCAAATTGAATTTCCCTTTAAAAGCATGTAATGGAAGTGTGTTGCTAATTAAAGATACTTAGCTTGGCTGTGCAAGAGTCATTTTATGTGCCTTGTCTGTGCAGGAAGCTGCATCCATTTCCATTAGCTGTCCCACATGCATGGATGGGTGAGTCAAACTTGATTCATCTGCATTAATACATGCAGCAGGTTCAAACAGGACTGAGGAGGCACAGCCTGTCCCCAAGGCCCAGTATGCCTGTGGCAAGAACTGGGGTCCACCTTGTCCTTATCCAGAAAGGAGTGCTTTTCTTTTTAAGAGGCTGGAAATGCTCACTGACAAAAAGCCACCACTCCCGGGGAGCTGCTGGAATGGTGGTGGCCTTTCCCCCTCCTTTGAGGCTGACTGAGGCAAGGAAAGGGCAGGGATAGTGAAAGGCTTCAGGGCTTGCTCCAGCTTTTACCTGCTTGAGTGATATTTGGGCATTCAATTTTAATTGTGTTGGGGAAGCACCTTTAAAATCCAAGAGAAGATGAGCACGTGATTCTCCTGTTCATGTCTGATTGCTGCCTGTGACAAAGCAAACAATAGGTTTAATTCCCTGGTTTATATCTGAGTCAGGGGGCTCTCCATCTTCCTGGGGTTTGCTCTTCTGTAACTCTTCGCCCAGCTGTGAAGGTCACTGAACTGTCGCCAGACAGGTGAGGAATAGGTTTGTAATGCAACTTTTCTATTCTAAAATGTAGTCTGATGTTCACTGCTCATTCCATTAATTAGAGCAAAAATCAAAGGTTCATGTCAGCTGCAATTAGAAATGTCCCTGGACTAAGTTTTGGCCTCCCAGAGCTAATAGTAATAGCAGTTAGTGTTATATTTATAGCTTGCTTATGCCTTGGTGATGATAAGACCTGATTCACAAATGCAATTTAGTATAGGCATTAAAAGTTTGTAAGAAACAGCATCCTCTAATTTTAAAAATTGTGCAGACAGATAAAGCTGAAAAGACAGAAAATACTTTTCCTAAATTTCTGTTTTAAAAGAGAAAAACATCCAAGCCATGTGTTTCTACAATTCCTTGAGATCCTTATTGAGAAAAAACAAAACCTTGTAGAAGGGTTGCTACAGGTTTAAGAGGCCAGATTGACCCAAGACAGTGCAAGAAAATGGAGCATGAGATTGATCCCTCAGCAGCATGCTTTAAGAGACAGCATCTCGAGTCCAGCTGCTGCTTGCACAGCCCCATTGGATTGGCTGTGGAGGGCAAAGCAGGCCATGGGGGGAGCTGGCAGAGGAGCTGTGGCTCTATCCCCACTTGACCTCAGCTGCTCAGGCTGCTTGGTTGAATAAACTGTAGGAAAGAGAGAGATTTCTCATTTTGTTTCCCACAAGAGGAAATTATGATAAAGAATTAGCAGATAAAGCAACAAGGATAGGAATACAAGTATAGGAGGCCAGGTGCAGGCTTTGAAATATCTTGTCCCAAATTTGTGATGCAAGGTCTCTTCCAGCATCCCACTGCTCACCTCTGCCTGTATCTGCAGCCACTGACCAGGTGTCTCACCTCAAAGAAGGGGAGAGAGGGATATTTTATGCTAGTTTAGTTTTCAGTTCCCAGAGGTCTCAGTCTAAAAAGACAGGCTTTTTTGATATTTCCTTTTAGGACAGAGCTGTATAGCTATAGCAGCAAACCCCTGTTCATGCACACATCGCTAAAAAAATTGTTTTGAGCTCAGCAACTGGGGCATGCCAGAAGTTGCCTTTAGCATCATTCAGAGGAAGCAAATGCACCAGGTTACATGTAGCATTTTTGAATGACTGAAACATCATTAGTTTTAAATAATACAAGAGATCTGAGGAAGGCTGTAGTAAAGAAAAATCCAACAGCAATTGAGAATAATACTACTTGTGGATAATTCATTTCTGTACTTCCTTGTGCAGAGCATATAGCCACTGTTGTTGCTCAAAGACTTTTATCAGCCAAAGCATAGCTGTTGGCAGTGGCAACCAGTCTAGTTCAGTGGATTGGCATGAATGTATTCCTGCCTCCTACTCATCACAGTGCCTTTAAACTGATCTTTTCAGCTAGGTAATACTCAGCATACTGTAAATATCTACTCAATACCTTGCCGGTATTTTCTCAAAAAATTGATGCAAAAGTGACCTGAAATTTTCTATATGCCTAAGACTGACATATATAGGAACAGTGCTGTGAGGAGTGAACACACTGTGCACACAACTTCAGTGCTATGAGTTATTACACTTTCATAGAAATGCTCATAAACACTAATGAAATGCAAACTTATCAATGAAAATGATCAGAAAATACTTGGAGCTGTGAATGTAAAAATATATGGAAAACCTGAGATTGTTATCATCAAAAGGAGTTTTTTAATAATAAAGGAATAAAAAATTAAAATATGTTATGGTATTTTATGGAGAAAAATTTCATGGCCCAATGCCTGTGGAAACTCCCATGAACATGAAAACCCTCTCAGAATTAGAACCACTGAAAGATACTATATGGTAACTGAGCAGTTTAATTTGTAATAACAGGGAGGAGCTGTTGGAGATGTCACAAATTTAGTGTCTCTTGTTCTTAAATCTGCCACATGAAAAGGTGGTGTGAGAAGTGATGGTGAATGTGGGGTGCATACCTGTGTTTGTGCTGTGTGAATGGGTATTTCAGCAGACATTGAGCAAAACTGCAAATATGGATTCCTGCAGTGTTTGAAGTCTCTAGTACAGTTCCCCTAATGATAAGCCAACATTAACTTGGAGGTACCCAGTGGCACTTACCTATTAAGGTAATAGCTCCTTTTCCATTTGTGATTAAGGTATGAAGCATGTATTGTTCATATTGAAACCAATGTAACTTTGTCTGTTTTCTGAAGTTGATGGAAAGCATCTTATGAGTTTCTCAACAGGTAACCAAATGCATTTTAAATAATGAACTCTGGGTTGTTTGTCTTTCTGTTCAAGAATTGGCCCTCCTCTGTGCCCCAATGGTTTATAAGCAGCTGTCTTCCAACTCTGTGCACTACAACCAAGCAGAGCTTTTCCTGTGTCCTGATTCACAGACAGATGTGTTGGAACCTTGGCAAGGGCAGCAAGCTCTGAAGCAGAGGCAAGAACAAACATCCCTGAGCTGGGATAGAAGCATATAACTGGTGCTGGGTGCACTGTAGACTGCTGAGAGAGGAAAGGCATGTTAGGTAGTCTGGTGAGTAACAGAAACTCAGCTTCTCTCAGGTTTGCATCTCCAAGTTTGACTGCAAGTTTTAGCAGCAGTTGTTCCCATATATCTGGGCTGTACATAAGGTCTCTCTTGTGTGTGTGTTGTCTGAGGGCAAATCGGTGTTGGGTGCTCATGCAGGAATTCCTATAGCCTTGGCACTGATGTGAAGGACGAACTCTCTCTAATACGTAACCACTTGTTTTTGTAGAACTGTAGAATTGTAATTGTATCTGATATCTCCCATCCCCACCAAATATGGATGTGACAGTGGGTTCAAAAGCTGTACAAACAGCGAGTTTCAGTGGGAGCATCAAATATACAGAACAAGACTGAATAAGCAGCAGTTTTTGGAGCCCTCTTCCTCCTGGGCATGTTTGGTACTTCCCAAAGAGCTCTCCAAGCTTGGGACTAGTGAGTGACAAATTGTCCTACTTTCAGAGGTACAGGTATGTGGTGGGGAGCAGGATGACAAAGGAGATGAGGAGACTGAGGCACTTGGAGGTAAAGATGCAGTGAGGTGGGAAGTAACCTCCTCTGAAGTACAGGGAACCAGTAAAGAGGAGCTGCATGTTCTGAAGGAAGAGAATCCAAATTCCTCTCTACTACGTCTGGAAAGTAAAGGCAAAATGCTTGTGACAGTCACTTGTTGCTAGTAACAGGGTAGTGGGAAGGACAGAAATCTAAACAAGATGGGAAACAGCTAATACCAGGAAGATGAGCATTAAACCCTCTGGGTGACCTGAAATTCAGAGGCAGTGATGGAGTGACACAAATCTTTGCATCCAGGTATATTGAAGTTGATATTACATTGAAAAGGCTGTTACTAACTCCATGGATTCAGGATAGCTACAGAAGTGACCAGAGAAATGATTCGTTGAAGTTGGTGGCAAATCTTTTTTCTGAGTAAGGACTATGAGCAGAAATAAAGATCTATGATTATTTTGTTTTTTGTTTATTTTGTGGTATTAGTTGCCTGACCTGAAAACCTGTCAGTAGCCTATATATCAGAAGCCTAATTCTGATAAGAATGTTAAATGTGAGAAAGCAGTCAGACCTCTCTGATAATGAACTTGATTCCTGAATATGAATAGAGGCAAATTGGTGTTGAATTTCTGGTAGAGACCGACCCATCTCAGCAAGCATATTGGAGAGCTGCTCAGGTCTGGGATGCAGTCTAGCATAAGCCCCTTCTAGCAGCTCATTTATCTGCTGGAGGACACCAGTAAATACCTGCTGGCCATGCTCACACTAACAGCCTTGAACGCTCTCAAGAACGGCAGCTTTGAAATCCGCATGCGGTGTGCAGTCCCTTCGCCTTCCGTCTGGCTGTTCAGCCATGAATTATTGATGGCCTTGCACCCTCCTGTGCCGCCCTGCTCCCGCAGAGCTCTTGTGCACTGCTGAGCTGGAGCAGGTGCAGAGGCCAGCGTGGAGCCGGAGCTGCTGATCTCCGGGCTGTCGGGTCTTGTTTCTTTTCATGCATACTTCCTAGCACTAATAGGGGCCACTTGATATTGGTACAAAACTGAAGAGGGCTTGCAGAGAATCTTTTTTTTAAAAAAAAACTTCTTTATCCAGTTATTCAGCCATTACTAATTTTCTTATGACTGTGTTACTGGTGGGTAAGAAACGCAGAGCTGTGTCTTGCTGAGTTGACTCCAGGTATGAGGATTCTGTGGCCCCACCACCCTGGTTAAATCACAGATTTATGAAGTCTTGTGTTTCCTGCCTTTGTGCTTCAGACAGCTAGTGCAGTGAGACATGTTAGATGGAGGATAAGTGTCTAATTCCTGTTGATTTTTCACTAGTGTTGCTTTTATTTGCTTTTTTTAATGAAGTTGTTAGCATTAAGTACCAAATCCTGCTCACTCACTTTGACTTATGGTAAAGTAAGTTGTGAAAAAAATCTTCCAACACTACTTTTTTCAGAGGATTTCTTTACCTTCTTAGTCTCCTTTATATAGAACATAAAACTTCACTTCTGAAGGAATGCTCTGTATTAAAAATTGTGAAGAGAAGTAGCTCACGGTATACCTTTTGCATTTAGTTTTTCTTGTGAAAACATGAATAGACCCAGCATTCAGCTGTGGTTGAGTAAAGAAATTTCAGTTGACTCATGCTTGTACATATGTGAAGTTTGATTCTTTTACAGTGTATGTGTGCATACATGCATATATTTCCCATTAGCTAAGCATGCTCACACAGGTGAGAACTATGTGTGTCTGTCCTTAGAGAAGTATTTTACTTCAAATAAGTGTTCTTGGATTTTTGCAAGTTGCAGGGTTCGTGTATTAATAGAAGGACCCACATTTGGTCTTTCCATCTTAACAAAAATGTGACATCATGTCAGAGCAAGAAATGGCTCATAGTAGAAATAGAGTGGTAAGAGAGGAGAGTAACTGAATTGCTCTGAAGTGTTACTGAAACTTACTAAAAATCTCGTTACTCAATCTATCTGAAAAATAGAATAACTTTTTGGCTTCAGGAGCTGGTCAAAATGAAAAATGCTCATCAAAGCAAGGTTGTAGCTTAAACATCTTTATCAGCTCTCTGTTAGCAGGCTAGGAACAAAGCACCCCAGAAGTGTATAATCAAGATGTTTAAATGAAAAGCATCTATTTATGGTGTTCAGCTAATTAAAGGGACAGACACAAAAAAAAAGAAAAAGTTTTGCTTATTTATTTCTGCCCATCTCCTCTGCTAATAGACAAGGACTGATAGCATCATAAGCTTCATGAATTCAATAAGCAGAGTGTACAGCAGCACTGAGCTCAGAGCCCAGCCATGCTTTTTTCTGCTGCCTGATGCTGGACACAGGCAGCCCGAGTCAATTCTCTTTCCCTGTGACTGATGGTGGAGTGGCTGCACCTTTGGTGCTGCAGGAGTGTTTTTCCCACCTACCATTTCCTGTCACAGCACCATCTTCTGCCTCAGAGCTGCCCACCAGGAGGGAGCAGTTATCCACTGCAGCACTGGTGTGAGCTACCACATTTGGCTTTCAGTTTAAAAGCATTCATGGTCACTCTGCTCCTCTCCTTCCCCAGGAAAGGTTTCAGATAGAAGGCTCCTGAACTGCTTATCTAGTTTTCACGTGTGGAAAGATGAAAGCGAGCGAAATGTAGCACCATGTTTCAATGCAAGCAGCACTTAGCCCTTACGTGCTGAATGTCCTCAAGTCCTTGGACAACTGCAAAAATGAAGGAGGGAGGTAGTGGAGGCTTAGGGGCAGAATCTGGCAGTTGGATGGAAGATCACACCAGGATGGATAAGGGGTACAACAGGTTGCTAAGGAGGGAGGAAAATAAAGGAAAAAATACTCTGGAGTAAGTTTCTTGAGTTCTTTTGTTGGTGTTTTTTTTTCTTTGCTATTTGAGTTGGAAAAAAAAAAAGTTACAGAAACCCAACCCAGTGCTGCAGAACTACATAGTTTTAGTTTAGGGTAGAATTTATGGTTAAAAATGTATAATAATTTTTTGTGAGATGAAGAAGCACTAAATAAATTTTTTTGTGCAAATTTTGTTCTTGTCAACAAGAATAATTATCATACTTTCTGTTCTTTTTTTGATCAACCTGTAGCTGTATTGCTACAAAAAGTGCACTGAAACACGAATTGCTGGAAAGCATGCTAGATGTCTTTTAATCCTGTTTCAGAGCTAGTTTTGTTGCTTTGTAGTTGAACAGAGAAAAAACTTGGGAAATAATACCTTAGAAAAAGGAAATAATAGAATAGGTAGACTTTGAATCTGCAGTGAATAAATCAACACTTCTATGACCTTAACTGGTAGGAAGATGGTTTTATAGCAAAGTGAAACCCCCTTATACTCTTTTGCTAATGATTACCATGAAACACTAGTGTCAGAGTTGGTATTAATATGATTTAACAGCATAGGGGTACAAGTCAGGCGTGCTAACATGCAACTCCTTTGTATCTAAAAGTCAAAGTGACATTTCTGAGGATCCTAAGTGTTTTATAAAAGCTGGAATGGGAAAACAATTTAAGCATCATAAAACAATGATCCCAGTTTATTTAGAAAACCATTAAATGTATTTCCCATCTATGCGTAAAATTACTTTCATTCCATCCTGGAATGAGGAAGGCAAATAATTTTAATGTGATCTGTTATTTATACTGTAATTCTAGGTGCTTAAAGTTCTTGTTTATGTGTTATTCTTAGAATCTTACTCTGTTTCAGTAATTAAATCCATGTGAACTACAACCAAGTACCACATCTGTCTCTCAGCTGCCATTCTACAATTTAAAAAATCAGCTCTTGTAATGCAGTTATGTATTTAACAATTCCATCTTTTGGCATCAAGCATTAACATTTAAAATGTAGTGAAAACTAACCACTCTTGTACAGCTGAGATGTCTAGGTGTTTAACATTTTTTCTTTAGTCAAGCAATATTCTACAAGCAAAGTATACTACTGCAGAAGCCATTGGTTGGGAAAGTAAGGTAGAGTTGAAGTCAAAACCGTGCTGTAGACCAGTTGCTCCCATATAATAAAATTTAGTATCTTTATGGTGTTATTACCTGTGCTAGATGTTTTCTCTCCACACCATGAAAACAGAGCTAATTGAACATAAAATCCATGAGAAAACTTATGTGTGTCATGCAAAAGGATTATTTATTATTTATGTTTGGAGCCAATGCTTTCTTCATTTGAAAGGAAGGAAATCCACCCATGTGTAGATACAGATACCATATGACACTGAATATCAGATATCACATGACACTGAATATAAAAAAGGGTAAGAGTAGCTGTTTCATATTCTGGAGGCAGTTCACTATCCCTCATTTGCCGTGTTCACATGTTGGAACAGCCACCAAGCTGTAGCCACAGGATGCAGTGTCTGCTCTTTTTATTTGGTCCTGTCCTTTCTCAGTGAATAAAACAACAAGCTGGCATTACAGGGCCAGAGATGGCCTTTTGTGTTGTCTGCTGGCAGGAGAGGCAGGCGAGAGTGCCTTTGTTCTTGCTGGACAATTCTGTGTTGTGAGCTGTCTCTTCAGTTGTCTTTCACAGTGCCCTGGAGAGAAGATTGTGTCATAAAGTACCAAAAGTAAGCAATACCTTTCTTTGTAGAGTTTCTGACTTCCAGCCCACATGCAGCTCTTCCCCCATCCTCCCCTCAAATCAGGAAAAATAGTGGTTAGGTGTCAAAAGGTAAAAGTCTTTAAAATCAGGGTCTCTGGCAGGGTTCATTTTTTTGCTATTTCTGCTCAAGAAAAGTGCATGAATGTTCTGCAGGGCTGGGACACATGATTCTCTTCAGAAAATTTTTGACAAGTATTGTAAAATAGGGGTTAAAACAGCAGAGCCCCATTTGTGCATTAGCTGCATTAAATGCCAGAGTAGAATCAAACAGCAGTTTGAGGCTGAGATTTGAAAAAAAAAAAAGCTGATGTGGCATCATTTTTATTAACTGCCACATGTTTACTGCAATGTGTTCTTTGATTTATTATTAGCAGGAAAACTTCAGGAGTGGGGAGGTGAAATTTATATCTCTTTTTGTATGAAGAAGGAAAATTATTATTTTTCTAAGGTGTTACAATTTTTTTTGTCTTTAGCAATATCATTACTAAAAAGTTCAGAGCTAACAGCAATGGAACCACCGAACAAATAATAAAATTGGTGCTGAAGTAAATAACTTCATCCATGGTGAGGACTGTAATTGAGTTGTGGCAGAACTCATAACTACTGTTTGATTTGCAACATTTTCTTTGCCAAAGGGAAAGCGCCAGTCAGTCTCGGCATAATAAATGGTCGTTTCAGTGCATGAAATTGTTAACAAGTCCTGTACTGATGATCATGTTATGAGAATCATGTGCACTTTTAATATATGCATTCTACTGAGCAATCTGAGAGGTTTGGGTTTTTCATTCTAGCAATTGCTGTTATCAAAGTCAAAGACCAAAGCACTTGAGTGGCTCAGTTAAAGAACCTCTCTGAGTCCTATGTTATGCAAACTCTGCTATTAGCATAATTCAGCATATCTGAATAAATGAATTGCCAAATGAAGATAACCTTGGTCAGACAATATGCAATTTGTTTTGATTACTGCTCAGATTTTAAATTTTATCTAATATTTTTAATTTTAATACTGCTCACTAACACGTTAGAGAGTGAAGTAGAGTACTTGAAAAGCATTTTTTTGGTAATTGCTAACAGCCCAAATGTTATCACCTCACTAAGAAAATGGCATCCATATTTGCAGTGTTTAGCCATGGTGTGGGTGGACAGCAGTGGGACAGCTTTTTGTTTGGAACTCCTTCCCAGAGCTAGTACAGAAAGTCTCATAGTGCTAAACTCTTCAACATTGTCTCTTTGTGGGCTAAACCAAGGTGTTTCCTTGGTGTTTCCAACACTTTGTGGTCATAAACCAATCTTTTTTTTTTTTAATAGATGTATTTAAAAGGTAGTAAAAAGCAATGTGAAGATAATAGATGGATTTAGAGGTATCAAAATAATTGTCTACATTTTTTCACTCTCTGACAAATCTTCTCAAAGCCTCTACTTTCCCTCTGTTCTGAAATTCAAAAAAATGTACATTATCTTTTGTAGTGGTATCTTTTCATCCTGATTAGAAACTTTGGTGCTTTTTCTTTGCCTTTGCCTTTTTTTCCCTGAGGATTTTTTTAATATGTAAAAACAATATTAGAAATTACAAGGTGACACTATCACAAGGAGAGGAAGAGAAACCAAATATAACCTTTTGATTGTAGTGAATAGGATTTCTTGTCTTTCCTGTAGTTTATGAACTTCTCTGCTTTGTATTGTCCACAGCATTTGGTGGCAAGAGGGATGTAGCTTATCTTTATTGTGGTAGGGCACTTTGCAGTGCAAAGAATTAAATGATGCATGAAATGACCTGTCACACTGTATTATGTGTCACAGTATTACATACACAGAGGAATGCTTGGAAAAAAAAGGTAGAAAAATATTCCTGAAGCCCCACTTTGTTGTTGTTTTGAAGAAAAACATTTGGTTTATGTGAGCAAGTATATATATTTCTGCATAATTTATTTTAGCTAAGCCACAGAAACCTGTCAAAATAGAAAGAAGAGACATACTGGATAGTTTCCCTCATCAATTCATTAGGAAAGGTAATGGTAGAGATTTGGTACCAGTGCTACAGCTTCCCTGCAGTGAGCAACAAACCCCAGCTTTTGTGTCTCATACAAGAAATAACTTACAAACTATTTCCTGCATGGCTCCAAGTATCTTCACTACTGTGGGAGAAGATAGGAACATCCTTATGAAGCTTTCCAAAAAGAACATAAAATGGTAGTATACACTGCATTTTTTATTAAATAATAATATTCTCAAGTTTGTCCTACTTAGTTTCATCTTATTTTGCCTGCAGCTGCTAGTGGTTTGATGAAGCTCAGATTGAATCAAGAAGTCTGCAGCATAGAAGTCTTGTCTTATGATTCATATATCCTCCTTTTCACTACAAATACCTTTCTGCCCTTTCACAAGGATATGGACACAAGTCTTCCCTCAGCTGTGGAATCTAAATCAAAGTGCAAATTCAGACCATACCATTTTAAGTAGAAAATAGTCACTTTAAATTGGACTGGGTTTTTTGTTTTCTTCCCCTGGATGCAGAATAAGGTCAGGAATGCAGCAGATAATTTTTCCCCAGTTCAACTGCAGAGTTGGCTCCCTGCTAAAGATTTGTTAGTGGCATAGAAAATCTATTTTGCTTTTAAAAAGTGTGACCTGGAGAACAACACAGCCTTCCCTGAGTGTTTAGATGATCCAATGCTCATCATTATTCAGATATTTAAAGAAAGCAGTAGCAATGCCAAAACCCTGATTGAGCATCTACCAACTGCATCCCAACTTCTTGTCTGCTTAATATTTATGCATCTGTATTTCATTTCAATAAATAATATATTTAATTAAATACTTCAGAGCAGTTAGGTAACAGTTGCTGCATTTTGTAGCAAAGGGAGAAAACACTCATGAGGAACAACTTGTCTTTTCACCTTTGCTCAGCATTTTTTAAAGTAATTTTTGCCAGACCCAGGATGGCCTTTTGCACTCTGTTGCATTGAAAGGCTCACTGTCACATGCCAGGGGTGCTGGAAGAAGGTGGCTGGATAGTCCTTTCCTCCCCTGCCTTGCATTGAAGCAGTCGGGATGGAAGGTGGGCAACTCTGTGATTCCAGCTCCTGAGTAGGATGATGGGACTTGAGAATATTGTCCAATTCCCAGCTTTGGAAAGTGGGGATGGGAGTTCATTTGGGGTTGTGGATTTGGTTTGAAGTGATCTGGGCGCAGTCCTAACCAGCTCTTCACTTTATCAAGATTTGGGGGGCTACAAGTTCCTGTGTGGTAACAGATTAGTGCCCCACCACTGACTGGCATTTTTCTGTTTGGAAGTGCCCTGTATTTCATGCCCTAGAGGAAAGTGAGCTTCCTCTTCGATGACTGTGTTTATAAATCTTTGGTTCATCATCACATGGGGAGAGAGGTGCTGTTTTCTCATGCTAGCTCAGGCACAGACCACAGTGTAATACTAAGATTCTTACGTGCTGCTTCTTAAGTGGCTTGAATAACGTTACAAATTGGAGACTCAATCCAATGTTGCTGGAAGATTTAAGATTTCAGAAGCTTTCTCAATTGTTTTAGAATAAAAAAGCCCCAAGGTTAAACATAGTTTTGTTCTGCATGAGAATGATTAACCGATGGCCAGAACTCAAAGTGAAATTCAGGGTGTGGGAGCTGATCCCCGAGAGAAGACCTGGCAAAATCAAAGCTGCTGAAACTAAACTTACTCCTGGAACTTGTCAATTCAAGTTGGTTTGTGCAGGGTTATTTTGGATGGCAGCAGAGTCAGGGATTTGCTTCTGAGCATTCCTGAGATTCGGTTAATGGGCTTCACCCAGTGCCCTGCCTGCGGTGGGGTGGACATGGGGCCCGCCTGTGTCCGTGCGCGTGGCAGCAGCGTGGCAGGGGCTCTGCCGGGTCACCCACAGCGTCCTGCCCTGCTGCAGGGTCCCCAGGAGGGCTGTGCTCGCACGTCTGCTCTGCTCCTCATTCGTCACTCTATGAGCAGTCAGGAGACCTGCATAGTTTTACATTCAGGGCAGTGATGCAAGAGAAGAGAAAATCTCTACTGTTTCCATGGCAGCTTGTGCGTGGGACCCTGGCTGGAGCGAGGCAGCAGGATGCTGTCAGTCCCTGCAGTCAGTGACTTCAGTAATCCACATCAAAGGAAAGCATCTCCTCCTATGCTCCCCCAAACACCTCTTGTTATATGGGGGCTATGGTGCATATGTTTCCAGAAGTGCAGCTCTAGATTTCTTGTTATAACTTCACTTCATATTTCAACCCGTGCTGCTACTGAGTTTTGATTCAGTCTTCTTTCTGCAGATAGTCATTGCAGAGCACTTCAGGTTTATTCATTCAAATCTTGCTGAGGATGGCATGGTCAGATGCAGTTAGGACTAGGTGACTGGTGACCTGTGAGAATGGTCTGGGAGGTTCCATTCTGTCACAAGCTGGCAGATACAGACAGCCCAATGGTGCCAGCACCAGTGCCTTCCCACTGTTTGAAGGACACAGGGACTAACTTCTTCCTTTTTTCCCCCAAAGTGGTGAGTCCTTCAATTCAGATGACACACTGTGAAACAGTGTGTAGATCATTCCATCCTACAGGTTTCCTGGCTGAAATAATCTTTGCATTTATGTGTTTTTCTGTGCATAGATTTGCATAGTTTGTTAAGTTACACAAAAGCCACATCTATTCAATAAATACTGTGTGGCAGAGGTTTGGTTTGGGTTTTTTTTTAATGTGACTTTCTTCACACCTCTGCCACAATTCTGTGGCCACATAGTTTCTACTGGGTTTTTATTTAAAATCATGTTGTCTTTTCATTGGATATTTATGATACTTTCCTACAATTTAAAAAAGCTTAACACTTCTGCTTATGGAACAAAGTAAATATTTGGTCTATTTTGGAGCTAGCCTTAGAAGGTTTCTAATTACAGCAGTTGTTCTTTCAAAGGTGTAAGATCTCTCAAACTGATTATGTGCCTATATGGGGCATCTTTGCCATAAATGTAGAAAGCATGGGGAAAAAATGCAGCGCTGTTCACAAGGCACTTCTGTTATGATGCATCGTGGAAGAGAGGCCCAAGCATTTGCAACTACAGTAGCACAATCAATAAGCAGGAGTTTTTTATTTTTACACAGCTTTCTAACATTCCAAAATAGCTTCCTCTTTTAAGCAATTATAGCTCATGTAGAAATTGAGCTCATCGGGAGTTGTCTGTCAAAATGTTTTTAATGAAAAATTGAGTTTGCATAACACTGACACGTTGATGTCTTCTGCTTCTCACTGTTGACACTGATGGGCTAAAAGCTTGATTTTTGGGGAGGGAGAAAATTGCATTAGTTCAGCTCGTTTGGAGAATCTCTGTTTGCTGAATTAATTTGCTATGCTTTTTTTTTTCTGCTGTATATTAAACCCTGTTTTCCAACTGTGCATATAGTGCCTGAGGGGAATAGCTCCAGCTCTCATTCTCCATGACTATGTTTTCTTGTAACACAGCCCAGGCCTGAGCTGGGGGTGCTGTGCAGAGCTGACACTGTAGACTGTGTCACGGTCTGATCAAAAAACTGCTGCCTGGTACTTTCCAGACTCTGGTGCTGCACCTCAGCAGCTGAGTAAGTGTCTCAGTTTTTCCCTAGGGATTGTTTTGTATAATCCAATTGTTGTGGTGAAACCTGTCCCTCCATGTAATGACTTGTGAAACTCTAGCTGGATTAGCAGCAGCATACAATTAATCATGACAAATGCCTCGGTGGTTGTTCTTCACTGGTACCTTCCTATTGACAGTAGAGATATGTAAATGCTAAAGCATGTTACTGTTTTCAAGGTGACATTATTAGCTCTGTTTCACTATCCCAATAAACAGCTGAAGATCACAGTTAACACTTCCTGAAACACACTCAAAATTGAGGGAGGTATGTAGTATACTCTGCCTTTATCTGAAATAAGCTCTGAAATTTAAAAAGCAGGGAGAACTCCATCAGGAACAGCACAAGTTCCACAAGTGGCCTGACTTCAGCTGTCACTGGACGTAGGTCAGGTGGGAAGCAGCCAAACAGCCCTGTCAGCTGACACATCTGTGCTCTGCTGTCATTTGGTTTTCCTGGGACTGTGGAAGGTTGTCAGAGATGGGGAGCATGTCTTTCGTAGTTGTGTGGCATCTACTATTCAAGGCATCCTAAGCCCTTGGGCATCTTTGAATTAAGTCTCAGCACCCCTGTGTAGTTCAGTATTGTCTTTGTTATGCAGGAGAGGAGACTCGGACAGAAGCAGATGATGCTGACTGCTGAAGGCCACGCCACAATTCTCCATCAGTGCTGCTCTGCTGCTTTCCAGCATTGTCTCAGAGGCAGGGTCGTTCTTTCCCCTGTGAGGGTGCCAAAGGGAGCTGTATAGCCCTTATTTTTCAGCTTTTTCTTCTTGTTTTTAGAGCAGAGTGAAATTGCCTGGACCAGTGAAGCAAGTTGGCTTCAGGCATCTTGTCAAATTAACTTTTCTTGTCTGTGCATGCGTGGGCTGTGTGGCAGGAGTCAGCAGGTGCAGAATGCACAGGCACACCAGTAGTGTCAGAGGCACTTATGGGAGTAGGAGCTGGCACTGTGAGAAACAGGCTCTTTGAAACTTATATTTCAGTGAAAAGATCAAATGTGCTTATAATCATTGCCATCATTCTAGCTGCCAACAGTCTGATCCTTTGCTGTGTGTACCATCCAGCTCCCCCAATATGCATGAGAGCTGTCACTGGCCAGGTCAGAGAAGACCTTTGCAACTGCACAGTGATCTCTCTAACCCTATGCATTTAATGTTGGCACTGATGAGTGATGCCTGGAGACTCTCCAGCCACAGGTTACCTGGTGACAGGAGGCCCCAAGGGTAGGGGAGCTGCTGTGAGTAATCAGACAGGCACCTGGTACATACTGAAATATTCAGAAATAGGCAGCAGGAGCTTTCCTGCAGGTCCGAGGGAATATGTACATCCAACTCAGATACTAGAATATGAAAAGGGCACTGTTTTCCTCACTAACAAAATAAAATGGAAAAATGGGACCGTGAAGGCCTCTGATATCATTATGTGTCACTCAGCCACAACTGAGTGAGTTGAGCCAGGGATTTCCATTAGCTGCTGGTGGTGTCCAGGTGTGGGGCTGCAGGGAGGTGGGAACTGTCAGCTTTTCTTCTCTGTGTGTAACTTGCCCTTCCCTCAGCATGTCACCTTCAAGGCCAACGTTGACCAGGGCTCAGCAGGGCTCTGTGTGCTAACTTGCAGCAGAAGGGATACCTGCTTTACCTTGGTGCTGAGAGAAAGAAAAGCTACTGCAAAGTTGAGAGTTGTTTTCCCTCTTAAAATGCTAATGGGATGTTGGGTGATGCTGACCCAAAGTTGCCAGGCTGCAGTTGTTACAGTTGTTGTTGTGTTATGTAGTTATTCTAATGCATCAACAAATGTAATCTTTTGTTCTGTCCTGCCTCAGAAAAAGGACTTCTCATCTTCCAGTGATAGACATCTCGGCTCTGACAGATATTCAAGGTCTTCTACTTTGTGCCTTCAGCCCCCTTGGGTCAGCAAAAGTGCTGGTGGTGGAAAAGAAGGTCTAATGAATACTAGCAATATATGTGTCATCAACATGTTTTATGAAAAATCCTTTCCTTATGACTTTTCCTCCTGAGAAGCTGAGAGGCCTCAGGAACAAAATGTAAACAATGATTATCTGCTGCTCTGGACTGCAACAGGTGGATCTGTGATTGGACTCATGTGGTTGTTTCCAATTAATGGCCAATCACAGTCCGGCTGTCTCGGACTGTCTCAGTCAGAGACAAACCTTTGTTATTCATTCCTATTCTATTCTTAGCCAGCCTTCTGATGAAATCCTTTCTTCTATTCTTTTAGTATAGTTTTTAACATAATATATACTATAAAATAATAAATCAAGCCTTCTGAACATGGAGTCAACTTTTCCCTCATCCTGGGACCTCTGCAATCACTGTCACATATATGCCTTAAATTCCCATCAAATTCTGTGTAACAGAATATGCTGGTAACCTCTTGTAAACTACCTGCAGTAATTTATGTCTCCACTAATGTGGTCCTGAAGCCAGAAGCCCTTTTCAATACATTGAGAGTGGGATAATGAGAAGTGAAAACATTCTGGATAAATGTAGGGAGCAGACTTGTCAGCAACCAGTCAGGAGGAAAAGCAGATCTAGTTTGTTAGGCATACATTACAGTGTGTAGCTAACAGTGACAGCAGATACATGAATTTCTCTGCCTTTGTTGTGAAGATACTGACCCAGAATCCCCTTGGATGGAAGAATAACAATTCTCTTTACAAAATGTGAGACTAGATTGAAATAGCAGTGACCCCCAGCACAGGGAAACAACCAAAAAGCATTGCTCATTCTTAACATGATTTTTACTAGGCAGAAATTAGTTCACTGAAGCTTGCTCATTTAGGAGAGATAAATGAGGAATGCTTTGTTGCACTTTTTTCTGCCTCCTAGCCTGATGAAATGAGCTGTCCAAGGACTCTCATTCCCTATCTTCAGCAAGGGAAGCCTAAGGGGTATTTAATGACATGCAGAAGCTGAAGGGAGAGTCATTAGCACTCGAGTGTCTAGGTAACTCTCTTAAAAGTTAAGATTAAAAGCTTTGATGAAAGTGACCTTCACACTTCATGTGCCCTCTTTGCTTTCCTCTGTGCTTGAAGCTCTGATGATTACTTTTTTTCTGCTTTGTTACTACAGAACTTATTTTGTGAAATATTTCTGTAGCTCAGCAGGAATTTGGATCCAGGGTGGATTTGGCTTCAGATATTATATCTGCAACATAGGGTGTGTGCAAAACAAAGGCTGATATAAAGGGTCAGATCTTCTCTTTGCAGAGAACTGAACAGAACCTGGAAACATTGCTAGATACAGGTTTTTAATAATTTAATTTTATTTAATTTGATTATAACTTTAGGAAAGGATAAAATTATCATCAAATGTTTCTTTGAGTATGCCATGCTGTCCTCTTTGAGCAGGGCAGAAATTTTCTGGAGAGTAAAAGTGTGTTGGGAATGGAAAGAGTATGTACAACTAGGGGCTTGTAATCCTGTGGGCTCTTGGGTAGCAGACTGAAAATTCTGGGGAGGCTGTAGGAGGATGACATGTGTATTCATGTCTGGATCAGATGAGAGGATGGGAGAGAACAGAGGTGTGGCATTTGAGTAGAAAGGGAAGGAGAAGAGAAATATCCAACAATTTGAAATAAGGAGAGCAGTAAGTGCCACTAGCGTAGTCAGGCTAGAAGATAAGAGTAAGAAGGAGCCTTTTGGGAAGGAGTTATCACTAGGGTAGCTTTATTTATTTTTTATTTAAAAATGCAGTAGGTATTTGTAATTGTAACCGAAACTGAAATTAATGCCCTCATTTGAGACACCAGTGCCTGCTTGATTGATTGAAATGGGGAATAGTTTAGGTAAAAACAATCTATATTTCTTTCAAAATAATTAAAGTTTTATTTTGCTTGAAATTGGACTTTTCTTGTAGTGTTAATGACATAAATCATGCTGGGGTTCCTTTCACTTACAGTGAGCAAAAGAGTAAAAAGTTTATTTTCCCGCATTGAGGTAATTATTTTAGCTCATTTCTCATTCTGAACTTTTAATTCAAATAGAAAAAGAGAAAACAACAGTTTTACCAAATGTTATTCTTATGATTCTTGAAGCCCTGAAGTGTTTCTGGAGATGTGGAGTACTCATAGCACGTTTCAGAGTAGTTTCCTCCTAATATGCATGGAAAAATCTTTCTCTGATGTCAGCTACAAGTACATAGAGATGAAACATATAAGTAATTGGTAGCACAGAGGGATTTTCATTGTCTTGTGGAAACAGTTCTTAGTCTGGCTGACCTTCCTGGATGAAGTCTTAAGACTCAGAATGGAGTCAGGTTCTTTTTCAGTGGTGCCAAGCAATGGGTTAGAAGACAATAGGAAGAAACTGATGCACAGGAAGTTCCACCTGAACATGAAGAAAAGTGGTTTTAGTGTGTGGGTGACTGAGTACTGGAACAGGTTGCCCAGAGAGGTTGTGAAGTCTGCCCCACTGGAGATATTCAAGAACCTGGACACAATCCTGTGCCATGTGCTATAGGATGCCCGTGCTTGAGCAGGGAGGTTGGACCAGAAGAGCTGCAGTGGTGCCTTTTGGCCTGACCCATTCTGAGATTTTGTGTCCGTGCTTTGCAGGTGACTGAGCTGCCCTATCACCCCTTATGTCTGATTGTTGAAGTGCTGCAGCCTGGGAGGTCTGGGTTAATAACAAGTGATGCTGTCAGGCTCCTCCCAACAAAATAAAATGCTTTTTGTCCATTTTTGTCCACTCTTTAGCAGAGCAGTTACCTCTCCAGGTATCAGAGATGAGCAGTTACTTCTCCAGATATCCTTAGACTGAAAAAAAAGCCCAATGCTTTGATCAGCAAACAACTTTGCATAAGGCTCTGGCAAAAGGGAAAAGTGGTATTAATTTTCATAGTGGTTCATTTGTGGGGAAAGTATCATTATTCTGTCACAAATTAACTGTGTAGGTACCCAAAGCTCATGTAATATATTGAAAATGTCAGGATATTTTCATCTTTGTGATTTCATTCCCACTGAGAATTTCAGGATGTGTTAAATTAAATGTAATATATAAACAAGGTGTGAACAGTTCAGTTAAGTGGTAACCTGAGGTTAAAAACACAGTGATCAAATTCAGTGCCTGAAGTTGGCAGGGAGATTGTCTTACCACCTCGGGGAGGCTTGAAATTAAACTTGTTTTGAAATGTAGGTGTTAAATCTGTGAAAAAAACCTCATTTGCATATGTAAATGAAGTGCCTTCCCAGCGATGAAGAGAGCATGTTGAGCTCTGGGCTGCCTTCAGGAGAGAGAGGGATCGTGCTCCCACCATGTACCCCTCTGCTGCAGCTCTGTTTTGTAGCATCTGTGAGGAGGAGATCTTCAGGTAAAATCAGGGCTGTGCTCCTTGTGGGGCTGCCCTCGGCCAGCTGTCAACAACAGAGGGTGGGGCTGTGCTGTTGACTGCTTGAGCTAACAGAGACAACAGCTTTGGGGTTATTTTTGTTGGGCTTCTGAGACCTTATTAACTTGAAAGGAGTTTTTGGAGATACTGAATTTCTGCACTGCTTATGTTCAGCTTTTTGTTCTCCCTGGCATTGCCTTCAAGTAAATGCATGGCAAGTATCCTTAAAAGGAACAAAAATCCCTTCCCATTTCAGGGTAAGCGGGAGGAAGATTAAGCTCCTTCCCCAGTAATTGGATCCTCTGATTGCCATAGCTTTTGAAGATGATAGTGTATCTTTCTTTATGTGATAGATTATGTGTGTGCCTGTGAACGGAAAGGTAGCTTGGCTTTGAAAATCCAATGAGTTTTCCCCTATAACGGTTTTACTTTTGGTTATTTACTTTGTGTGCTGACCATGGGACATGTAGCATTCTAGCCAAAAAAATGAGGCAGGGGAAGTTCTCCTGCAGCTGTTCCATCTTAGACTCTTCTCAAGACATAGAAGGTCAGTGACTGTCTGGGACCCTTTGGAAAATGAAAGCTCTCCCAAGGTTACAGTACTGAGGATTCAAATTAATGTGGGGGCAGAGGGGAAAGTGGACTGGATGTGAACCTCCTTAAACTGGTTGAAGTGCAATCCAATTCATCCGTGGAGCAAACACCACCTTTCTATCAGCCCTGGTCAGTAGAAAGGCACAGTTGCAGCTGGATTGTCAGTATCCAACCATTGTCTTTGAAGCTAATCTATGTTATCTCATGGTTTCTAATCTCAGTTTAAATTTGGGCAGGTAGCAGTGTCTCTACCTCCGTGCTTGTGCAGTAATACCCATGATTTATTTGAAACCCATTCTACCAGCAGGACTCCAAAGCACTCATGGTATCTAAGTGTTAAAGTCACCATTTTGCATAAACCACAAAGTATTTCCTTTCTTTTGACAGATTGAAGACATTGTTACGAGAATGCAAGATGACAAAACAGGAGGAGTTCCCATCCGCACTGTCAAGAGCTTTCTGTCCAAAATCCCCAGCGTGGTCACTGGTAAGAACTGCAATTGGCAGAGAAGAGAATGGGAGCTGGTCCTTGCTGGCTCTAAACAAGCATACCAAAGCCACAAAAAAGAAGAGATGTGAGGAAAAAATGCCCCCCTCTGCTTAATTTTTCTATATGTTGTTCTGTTACAGGCTGAAGTAAGATTCTTTACACCTGGACAAAGATTCCTGAATTCTGTTTTAGTAAACAAGCATTTATATTTCTTTGGGGTGAGATATTAAAATATGTTACATTGTTTTTGTGGCTATGAGAGTATCACCAGTAAGAGTCATTCCCTCTGACAGGGGTAGGACAATCTTAGGTAAGAGGTCATGAAAGAAAGTTGAAGTTGTTTCCTTGCTCATAGCCAAATACTCTTATTTGGACTGTGATCGCAGGTAGAGGAATGTGAAATACCTTTTCTGCATGTGTACTGCTTTGTTAAAGCTCTGTGTACAAAAGTGTGGATGGTGCAGAAACGGGGAGTCAGAGTACAAAACCATTCCTCCACGTTTTTCCAGACAGAGTATCTTCCAAAGCAGCAAAGATCTCTGCCATTGATAGATGATGAGTTTATCCAGGGTGATGTAAATTGTGTGGAGGATTTGTACTTGGATTTCTGGTACCTGTTTTCACTGACTCAGTAGTGTTCCTGAAGGTTCCTGGGGAAAATAACCATTTATCTGATTTGAAAACTCACTCCCATAAGTTCAAGTCTGCAATACACAGACTGGATGTCTTAAGATTGACTCAGCTAAAAGAGGTTTCTGATGGTCTGGTTAAAATTCATAGCTTTAAAAGGGTAATCAATCTAGTCACCAAGCCACTGTGTGTTACTCAAAAGGAAATAGGAGACCTCACAGGATTTTTAAATCATGGTTAGCAGTTTTCTGGCATGATGGAAACTGCTCCCAGTTCTGGAACAGCAACTGCGATTGCATTGTCTTGAAATGGCTGGTTTTCACAACACAGAGAATTGTGAAAAGATGAAGATAAAATAAGAACAAAACCTCTCTCCAAAGGCCATAGAAATTCTTATATTTCAAGGGGAACAAGCTCGGTACCATTCCCTTCAGGTGATTTGAAGGCAGCTCCCATGGACAGTTCATGAAGCCTCTGAATTTGAAAAGTATAGGAAAATTGCAGTCCAGTGGAGAGCCCAAAGTTTTCTCCATTTGTTATTTTTCCTTTCAGATGCATAGACCTGCCTATTTGTAGACCAAAACCAAAAGCAAAGTATATATGCTATCAGTGATTGACTGTAATAGATAGGTGAAGAGGCAGGAGCACCTACATTTGAATGGAAGCTGAGGGCACTGGGTTTGTTCAGTCTGGAGAAGGAAAAGTGAAGGGAATGAGAGGCTACAAAGACAGGGTCAGATCCTTTCTCAGGACTGCATGTAGGAAGTACCAAAGACAATCTACACGAGTTGCAGGGAAAGAAATCCCAACTAGATTTACATATAGGAATAAAGTTATTTATGGTCAGAGCAGGTGAGCATGGGCCCAGTGTCCTGGAGGAGCTGTGGAACCAGTGGTGTGCAGCTGTTCAGAAACCCCTGGGCCAGCTGAACTGAGCAGTCTGACCGAACTGTTCACGAGGCTTTGTGTGAAGGTTGGACTAGACAACTTTCAGAGAATCCTTCCAACCTGAATGACTCTTACAGTCAGTGGATACTCAGTATTAGTGCTTGTCTAATTCCACACAATGTAATGAACAGAGGAGAACAACTTGTATTTTCAAAAACTTTGTACTTCTCTTGGGAAGAGCTCAATTCTAGACCATGGCATTCTCACACACTTTTTATTTCTACCTGAAAAATGGAACAGCAGCGCTGAGATGTGATTTAGCTGGCAGGCTCACAGTGACTGTGATTAACAGGGATTTATTTTTGCGTGACACTTCTATTGTAATTGCTTCTCACAGGAGAAATATAAAATCTTAAAGGAAAAGAAATATTACAGGAGTGCCTCGGTGCTCCAAACAGGCAGCTCTGTTTATAGTACAGCGAAGTGGGTGTTTGATTTAAAGTTTGAATACCAGGGAGAGAACTGCTCGTCTCTGTTTTGCTTTCATCTGTCCTGATGCCTTAGGTGTGAATGAGGTATTGGGTAACACAAGGAGAAGAAGCCTCAGGGAGTTATCAATAATGGTCCTCTCTTGACAACAGAAATCTGGGAAAAAGGATGAAAAACTTTTTTGGAATGTATGATGAGTTTGTGCAGGTATGCTGTGCCAAAGACACCTTTCAATCTCCTCTGGAAGTAGATTTTCCTATCTCTTTCCCAGTCTTTTGGCTCGCAGTAGGTCAGTCAAAGGAGAGCACATCACACCATTATCTTCTTGGTTAGGTCTTCACTTTCATGGGCAAGCCACAGAGAATGAAAGTAGGATGGGACTAGTCTGTGTGGCACCTGTGTGCATGTGTCAGACATTGTCCAATGTTCAGTTTAGAGTATGGAATATAGAAAAGAATGCCTGAGGGTAGATTTTGAGTAGTGTTGTGATCTGTGCCCAGAGTGGGTTGTCAGCCAATGCACATAATGGCAGCTGCTGCAATAAATGGAGTTGCACGTTTCTCTTCTAGTGAGAAAAAATTTTCTCAGTAAAGCTTTTGTTTCTGTAGATGAATTGTTAATTCTGTTTTCACAGTTATCAGACTACTGTAGGAATATCTCATTATACTAACCAGCAACAAAACTGGCTTTCTTATCTTCTTTTCGATTTTCATATAATTGCATCTTAAAAATAACCTCATTTTTGGCAGGAGGACCAAACATATATACTTTTTTCTCCCACTGGTTCAGACTTGGTCTTATACAACATTGCCAAAGCAAGTCAGAAGGAAGTTAGTGCTGCAAAGCTTTCCCATACAAAAACCCTCCTTCACGCTTCCCAGTTTGCCACACATTCCCAAGTTCATTGCAGATTCTCCTGTTTTGTGTCCTGTCTGATCCTGTGTATCAGCGTCTTTGCTACCACAATCCAAGGGAGACATGCAGTCTAAAACCTTTGCACTAGTCTGCCCTCCTCCCAAGAGGTTTTGATACAGCTTCATTCTGATCCATACCTCCTGACTTCAAGCGTGGCTGTCCCCACAGCTCTGTTTGGAATGCTCCCTCCTCCCAGCAGCAGTCCCATGGCCAGTCCCTTGTTCCTGCACTGCTCCTGAGCCTCTCCCCAGCACTCACTTGTTATCCTGCTCTGCTCCCAGCGCTGCCTCCATCGCTGCAGGTGGATTGATGAGTATGTCCTGGCTCTGCTGGCTTGGACTGAGTGCTGCCAGGCAAGCTCAGTGCACACAGCCCTGCCAGTGCATTTCACTGCTGTCCTGCCATGTCTGTCTTACATAAGCCCTGGACCTCTCTCAGGAGAAAGTGCCAGTTTCACTGAAATGTGCCAGATGGCCTGTCGCTACTAGAGACTCATGAGCTAAACCAAGTTTAAACTGCTGTGTGTCTCTGTCTGAAGAAGCCAGCATGTGTCTTGGCAAGTGCCCATGGAGTTGTCGCAGAACACATCAGAATGTCACTTATTCAAAGAAAATGCATTTGGCTGGAGTATGGAAATCCCACAGTGTTGTGAAAGAGAGTGACTTTGTTATTGAAAATGTTCCCTGATGATATAGTTCAAAACAGTCAAGTTCTGCTGGAGAACTTTATACACCCATTGAGAAATTGGCTCCCTTGGGGCCAGTCTGAGGGTGTTTGTTGCCTTTTCCCTTCAGAGGAGGTCAAGCACATCCCTCACCCAGATATAGCACATCCCTCACCCAAGAGAGACATAAGTTCCTCATGCCCAGACTTTGAAAGGCCCCTGTTCAGGTGAACTCTGCAAAAAAAAAAAGGTTGGAACGGGTTTAGGACTGGCAATGGTGGCAAGAGCCAGCATCCATCACCTAGCAGGGCCTGGAGAGCAGGCTGCAAGACTGAGTGCTTGGCCAGAATGTTTGCTTTCTTAATGCTTCTTTTCGGGGGTAGAACTTGTCTTGGTGCCTCATAGAAACTACAGTCATTGGGACCAAAGCCTCCATGAGCTGACTGCCAATAGATTTGGCTTCCCTAGGCTGTCTGTCCAGCTGCTTGCATCACCTTAACACAGGGCTTTCACTGCAGGACGGAGTCTGATACAGATTTCCCTCAGCATTTGGGTAGTTTTGTTCCAAATATTCCATCTTACCTCTGTAGTTCTGCTTTGAAAAATAGGACACTTGAAAGGTGGTACTGACTCTGTTTCAGGCAGTTAGTAGATGTAGATGGTCCCAAATCTAAACCAAGTTCAATCTTCTGCTAAGCATGAGTTAGTCCATTTAGTTAAAACAAGCAAACAAAAGCCACTAAGAGACAAAAAAAAAATTCCAAAATTTAAATCAATATCCAAACTAATACTGGGTGTTTACAGATTTGTGAAGGATATAAAGAACATGCTCATGGGTTAAAATTGACATATGTTTATATGTGCATACTGTATAATTTTTGATGGTTTTCTACATTTCTAAAGAGCAGATGCTACACAGTAAATTCAACAGTTTACCAATTGCTTGATGGAAAATGACCTGGCAAATACAAGTTGGTTGGGCATACAAATCCATTTATTTCTCATAAAAATCAATTCTGTTCTGAGCAAGTTGTATTTAAACTAATTCAAGTCAAGACTAGGCTTCTTCATAACAACTTACATTTCCTTCTTTTATGCATCCCTTCAAATTGCACCCAGTGGAAATGTAATCCCTCCATCCCTCAATAAGAAGTCTAGTATTTCAAAGCTGCCCTGAATCACACAGCATTAGACATGTCAGCAATTACATGAGTAGCACATGTCTTGCAATTACTTTTTTTCCTGTAGCTTTCTCTTAAGCTCTCTACTTGCATGCCAGGAGACAAATTAACCCAGTTAAGGAGTCAAACTCTTATGCTGTGTTCATCCTCAGCTCCCTCCTCCCTCCCTTTTTCTCCTTAACTGCATCCAGCTTCCTACCTTTCAAATGGTGAGAAGGATGGGGGAGGAGAAGATGAAAATCAGCTCCCTGAAGTGTAGCAATTTTGTGCCTGTTGTAAAGATGCAAAGCAACGCCTTGTGTAGCAAAGGTATAAAGGATTTGATTTCAGAGGACAAGAGGGATAGCAGATTAATCAAATAGGACGTGGTCACCAAAGTAATGAAAGAAAATGATCAGAATTAACATTTTAAACAGCAGATATGCAATATATCTTTCTGTGCATCTGCACATGTGTACACCTAAATGCATGTAAATAGTGTGCAAGTTTTGTTAAGAATAAGCCCAAGAGTGGTTAAGTGTTCTATGCTAGAAATAACCAAGGACAAGTTTATGCATTTGTAGGTGCTGTGCAGAGTGAGGACTGCTGGTGTTTGTGTATCACTGCCCTCTGCTGCAGCCAAGCTACTGTTCAGTTCACGTCATGCAGCTGCTCACCTTCCTCACAAGTGCTGTGTCTGTGTTGTGCTTCCCCAGCTTAGGGGGGAGTGCATGTGGTGTGTTTTGTGTCCTGCTTGTTCCATAGCAGCGGTCCTTCTGTGCTGTGTGGCATAAACCCCGCCCAAATATTGGGGTGTGTGTGACTTGGCAGCTACTCTGGGCTTGGAGAAGGATGGTTTTCATAGCTGGCTGTTGATGCCACTTCCATATGTGTCATTCATAATTCTTCATCCTCTTCAGGAGTGCTCATCTCAAAAAAAGCATGCTTGTACATCACGAAAAGCTTATATATCCCATAAACATGTCTGCATGCACTGTGGGATAAATCAGAAATTATTAAATGAAATTAACCATCACTTAAAATTACCAAAATTGGACATTCCTCATAACTATGCTGTTTCATATGAAAGCACTTGAAAGTAGTTGTACCTAAGATGAAAAATATTGGAGGAAGTGCACATCACAGCAGGGGCTGCATTAAAATTTGGCTTAGGCCACTGAAACACTTACAAAACCCATCCTGAGGCTTTAGTATTATTTCAGTCAATAAAAAAGTTTCTTAAGTGCTAAAGCCCAGAATATTATGAGATGTCTAACTTCCGTACATTAGAATTGTGAAGGTCCTTCCTGGTCCTGCTTGTCCTTGCTGTATTTGAACCTCTGTATCTGTCAAGTGAGCTATGATAAATCAGAAACTTAAATAATTATGCTGCATGGATATTCCTGTGGCCAAGGAAACGACAATGAAAAATTACCCAAATCACCAAATTATCCAGCTTTATCTTTCTGCACTGACTTGTCTGCTTTTTCTGGATATCAGAGATGATGTCAGAAAGAAAAGTAAACCCAAGACAACCTTCCAGTCATGTAGGCAGAAATTAGAACACAAAATTACAATTTTTCTTATTTATGAACATGATTATAAAAATTGCTGGACTGAAAAGCAACAAATGAGAGCTATGAGCCTGGAACAAAGCAGATCTATTAAAAATTGCCTAGTATTTTTTCTCTACCAAAATTTGCTTTTTTCTGAAGGACTTTTCAGTCTTTCAATTGAGACTAAAAGCTGGAATAAAGACAGATTGCATGACAAACTACCTGTTGAATTCCAGTGTTTAGATGAATCGGTAATTCTGCTACAATAACAAAAAATATTCGATATTAAGAAGGGTCTTGTTGCTGACTGTAGTTTTATTCTGAAACACAGCATTTAGCTGATGGAATATTGTGGCTAATGAATAAAGCATTAAAAAGAAAAGTCAACAATATTTCAATGCCTGTAGAAATACATAGGGATGAATGATTAATGCTTTTCTGCATTCATCTCATCTTCAAAAGCACAGCTTTATTACAGAAGGCTGTTTCCAGATCTGAATGACACAGCAAAAGAGCAGAGATTAATTATAAGAACTGTGTGGCTTTGTTTTTTGGATGGGAGTGTTGAGCAGGCTGCACTCAAGCTGCAATACTTCACCTCTCCTGTCTTCACTTCATAGCAACCTGGGAGTTGTGTGGTGAAGGATCTACCAACATGGTTTTGTTTTTTCACACCTCTTGATTTGTTTCTGCCCTTCCTCTGGCATTCCTCTGGGCTGCAAAGCATCAGATTCACAGCAGAGCAGCTTTGCTCCAACTGAGGAGCATGTGGGGCTCTGACCTTTGACAAGCCAGTTTGACTTTGACGTAGTGCAAAAGCTACAATATATGACAGCACAATGATAATCAATAGCAATGAGAAGGCACAAATCCTTGAGAGCAGATTAACAGCCATTACTTTGAATCTGTTGCTTTAATCCAGTGCCATTCCAACCACTAGAAAAATAACCAACTCATATTATCGGGCGAATACATCTGCCTCTTTATTCCTTGCGTAGATTCTCTTCATTGTTATCTAGAATTCTTTGGCTTTTTTAAGTCAATGTAATTTTTAGGGTATTATTTATTGGGCAGATTCTAACTTGCATTTTAATTAAAGTTTATTTTGCAAAGAAAACAAGAGTTTCTTCTAGGATTTAAATTTCCTGATTTTAATCAGTGTGTTGTTTTAAAGAAATGCAGAAGTTAGCTTCAATAATTGTAAATCCAGGCTCATAAATAACTTCTACATGTTAGGTTTGATAGGTGAGTATTGTATGTTTGATATATCTCAGTTACAACACTGAAGTTACTATTAATGTAACTCCTGGGGGTGGGGTGAAAAGGAAGGGTTGGCTTTGCTTTTTTGCTTTAAATAGTACAAAGAATTACATAGACCACCAGTTTATTTTTACTACCATAAATAGCCAGAAATCACTGTTGCTGAAAGATGTGCTGGGCAGCGAGAATACATCTTCACAAGAGGCTGTAGGCAAAGGAGGTTGGCATAGTTCTAGATTGGACAAACTGCAGGGCCTGGTTCGTGTGAATACCCTGAATGGTCGATGAATACCTTGTTTAGTTCTACCTATTCCAGCAGAAATACACAGCTCTTTGGTTTTTTATGTATTCACACCTGAAAGTGCCATAGATTTGGCTTTAGAACCTTCTGTAAAAGCAAAGGGTTCAACAAAAAGCTTTCAGGCTTTCCATGCATATCCATGGCTATAAATATATACATTTGCATGTTTTCTTTGGCTTTTTTTTCCCTGTGTGGATAAATCTCTCAAAACTGCATGCTGGCTTCCCATGGATTTGTTTTGAGTATGGTGTGAACTGATGAGCTTGGATATTTTTGATGTATGATTCACTACCACATGCAGAGAAGAAAATTGTATTTTGGTCCTGCCGAGCAATAAAACTAAGCAATTAGGTCTTTGTTCAGTTAATTCCTATTTGGTGGTTGGGTGCTTTCCCACAAGAGTCTCAGGATTCAGCTTTTGCAAGGTCATTTGCACTGTAAGAATTTTCTCCATGTAGGTAAATCTACAATATGACCAGGATTGCAGATTAACTCTTACCTAGGAATGAATAATAAAACTGACAGGAAACTTTGAGAAGTTGGTAATGTAACCTGCTAAGTATACTTATAGGCAAAAAAAATAACATAGACTGATGAGAACAGTAACTCGTGTTTCTAGCAGTGAAAGGTTTTACATCCAATTATTGTAGGGTGTTGTGTGGTATTGCATAGAAATTCTGTTATTTTTGAAACTATGTTATTGAGGATAGGATTGTCTCTCAGTGGTTTTATTGTTTGTTTGGTTGGTTTTTTGTTTGTTTGTAAACTCAATTGCTTGCTGGCTGATACCAAAATGGTTGTCAAAATCACCGAGTGAATAATTTCTGATGAGTTTTCCTTTCATATTTTACTTTTGCCCTAACTATTCAGTAAGTTTCATTTCTATTTCCTGAATAGGTTAGACTGATGGGAAACCACACTTTTTAACAAATGAGATCTGCCGAATGTCCAGTGTTTTGTTGAATGCTGTCTATGTTTTTTCTCCTATGAGAGAGACAGTGATGGGTGTGCTTTCTAAGGAAGCAGTAGTAGCCATAGGAAATAAAAGTTACTATGTTCTGATAAAATTTTGATTACAAAACTGTGATTACTGAAGCTTATGAATTGGACCATGGCATATTCATCAAAGCTTATTTCTTTTGTCAAGCATAAAACCCCCAGAATCTGAAGACAAAAGCTTTTAAAATATTTATAATTTTGTACTGTAGCATCTCATGTTCATTGTTTACGTCATTGCCACATGGTCAGTACATTAGAATTTGGTTTTGTGTTTGTTTGGTTTTTTAAGTAGGAAGAATTGATTTTAGCGCTCCAAAGAGCATTAGGTCTTTGACATTCCAGCATCTTGTTCCCTAGTCTGTCCTTACACCCAGGGTTGCCCCATCCTAGATGCAGAATCCAGGACTTGTCTTTGTTAAAACTTCATCCATTTGGTGATTGCCCAGCCCTGTGATTTGTCCTGGTCTCTCTGCAGGTCCTCTCTGTCTTCGAGGGAGTCAACAGCTCCTCCCAGTTTAATATCATCAGCAAACTTACTCAGTATGCCTTCAAGTCCTGCATCCAAGTAATTTTTGAAGATGTTGACAAGAATTGGCCATAAAATGGAGCCCTGGGATCCCCACTAGTCACCACTCACCAGTCTGATGTCACCCCATCCACTATCACCCTTAACACCTGACCCATGATCCAGTTGTTCACCCATCACTTGATGTGTTTATCCTGCTGGATGCTGGATATTTTGTCCAGAAGGATCCTGTGAGAGGCAGTATCAAAAGCTTTACTGAAATCCATAAAGATTACATCAACTGGCTCCCTTTGATTAACTAGGTGGGTTAACTTGTTATGAAAGGTAATTATTGCTGTTGACAAGCAACAGATCAAGGAGGGCACCTTTCCTAGTCGTCACCCTTAGTACCTGTTTCATGAAGTTATCATCCAGGTGTTCTGGGAATCTTTTGGATCTATTTGTGCCAGCTGTGGGGTATTCCTGTAGTTTGTTAGCATGTCTGGGCACCATCTCTGTCAATGACTTCTGGCTCATTTGCTCCCTGCTCAGCCCATTAGCTGAGGTGCCTGAGGCAGAGGTGGTACTGTAGCCAGGCATCATAGAGGGAGAGCACTCCCCTCGAAGCTCAGGAATCCCCATGGCTGGGTGCTGGCTGGGAATAGACATGAAGCCTTGAGCTTCCTCTTATCTCTGCTGGGGGAAGTCCTCTGGCAGCCTTGATGCCTTCCCGAGGCTCTTAGCATCATTATTCTGTAGTACTGCTCTACCCTCCCCATTCCTGGCAAATTTGTAAGGGTTAGACATTAAAGCTGGGGAAGAGGGAGGAGAGATCAGAATAGTATCTAATGTAATCAGGGGAATAAAGATCAAGAGCGTACCTCTTCAGCCTCTCTACTGCAGTCAGCCTGCTTCTGGAGCCCTGTGCAAGACAGATTTGAGCATAACTTCTAATTAGGTATCTGGGTCATGTTTGACATGCTCTTGGTTTGGCATTGACGTTTCTGTGCTCCTACTTAGCTCTAAATTTCCCAGCTGTTTTCCTTAAATAATTCCACTTTCCACTAAAGGACTGTGTATCTTATGTAATTACACCCACAGTAGTGTGAGGCCAGTCATAGGGACACAAAGGTAGAAATAGCTCAGCATTTTACACCAGCCTTGGTATTCCTTAATGGAATCATTAAAATTTGGATTCCCATCTCTGCTGTGACAAGCTTCTTTAGCTGTGCTGAGCTCTCATTCATAACATCTAGACTTTGTCAGTTTAGGTGCAGCTCTGGAAACAGCTGTCCTCTGTTCCACTGAGTCCTCTAGGCCTTGCCTGTCAATCCAGAAATGTCAAGATTAAATTCCTTTCCATTACTTCTCTTCAGCAGTCAAAGGATTTGTTACCAGTCTGGATAGATTCAGGGATGAGTTGCATGAATTTTCTTCAAATAGTCTCAGGCCATGAAGCATTTTCTGAAACAGACATTCACATTATGTGAGCTGAACTAGTCACAGCACATTAGGTGCAGTTTTTGAGAGCGCTGGAAAAGTCATGCTGGGGTGTAGAGTACCAGACCAGGAACAAAGTTTGCATGTGCAGTGACATGCTGGAGATTTGTCATTCTGAGACTACTGTTAAAGCAGGGTTCATTCCATTAGGGCTCATGCTGTTGAAAAAAGTTTTAAAAAAAGACATCTCATTTTGTCGATACTCACTTCTCTTTTCTGGGATTCTGGGCTATTCTGTCCCTAGAAAAGGCAATGTCCATTTTAGGGACAGTTTATTTGAGAATTGCATCTGCATATTGCAGTAGGTGCCTTACTATCCTACTTTTAAAAATAATTCTCTTTTAAAATTAAGAAATCCTGGTGCTGCTCCTCCTAATTCACCCTTTAGTTCCTGTCTGTTCTTTTTGTGTGTGGCATCTTCCACCACTGGCCTTGCTCACTGTGATTTCTTCAAGCCCACCTCTGAAAGCAGCCTACAAGAAGGATGGAGAGGGACTTTTTACAAGAGCATGTTGTGGTAGAACAGGAGGGAATGGCTCAAACTAAAACAGAGTACGTTTAAATTAGATATTAGGAGAATTAGAAAAATTCTTTATTGTGAGGATGACGAGGCACTGGAACAGTTTTCTCAGAGAAGCCGTGGATGGCCTATCCCTGGAGGTGTTCAAGTATAGGTTGGATGAGGCTCTGAGCAGCCTGGTCTGGTGAAGTGTATCCCTGCCTATGGAAGGGGGGCTGGAACTAGATAATTTTTAAGGTCCCTTCCCAACCCAATCCACTTTAGATGATAATAGTCCACATTTCTCAGGGATTAAAGCCATAATGCTCTAATGTGTGGCAAGACAGCACACAGGAATGGGAGCTTGGGGGTGTGTGGGGAGAGGTTGAAAAGCTATCACACCTTGATTGTCAGATGGTCATCTGCAATTGCATATTTTCCTTTTTGGGTAAGAGTGATTGTTTATGAGGATGTGTAGGTTCACCCTGCAGAACAGGAGGGTGTCCTTTGCAGATGGTACTCAGAGATGTGGATTAATATGCTGCCACAGTGAGAGGTAAAACCTGCAGATGCTTTGTGTCATGTCTGCATGGGTCCATGGAGCCACCTTGCTGGCTTTGCTAAATTAAAGGAAGGTAGCATCTGCTCTTCAGCTGTGTCACTTGGCAGTACCTGATCAGCTTGACTGAGTCTGTGAGCCTGTTCCTGCCTGTGTCACTCACAGTTCATCCTGTCTTGTCCTGTTGCATAGCAAACTTAATTTCTGGAGAAGTATTGTGGAATTCCGCTGTCCTAATGAAAACCTATATAGACTCAAACAGTAATATGAATGGTGGCTTAGTTTTGTTTTGTTATATAAACTTATCCCTTTTTCTAATTCTTGAACCTTGTACATTAAACTTTTGGTGATGAAAATGGTAATTTCATAGTATGTTTTGGGGGCATGGGATAATTCACAATCTACTCTCTGTAAGTAATCAGAGGTGCCAGGTAGAGCTGTAGTAGTGATGATAATGTGCAATACCATGAGTGCGAACTTGCTGAAGGGCCTTTGGCATCCAGAGGGGTCACACTGTATCTGTTTAGGGAATTCTGCTGCAAGTTCTGTTCTGAGGTGGGTTTCTATGGACCAGTTGTGAGAAAGACTCTGAAGGATGCCTGCTGGTTTTGGGATACAAGTTTTCAAAGGGTAGCTTCTAGCAAAGCCAGGCACAATGGGTATCCACACAGGCACCTGCACTTGGAACCCTTGTGGCAAAGACGGTGTCTTTGAAGCTCCCTGTAGGTGCTGGGAGGGAAAGAGGACAGGGTACATAATTTTCAGGTGTGTCCCTTTTCTCCTGCTTCTGCCTTTTTTCCTCATACTCTGCAGCTGCTGAAGGGACCAGTCTCACCAACTGAGATGTGAGTGTAAAAAGATTTCTCTGAAGCGATGCCCTTGGCTAACATGGGGCAAGTTGGCAGATGGGAGCTGCAAAAGGCAGGCTCTAATGGGCATAGTAAGAATGCTCACTTTGTATCAAACCAGCGGCCACCAGCAGCCCTCTGGCCACGGATCCTGTCGTGGGTATCTAGGGTAGTATATAAGAAAAAAGGCAATGTTCAGCAACATTGTGGAGGTATGTTGCTCAGTCTCCAGCTGTCTGGACTGAGAGGGACATGGTGGGGGTCATAGTCATATGTTTTGCCATTCTGCACTGATTTGATTGTATTTACATTTTTCAGATATATGGAACAAATGGTTTTACCTCACAGTAGAGAAAAAAAAGCCTTTTAGGAAGTAGTTTGGAATATGATTAAATATTTTCAGTGCTTTACATTGACATACATAAAATCCTGCAAATGTACGTGTATTATACTTTTTAGATTGTGTGTGACAGACACAAAGGTGCACTGTCATAGACATGGATTTCGGTGTTATAGACATGGATTTTGGTGTCATAGACATGGATTTTGGTGTTTGACTGGAAAAATTTTCAGGTTAACACGTAAATGTGTAAAACAGTTCTTCGGTCCTCTCCTGACTAATGCAGACTAAGAGTTGGACTAGATTAACATTGTAGATTCCTTTGAAATGAAATATTCTGTTGTATTCTAGCCAAGTAACCGTCCCAGTTAGTCAGCTGAAGAGACTGGCTGAGAACATGTTTTTATAGTGCTAGTGCTATGGAGAACCAACTGCAGGATCTGAAAGATCCTGCACTGATTGCCTTCAGCACTCAGGACATCTCCCCCTTACTGTCTTAGCATGCTTGAAGGTTTCATCTTTCTTTGCAGTTCAGGGAAATTAGTCAACCTTCCTTATCCCACCTGACATCACCCCTGTTTTCTTATCTCTGAGCTGTATTTAAGTCCCATGTGTGGCTTTAGCCTTTTATGCTTATTTAGGATCATGATGAATGGTGGCATTTTGATAAAAAACTTGTTATGTTTGACTTTTGCTTTGGTTTTTTTTTGTTTTTTTTGGTTTGTTTTTTTTTTAATTTTGGATTTATAGATATAGCTGGATATAGCTATATCCATATACATATATGTTGAAATATACAAAAAATAAAAAAAAAATCCACCAAGTGTGTGGTTTACAGGTAATCAAATACATGCCCTGCAGAATGTTTTGTCCCTTTAATGTTGCATTACTGAATGCTTTCATGAAAGAAATTACCCACTTACCCTTAAGGGATAGTTTTGATATGTATAATTGGTCATTTTAAAAGAAATCTCTGCAGTACTGGAAGACTGATATGAATTATATAGCTCTTTATTTTACTGTGTATGAACTCAAATGTTCCCACATTGTGAATGGGTTGGTTTTTTTTAATCTATAATTTTACACGTGAAAGCATAACTAAAGAAAAAAATGTGCCCAGGTTTTCCTATAAATCTTAAATTGTTTTACAAAGTTTTGACAGCTGAGTTGTAAGGCAAAAAACCAATCTGATGAATTATAGAATTTATTCTGGGCCTATATGGCAGCTCAAGAAAGAGATGAATGCTTGAAACCAAGCTCAGGCTCCTTCAATATTTGTATGGCTAGGTGAAACACTTGAAGTGCCCTTGAAATAAGACTGGCATTAAAAATGGCTCTAAATTATGCCAATACATCTTGTAGAAAGTTAGATGTAGGCTCCTGAGAGCTTTTCAGTTTTGAAAATGGAACAAAAGTTTCTAAAGTAATTTCTGAAACATGTGTCCAGTATATTTTTTAAAAATTCAGAAAGGTTGTCCGTAGGACAACTTTTTGTTGTGCTGGTTGTTTGTCTGGGGTTGACATCCTTTGTAGTCAAGAGATGTAACAAATCTCTCTGGGGTAGTTCTCAAAACCACAAATGGCTATTAGCCTGCCATGGCCCAATTTTAATCTGAGGGCAACGTCCATGTCTTTTTGTGTCCAGGGAGGCAAAGGGGTGCAAACACCTAGAGAGTAGAAAAGGAGAAACAGGGGGTTTGTTTTACTTTCAGAATTGCTATTTTAGAATACCAAATTACAGACAGCATACAAATACCCAAAAATTTAATTTCATAAAGGGAGCATTCTACACCAGCATAAACATATAATTGCTTCAAAATAGGTTTAAGACAAAAATGTGCATTTAATAACCAGATGATAAAATTGATGAGATCTTAATGGGAAAAAAAAATCAGTGGAATCTAAGCCAGCTGGAAATTTACTTATCTCCATTCCAGATATCCTGATAACCACTGATTATGCATCCTGCTAAAAGAGTAAAAGCCCCTAATATTTTTTTACTACAGATCAACTTTCTTACATTATTTTAATACAGAGAAAGCAATCAAGCCCCATCCACATGTGGCTGTTTTCATTGGCATGTGCTTTGGCAGAGGCTGCTGTAGATTTGTATGGAGCTCTCAGTCTGCACAGGGAGGGATTCACTAGTGGTCCAACTGGGCTGTATTTAGAAGTAGTTATATTCTTGTTATATACCAGAACTGAACCAAGATGCTGCTGCCCAGCCATGACAGCTTGGTGTGGTGAGAGATCAAAACATTTCCTGGGCTAACAAGGCAGCACTGATGCTACGGGGAGGCTAGACAGGGTCACACCAAAGGCACCAACTTCCTGACCCTGTATGAAAAGCCTCAGAAGGGAAAGAGTTGAAAAAGTGATTAGCAGCTAGAGGTGCCTCCCGTAGTACCCACTTGCTCATGCTGGATTGCTGGCCCTCATAGCAGTCTGGCAGTGCAGGCACCCTTTCTCCTGGAGGCAGAGATTCAGGTGATCTATCTCCTGTACAGGGGACTCCTGCAGGGTGGGAACCCCACTTGAGTCACTCCTGTGCCACATAGCCCAAAAGGTGCTAACTGGCCATGTCTGCCCATAGTGCTTCAGATGGGAATTGCCAACAACGGTCTAATTCTTGACCATCTGCAAATGCTTGAAAATTTTTCTTCTTGTTGTTGCCCAGGGTAATCCTGCTGGATGTTCTTCTGCTCTGCTTCCAGGACTTGATTGCATATCCTGATTCAGTTCTCTACACACTTAATCTGAAGTGGTAGTGAAATACACACATCCTTTCCATTTTGTGTTTTCATTTCAAATAATGGAAAAATGTGCTCTCCCTTATAGAATCATAGTATTTTTAGGTTGTAAAAGACCTTTAAGACTACTGAGTCCAGCCATTAACCCAACACTGCCAAGTCCTCTGTTAAACGATGTCTCTGAGTGTCCTATCCATATGTCTTTTAAATACTTCCAGAGATGGTAACTCAGCTACCTTCCTGGGCTGCCTGTCTCAATGCTTGATAACCTTGTCAGTAGAAAAAATTTTCCTAATATCTAATCTTCTAGCTTTATCACTTGTTACATGAGAGAAGAGGCCAACCCCCACCTTGCTACAACCTCCTTTCAGATAATTGTAGAGAATAGTAAGATCACCCATGGCCTCCTTTTCTCCAGGCTAAACAACCCCTCGGATTCTTGTCTCAGTTGGAGGCCAGAATTCTGTTTCCCATGGGCTGCAGGAAGAGCAGGAAATTAGTTTAACCATGTTGAAATAAGTATCTTAAATTGTATTCTTTAGATCTGTTTATGGTCTACTTATAAAATGCACAGTCAATAGGGAGAGGCCAGAAGTTTTTTGGCCTTTTTTGTATTTTTCTGGAGGTTTCTATGATGTGTTGTAGCAGGCTGACCCTGGCTGGACACCAGGTGTCCACTGATGCACCATCATTCCTCCTCCTTAGATGGACAGAAGAGAGAAAATACAATGAAAAATTTGACAGGTCAAGATCAGGACAGGGAGAGATCACTCCCCAGTTACTGTCACAGCCAAAACAGACTCAGCTTGGGGAAATTAATTGAATTTATAACCAATCAAATCAGAGTAGGATAATGAGAAATAACCCCAAATCTCTTAATAACCCTATCCCAGAGGCACCATCACCTCCACTGATTGGCTCAGCCTTGGCCAACTGTGGCAGACCCTCTTGGAACCAGCAGGCACTGGCTGTGTCGGGCACAGGGGAAACTTCCAGCAGCTACTCACAGAAGCCCCATGTGTAGCCCTCCCACTGCCAAAACCTTCTCATGCCTATCCAATCCATGTGTATGAAGTGCTTGTTTTTATACTGTCAACTGATAGCCTCAGTGAAGCCTCACAAGAACAGACTCCAGACTTGGACTCACAAGACCCGCTATGATAGGTATTTTTAAGATCTAGGTCTGAATCTAAGGAGGGTTAAAGTCACAATACCAAAAGCATCTCTGGCAGAAACACAGTCAGTTTGCCAGGCCAGTGTTCTGGCCTTCTGTAAGTGTAATTTGAAGAAAGTTTTTTTATTTGTAGTGGGACATTGAGGGAAAGAAAGCTGGAGATGCTGATTGTATTTTATAATATTGGGTACTAGGAGGGTGTGTTGAAGGACGAGGATAAGTTATTGCCATGAGAGAAGTTTCTTTAAGAAGAAGGTCAATAATTTGTCATGCTGTACTGCACTGTATAATAAGGCTGTCATCTGCACATCTGTGTCATGACTCTCTATGTGTTTTCAAATTTAAATGCATAAAAGACACCCTCATGACTATAGGAAGCAAATATCATCTCTTGCTTTAACCTCTTCTCTCACCAGACTCCTGGCAGCAAATTGTTGGTTCAGCCATAGTCTGGCAGCCTTTGCTTGGGTTTTGCTGCAAGTGTGGTCAGAGCAATGAAGGGAAGCTGTTACTTGATTGGGTCCTTGGTTTTAAATTTGCATGACCTTGTTGTAGTCTGATCATGTTTGCACAAGACAGTCTGTGAGTGAGCTGGTGACAGAATGTTAATATTGCTCTTTCAATTTGTTCTCTCAAGTTGGAAACAATATTCTGAGTTTCCTGCCTTGGGACCTACTGTAGTTTGCTCTGAGAATAGTGTTAGCAAAATTTGCACAGCACTGACAGGTTTCAGTCTGTGAAAATAAAACCAGAAATGAGCGTTTACAGAGCCGGGATTCTGCACAGGAGAGTAGGACTGGAGAAACTTTATTGGCAGGAATTGGTATTAATGTTCAACACTATGAAGTTGCAAGGCATTTTATGTTTTCACAGAGTTAGGTAAACATCAATTCATTAATCTTTACAGCTCTCCCGAAAGACTTTACACTTTCTTCAGCCATGTATTTGTCTTTATATGTGCCATACAGGAATGTACCAGAATGGAAGTTTAGATATCCCTGATGAAGTTCAAGTACATCCAGTAGCAGAAAAGAACTTTGACATTTTTGATGTATCACATTCAGGTATATGTATGGACTATTAAGGAATTCAGTGGAAAGCATGTGCACATCTCTTAGATTAGCATTTGACCATTTAGATTTTGTAAGCAAAATTTATTTTTGCATATCTGTCATTGTTTTCAGCATCTATGTTCTTATTCCTTGGGCCTATTTTCTACAGGCTTATCCTCTTGTTTCTTGTATATTTTCTCCATTGACTTCTACTAGTCTTTCTACCTTCAAACTTGTCTCTGTACATGCAGCATAAGCTAATGGAGTGTGAACAGGCTGAGAAGTTTATTTCAGAATAAATCACTATGTTGGACAGAATCTCCTGAGATTGTGAGATAGCGTGATTGTATAAAGTGACCTGACATGCTTTCAACTGGCTTCATCAGAGTTGTGTCAGTGCCATTAGCAGTGCAATTGGTACAATACCCAAAATGCTGGATACAGCAAGGGCAGGAGCAGCCAGCCCTGGTGGGGCAGCATGATTGCAGCTGTCTGAAGAAACTTGGAAATTTTCAACCAAGGAATATGAGGTATGGTCAGAGTTATTCTACATACATTACTGTGTGGAGAAGGAGGAAAGACTTCTTTTCCAGTACTATTCTGGGTTTCAGACTTGGTAATTTTTTGTTTTCACAAAAAAATATAATGCCTTTACAATGTCAGAGGTGATTTGACCTGTAATTTTTTATATGGCCTTTGGAAGAGTATTTTGTACTGAGATCAATGTATTATATGTGCATATTCACTATTCTTCCACTTAATCTGGTGTCACTGAGTTACCTTGCTTTTTGTACAGTGGGATTTCTGGTCCCAGATCCACCAAACATAATTTTCATGCTTGTTCTTGCAGAGGGACCATACAATGATCAATCCAGCAATTATTGTGTTCCTGAGGAGGGACTATATGAGTATACAGAAAAAAAGATGTGGGTTCCTGTATTTTTATCTAAGTTTTAGTGCCTGCTTCTATGTGACAAAACATTTTGTTAGACAGAAGTGACTTCTTTATAATTTTTTGCCCTTGGTTTAACATGATCTCATTTTGAATCTGACTTCCTTTACTTATTTTTCTGCATTGCTTTGCAGAAAAATTTGCTGTAATACTTCCAAGATTTATTTTTCTTCTTCAAAACTTTTGTTCCTCAATACATTCTGTACCTTTTGCTGCTTACATGTCCCCCTCTCTTGATTGAATTTAATTCATAATTGTCACAGCTTTAACCCTTTTGGGTGGTTAACCTGTTTTTGATGTTTTATTTTCATCTGGGAGAAGAAAAGAAGTTCAGGTTGCAGATGTTCAGCTATATGAGTTTTCTTCTTTCGTGCAGGCTTTGCCTTTGACTCCTCAGTGCAACATAATTGAATGTTTATAAAAGACAAGGTCTATAGTGCAGTAAAATGCTCAGCGTTCCCACTATGCCCTGCAAACATTTCCATGTGTGCCTGACTTTGTTCTGGGAGCAGGCCAGTGAGCTGGCTGTGCTGGGACAGGCGACTGCTTGGCAGCTCTCCCAGGCCAATGGTACAGTGATCCGAGTGCTGTGTCTGCTCTGTTGTCATCTTTCTCGAGGACTTGATGCAAGATGCTGATGACTTATTGAGGAAAAAGAGGACTTGCCCGTCTGAATGTGTTCCTCCTAAGCACGTGGTCCTAGGGTGAAAAATCAGCAGAAGATTAGCAAGGTATTCCCCTGCTCTGCCTTTTCATTCCTGTTTTCAGATACAACCTGATGGTGTGACCTGTTAGATTTTACTGTTTTATTGCAATTCTGTATCTTGATTGCCTAGAACGTTTTCCTCTCACTTTTCTTCCCTGCGAGTGACTTCAGTGGACACAGCGTTCCCCTCTCTCTGCCGGGTGTCTCCCAGGGTGTGGAGAGGACAGGAGAGCCCCCACTCCTTTCCGCCCGGAGTCCGTGTTCGCCCTCCTTACCTCCGAAATCGGTCACACCTGAACACGATGAGCGGCACTTACAAGAGCGGTGCGCTCTCCCAGCTGGTTTTCCAGCGGCCTCGCCTCCCATTCCGTAGACAACACCACCACCTCCCGGCCGGCCCGGCCCGGCTCGGCCCCGGCCCCGCGGCTGCCCTGGGGCGGGATGCGGGGCGAGTTGAGCCTCCCGCCCGCCTCGGGGGCGTGCGGCGAGGAGGAGGGAAGATGCAGAAAAGGTGAAACGAGCGAAGGAGCGACATGCGTTTTAAATGAGAAGGTGGCCTGTGAGAATTATCTGACCGCATCGGAAGAATGTTTGTAATACCAAGAAAGGTTTGTTTACCTCGCAACAATCGTTGATTTGCCACAACATCCAGGTGGCGGGGAGCTTTCGAAAGCAGGTTTCGAGCAGCGGTGCTCACGCCCGTGGCCCACCCTCGCCAGTCCGTCACCGCCCTCGGGCCGGGCCTGTCGCTGCCCCTCGGCCCTGCGCGGTCGCCATGGGACTCGGGCGCGCGGCCGGCGCCGTCCGTGCTCGCGCAGCGCCCCCTGGCGCGGCCCCGCGGCATTGCGGCTCAGCCCTGAGGCGGCCGCGGCACGGGGCCTCGTGCGGACGCCGGAGAGGTGCATTTGCTTCTACTTTAGTTTTCATTTCAGTGTTCACTGAAGAGTTGGGTTTGTTTGGTTTTTTTTTTTTGGCTAGAGTATTTACACTGTTCTAGTTTCTACAGTCACTCGTGAAACTACTCTCTGAAAGTATTTTGAGAGTTCTCTCCCAGAACGTGTGATTAATGAAAATACTTAACAAGACCTTACGGAACACAGTGTTGCCGGCCGAAGAAAAAGCTTTAGCTTTGCGTAGAAATGATTTTGAGCTTTACTATTTGGAAACTAAAAGCAGCATGCGTGTGTTTTGCTGCACTGCAAGACTGTTATGTGCAGACCTGCCCAGGCAAAGTGCTGAGAAACACTGTGAGGCCCGAGGTTGTTCCTGCCACGCTCACCAGGACACGGGTGAATTCAGAGTGCACTGAGCGGCTGATGTGCCCAGGGATGTATCTCTAGAGAGCCAAACCAGACTGGGTTTGTCAAGAGTCTGTGGGGGTGACAAAACACTCTGATACCTGTGAGGCTTCCAGAAAGAAGTGAGTGCAGCTGCTGGGTCTCAGACCAGGGCGCTGTTGGATGGCAGTAGGAAAGCAGCAGCACTGTCAGGTGTGTCCCACTGCTGGCAGGTGTTGCACCACAAAGTTCTCTAAGACAACAGAGCTGCTCTGATCAAGGCTGATCCAGCCTTTATGAAGGCTGCACTTTGCACTTGGGTAGCAACCAAATACACAGCTGTGCCCATCCTGCTTTCAGAACCTCTGGCTATCAGAAGTCATTGCTGCTTTGGAGCAGCCCATCGACTTTTCCAACTCCAAAGCCATGCTTACAGCAAAAAGAGTTAAATAAAATGTTGGTCTTCAAATTCTTGGTGAGAAAGACAAAAAGAAGGAAAATATTTTGCTGCATTCTCTCTATTTTAGAATGAAACCAAAAATGCTTTCTAAACTTTGTAGACAGATAAGATGCATGGTGTTTTGACATTAGATTCAATTATTGAAACTGAATGGCAGTATTTCAGTGCAGCTTTCAGCTTTTCAAAATGTGTCTTTCTTTCAGAGGTTATTTGGTAAAATAAGCTTGAAGGGTATATCAGACAGGGAATGTAATTTTTAAATAAAGGTTTTAAAGAAATTGTGGTGTTTACTGCTTGTGTTATGCACATCCTTAGGAAATCAATCAAATGTAAGGAAGAATAAATAATTTACTTATTTTGAACTTGTAATTATGGCCAACAGATTTTTGCTTGTTGGCTGTTTCAGTGTCATCATTAAACTGTTCTGCACATTTAAAATTCCCCCTGTTACATATCTCTGCCCAAATTTGAAATGCTGGAACAAACTGTTGCCAGCAAAATCAACTATGCCTTGCCAGTAGAAGTTCCTTTTAACACATGGCTTAAGGAGCCCTGTTTAAAATAAGGCCTCCAGTGTTAGTGCCAATATTGTCTCTTTGTTTTACATGGCACTAAGTAAATTGTCTGCAATTGCTAGAGAGTTGTAATTCATTTGGCTTTACCCTTGACTAAAAGAAATTACATGTGCTACCTTAATCCTGCTGGAGAATTGTCTTTGATTGACTGCTGCACCAGTGCAGAGCTCCAGAGAGGCTGGCAGCACTTCAGGGCAGCATAACCCTAGCCCGAGGCAGAGCAGTACAAGCAGCCTTGGGCTAAGGCTGGTTCAAAGGAAAAAGCTGTGGAGGAAGCCATGTTTTGGCAGTTCTGTGCTCTCCTTGGCATGCCTTTTGCAGCTGCAGTGTGCCTGGAGCTCTGGGCTTTGTGGTTTTAAGAACCCTAACCCTACATGTGATGATCATGTGTGATTGAATGGCTTAGCAGGAAAAGGGGTGGGAAAGCTGTACAATACTGATTATTTTATTTTAAGAACTATGAACTCCTGGAGGGAAGGGAGTTACAGACATTGTGTCATTTAATTTTCCAGGTAATGTGACTTACTGCATCACTGCAAACACTCTGTGTGGTTCTCAGTCTTTCCTAAAGAACATGAGGGAGGGGAAAAACTTAGCAATGTGTCAGGAGGAATTTGCTTTCTTAGAGAATTTGATTAAGGTAACTACCCTTCTCTGTAATAGAGATCACAGATGATCATGTTGCTGCAGTTAACACAGAAGTGTGTGATCCTGGGAGAGATCTGTTGTCGCCAGGGCTCTGTAGAGATTTAAAAATTTACTTTTGCCAACAGAATTACTGCAGCAATTAATATGAATCTGGCATAGGTGCGTACTACAATTCCAGATCTCTTAGTAAATAAATATTGTGCCAAAACCATTAAAATGCTGCAGCTTTCAGACCACTTTGCTGTCTTGCACCACTTGGTGACCTTTACACCTTTGCAGGGAAACTGTTATAACGCTGGTGAGGGTGAAAGGAGGACCTTGATGTAACAGCCTTTGAAATTCAGTTTGTGAATGAGGACGTGGTGTGAAGTGACCTGACAGTCGCATGCTGAAATACACCAGTCACCTTCCGCATTTTATCAATTTTCTTGTTTCCTGGAGAAGGAAATTAGCTATTAAAAATATTAATATAAGATTGAAATGACAGAAACATTGCATTTGATTTAAAGGCTGTTCACATGAATTGAATAGAAGGAAAAATGTTTCATCCCTAACAAGGTCTAACACAGGAGTCTTCAAAAGCCTCGATTCCAGCAGTGCTCAAAGTTGCTTCCTTTGCTGTTTTGTTGCCAAATCATTTTGACAACGTGAGAAACAGCGCCTAAACATGACTATATGGCAGAGAGCCAAATTGCTGAGCTGTATGAGCCACTTCTGTAGTCTGAGTAATGCAAAGGCTGGAAATTTATGATCAGTTGTTGGTGTACAGGTGCATCTCAACATATCTGCAGTTCTTAGTGATTTGTAAAAGGTAATAATTTCAGATGCTACTACAAAATGCTGTTACTAGTGCTGCTGGGAGTGCAAGGTACCACTTTCCTGCCTCTTGTACACCTCTATAAGGGCTCTAGAGGCAATGTGCTCATCTTCTGTGGGTGTTATAGGAGCTATGGGTTTTAATGACACTAAGTGTGGAACTACTAATTCTTTTTGTCTTGCAATTTCTTCCCATAGTTGTAGTAACAGCAATTTAATATGGGTTGTATTTGAGGAGAGAATAAGATTTGGGTACAGGTCACATGGTATATGTCTAATTTAGGCCAAATTCTAGCCAAGTGAAGCAAGAGCAGTGGGGATTGCACTGGGGTTATGGTATATCCTGGCTTCTGGAGGGTGTATGCATTCAGATTTACCTGCATGTTTGTTGATGCCAGGCCTGTCTTCAGCTAGCACAGACATGACAGCAGCTCAGGTTTTCCAAGTCAGGTGAGGGGTGTTTAGCACTAGTAAATCAGTGTGGCTGCTGTGTGCTAAGGCCATGGCTTGGCATCTCTCAGTGTGAGCAAAGGCCAGCAAGGGTCAAAGGTGCTGAGTGTCAGGTGTGAGGGCTGGGCTGACATGACACAGCTCTGTCAAAGTGCAGTGAGAACAACACTGAGGCTGGCGTAACCCCAAACCCTTTATGAGCTGGGCAGGTCAACTGGAAAAAGACTCTTTGCTGGTATCACTTTTTTTCTAGTTGAGGTCCTGGTTTCAGCTGCCCTGGCAGACCTCTTTCACTGGGATCAACTATGCATCCATTAAGAGGTTTGCTAACTCAGCCTTACTTGTCACCACTGTAGAGCAATCATTTTAAATGCAGGTCTCTTGGTGAGTAGCATCCTCCTGCTCCTCAGCATGGCTGCTTGCTTCTAGGTTTTGGTGATGGGAGAGTGTTGCAATGCCTTTAGGCATGTTGCTGCTACTTTCTCTCATGCCTTGTGAAGCTACCTGAGCTATTTTTATATGGGCAGCCTTGTAAGGAAAGAAGACTGGCTGTGGTATCTCTGAGCTCTTAAGATCTAATTCATCTTTGTTACCAGAGTAAATTAGCCCACACAGAGCTCTGCACCATCATGTCATTTATTGATTCCTGCTCAGTGAAAATCTTCCTCTACAGGTCTGCATTGTGGAGGGGGTATGTACTTTGGTAGCCTCACCAATATGATGAGAAGGCAAAAGTCGCTCTGAATAGCAGTTCAGAGGAAGGAGGTATTAAAAGGGTTGAAAGTACACAGGAATTTGGATTTTGCAATTCTAAACCTCCATCTTTCAAATTTTGTATTCCACCTTCCCACCAAGCCTCATTCTTACTTCACGTAGAGTACTATGTTTTAAATATTTTTATTACAAGAAAAGTAAATTATAAATTCAAGATCTCAAGTTTACAATGAACAAAAAGATGCCTTAGAAATGTTGGCTGCTTTATCAAAAAGGGGTAACACTCCTGTTGCTAATGGTTGTTAATAATTCACAAACAAGATTTAAAGTGAGTATAACATAAAGGAAAACTGCTATTGCTAGGAGCTCTGAGCTGTTGTAGCTTTGATGATGCTCCTTAAGCTGTTGTAGCTTTGATGATGCTCCTTGCTGACACTGAGTGGTGCAATTACCACACGCTGATGAAGGAGAGCTGCAATTACCACATTTTCTGAGTCAACTGAGACTCAGAGCTGAGATATTTTTTCAGTTGGCTTTGGTATTTATTTATATACTCATTGTAGGTGAATTTTACAAAGCACTTTCTCAATATTTGTGGCAGAATACTAGAGAGAGACCTAGGTGTTACTCTTTTTTTCTCCCCTTACCGTAAAAATGGTTGCTTTGTGTTAAATCCCTACTGTGAGTGGTAGTCTGTACTTCCAAGTTAGCTGCAATTACTGTGGATGTCAGTGGGGGGCTCTGTGTAAGAAAAATTGTAGCACAGAGTGCTAAAGGCCTTGAGAAATTTTGTATAAAATCATTTTGCCCTTTATCATGAGGGATGTTAATTTGTTTATTTTTACAAGCCCATGGTAAAAGTGGGTATAATTAATCTTTTTGTGCTAGATTTACCAAGGACTCTGAACTGGTTGGGGAAGGACCCAAGCATTATTTCATTATTTTCATTTAATAGTGTGATTGCCATGATTGGCAGCATAAAAAGAAGCTTGAGAGTCTGCTTGTACACCTGTGCATTTATTTTTATGTCATTTCAAATGCTTGTGATTTTTTTTTTCTCTTGCTTTTCTTATAGAAATATTTAAAGATTGCTCTGAGTTCAGGAGCAAATTGTTTAGAAAATTTGATGCTAAAATGGGTTCATCTATTTTCAAGAATGAAGTGACAGGAAGGGGGACATATTTTTAGCCTTCCAGCAAAAGACTATCTAAACAGTGAGTTTGGAGGTGATTCACATCAGAGGCCAGGCATGTGGCTTGTTTGCCTGTGAAATGTGTAGATAAGGCAGGAAGGAGCTGAACAGTTCCTAGGCAGGAGCTGAACAGTTCACATTTTTCATGGAAAAAAACCCAACAAAACAAACAAACAAAAAAACCCTACCCCAACCAAACTGAAAACCTCCACCTGCCATGCAAAAGTACTTAATATTTTTTTAAACCATCAAAATATGTTCAGAGAATATTAGAGTTACAGTAATACTGAAAAAAGACAGAAAATAACCAAGCAGTCTTCTGTATCCTTCTGTATACAGGTATGTATAACATGTTCTCTCATGGTACGATCAGGTGGTATTTTTAAATGTTTTTAAGACCTCACTTGCTTCAGTGATACTATCTGTCAGTGCAGTATGAGGCTGTGAATGGACAGACTTTAGTCCTTGGTCACTGGTGCCACACCTGAGCACAAGAGGTGTCTCATGTCAAATCCCTGTAGAGCTCCACTCGTCAGTGCTTGTCAGCTCTGCCATCCCGGGACACAGCAAAAAAGGCAGTTGTCTTTCCAGGCCTAAAAAGACAAGTAGAGGTGCACACATTTGCTGAGGTTTCAGAAATACTCCTGTATTTTTTATTTGTATACATATGCATGTGTGTGTACAGGTGTAGGCCTTGTCAGGGACATGTTTGGTCCGTTGGGTGACAAGCAGACCTCAGTGGTTCTTGTACCTCAGAACCAGAGGTGCAGACTCCACTCTGGGCACAAAATCTTCAGAAATATTTGGAGGATGGTGAGTTGTCCTGTCTGCCTTTGTCATTTCAGTGTGTGAAAGATGGGCAAGTCTTTCTTTCTGCATTTTCTGGAAGAGGTAGAACAATATAGTTTGAGTAGATGAGGCATCAAATACAGGGATGGTGACTCACCTCACGAACAGCATCTTGCCAATGGCCTCACAACTTGTGAATTTTTAACATTAATCTTTCCATGTCTTACCGCTCATTTGTCATGTTGACAGACAATGGCCAGCAGAGAACGCTAGCGACTATTATGAGGTCACTGAGGCTGAAGAGAAAATGTAGAAAATTGCAATGAATATAAAACTGCTGGTCTGTCTCTAAATACATAGCTGGATAAATGGTCGTAAATATGTTTGCAGGTAGAAATACAGCTATTCTGTTGGTGTTAAGCAACTTCAGCTTCAAAGAAGAGCCTAAGGCAAAAAGAAATGTTTCATTATAGATGAGGAGGAAATAGGTGCTCAGAGGATGTTGGCTATTCTTGAACTGACCATTTTGATTCAGAGGAAATGTAGATGTATAGAGAGGAGCACAGAGAAGATGGAAGCTATTCCTCTACCTGGATTGGGTAACACTTCCTGTTTTGAAAACATGACCAACTATTTGTTTTCAGAGGATTTCAAATGCCTTGTTAGGGTACAGTGGAAACATATCAGAGTCAAGGATTTTCCTTGGGTGTCCTCTAAAAGAGCTTGTGAAATGTGAGAAAATACCCTTCTGGGAAGATGAGTTATGTGAGGACCATTTACCAGGTTTAATCTAAAGGAGAGGTGAAGATAATGTTTTCTGGAAAACTTACAGATAGAGATATCCATGTCTTGGTCTGGCAGACAACAGTGTTGTAAAGAAATCATTCAAATCTTCACTGTGTCTTAGAAGGATAAATCTAAATTTTCTTATTTGAAGAAGGGAATAAGTAGTATTTCTAGGTGGGCAAAAGCAGGTTGCAGTGATGGAAGCAGCCACAAGCAAATGCAAAGCCAATGTGTAAGTGTAACCCTAAAAACAGAAGGTGTTATGGGAGATGACAGTAAAGAGTTTTCATTATGACTGAATATTAATTAGTGACATGGCTATTAACGATGACAGTAATTAACAGAGGAAGGAAAGACTTGTCATTGTCCAAAGGGTGAGTAATCAGTCTTGGCAGGTGATAAATAATGGTTCAGCAAGCTCAGCAAGAAAGATAATCTGGCTGCCTCAGGACAACTGGAGAACAGCTATAACATCTTCCAGGCTCTTGGCAGCTTTCAGGAATGACTTCATGTTTTTAACTGAGACAAATTAAAATTCCTCATCTCAACTGCTGCTTATATTCTGGAGTGGCTGATCACAGGAGTTCTGGTTGAGTCAGTGTCTTTAGTTTACTTACCCCTTTAAACCTTTCCTGCCCATTTAAAGCTTTCTTATGAGAGGTGAGAAAGACTGAGGAACCAGCATTCAGCATTACTTGAGTTTCTCATTGTTGTTTGATGGAAATTGAATAGCTTCCTCAGAAGTGTCCTAGAGCTATGGACATGATCATTCTATGTTAAAATGGAGTGGGACTGAGTCCTAAATCAGGAACTAAGTGTTCCTGTACTGGAAAGGGAAATGATCTTGAAAGGGAGATCATGCAGAAACCACTTCACCTCCCATGATCAATGCTATGCAATACTGTAGATGATTGTCAGGTATCAGCTCTCACATCACTTGGGAATACAATGCCTGAGAGATCACTGCAAACCTGTAACCAGACACCAAAATCAGGAGAAACTGTGGATTTTTTTGTTTAGGGGATGAACTGAAAAATCAAGAAAGATTCTGGTTTCACTTGAACCAAGAGCATTTTGTGAGGTTTTGTTTCTAACAATACAGAAACACTACAGTTTGAATCTTCTTGAATTAGCTTTCTAACCATAAATGTTGTACTCTGTCTTCAAATTTTTTTTTTGGTAAAAGGTAAAAGGGAACACCCGTGTTTATAAAATACAATATTTTATTAACAAATTTGTCAAAACAACATGGCTCTGAACATATTCCCCATATGTTATTCAGCTAACAGTGTTCACTAGATGCCTTTTCATTTAGCAGATAATTTTGCACCCCTCGTACATATTTTTCTGAATAAATTTATTGTTCAAGAAAATTACATTAACTCAGGATGCATCTGGCATGATAGTTTTAGTAGAGAAAAGGAAGTGCTGGCACCATTGCCAGAGGCATTGGTTTGCTGTTCTACAAGGTACTGACTGCAGTTTTGGTGAGCTCAGTGCAAAGAAGCTGATTTTAATTTGAGAAGTTGCTCAATGGTAAAGAATAGGGAGAGACCACCTAAAGAGGACATAGGAAGAGTTGGGTTGGTTTAATGAGATGGGGGCGGGGAGACAATGTGTCAGCCCTCCATAGAAACACTCAGGAGAAACTGTCAAGGAAGAATAATCATTATTTTCCTTCAATCACAATACAGGTATAAAATGCATATAAATTGCACATTAACAAACTTAGGTTGTGAAGTTACAGGAAGAGTTCAATCTATTAAAAAAAAAAATCTGGAATAACTTTCCAGATAGGGTAGTGGCAACTGGAAATGCTCCTAGGTGAAGTTGGGAGGTGTGGACAATGACCGTACTGCTGAGAATACAAGATTGTGAGATTGGTCCTTTAGTATCTTTGCCTTCAAGGCAGGTTGAGACAATGCTGCCCTGCCATGATGTATTTTGGCAACAGTCCTTTCTACTGAACAGTGACAAGTTTTCTGCTTCTGTGATCTCCATGCAAGCAGCAGAGGTTGCATACATGCAGAGGATCAATCCTAGAGAATTTGATGTTATTTATAAGACTGCAACAACTTTCATTGTACTGGATGGGCCCTTAAAACCTTATGAATTTTCTGATGAATCTTAAAGAGTCACTCTTCCCAGCCACCATTCAGTTTGTGTGGTTACCACTCACAGGGGCTGTGGTTACAGGCTCTCTGAATACT